>NW_027466154.1:770000-812500 GCF_046127955.1 Nelusetta ayraudi
TTAAAAAAGTTTCAACACGACCATGACGTCATTGATCGGAGATTCATGACATGACGCCCGATCATGAACGTTTCAAAAAATGCCAAATATCGGCCGATCCGATACAGCCGATAAGATCGGTGTAAAGCCTAGAAAACACACACAGGTGATGAAGTGGAAATGAATAAGTACAAACCTGCTGCACTGCTGTGACATTGCTGGAGGCAGACTCAGTCATGTGGACAGTTGAACGTGTTGCCCACACCTGCAAATACAAGGACACAAAGTAACGTTTAAAGAACTGCATTTATTGTCCTATCACAAAGATGCACACAATGAAATACACATATCCCAAATACCAACATGTCACTTGTTTGTTTTGGTTTTTGAGGCAACGCGTGCTGATCGACGTCTCAGGCTGGACATCTGGAAGAACATAAAGAAATTAATTCATAAACAAAGTGTAGGGGAGGAAATATCTAGACACAAATAGTAATATCTCCCCAATACGTATTCCGTCGTTCCGGTGTCAAGGTGAGAATTTCAAAGTAAAATACATAATAATTAATTTAATCTGACTCCATTTGATAATAATAACTTTACTTTTATACATTCATTGAGAGAAAGACTTGATTAATAATTAAGAATATAGACTCAATAATAATAAAATTCTCATGATCTGACATTAGTCTTCAGTTCAGGGATGGCTTCTATAAATTAACAAAACTATTCAGTTTGTTCATTAAACATGGAAGAATAGCCTGATGTCTGGGTTGGAGTATTCAGAGGTTATTGAACATGATACCCAATCTTATCTGACCAACTCAGAGGTTAAGGGTTTGAATAATGTCCAGTGAAACTTACCATATAACTAAGGTCTTTGGGATTCTGATTAATCCCTATCTTAGTTCAGTGATGGCAGATATAGACAAAGCATTCAGTGACCTTCTTAACATAGAAGAACAGCCCAGACATCTAGGTTGAGATGTTCAGAGGTTTATATCTTCCAACTCAATAGTTAGAAAAACATGACACTCAATCTTTTCTATTCAACTCAGAGGTAAAGAGTACAAGCATTACTCGAATGAATTTACCATATAACTGAAGACTAAATCAATATCTGATGTCAGATTGCTCTCCACATAGAAACAAAAGTCTCAACAAGTTAATATTGAAGGGGAATGGATAACATACCAGTTTATTGCGATGTCCAGAGTAAAAATGCAGCAAAAATGTAACAGACTGGTTGTGTAAAAATGATGGTAAAAAAAATCAAGAAGTCAAAGAAAAAGAAGAAGAAAAAAGAGAGAGAGAGAGAGAGAGAGAGAGAGTGAAAAAGAGGAAAAAAAGAGAGAGAGAGAGAGAGAGAGTGGGTCCCAGAAAAGGAGAGAGAAAAAAGAAGAGACCTTCAGACTCTTGTTCCTTCCCTTAAATATCCTCCCAGAACAGAGACACTGCTAAAATGCATATTTAAAAGATTCAAATCAGATCAACTCTTCCTACTCGGGAACCTTTTGGTCATCAGGGGTAATTTTCCACAGCAACAATAGATCACCAAGACCTTCATACCTCTCGCACTGACACTCACAACATTTCAAAGGAAAGTTCTAAACAAAAGGCAGAGACAGTCCCTGAATGCAAATCCAACAAACACAAGGAGATACCTTTTGGCCCTCGGTGGTTCCTTTCCCGCGACATGTAAATCATGTTAGTTAATTACAATAGGTGAGATTGATACAGTTGTAACCCCCGTCTTTGAAGAACTTCCATTGTTAGAGAAAACACTTCAGGATGTGGATTTGACTGTCTTACAAAAGTAACACACTAATTAAACTGTACATGTACTGTACATATGTGATCTTGTGTTGATAATAGGGCTGGGGCGATACGGCTAACCCACGATTCGATACTGTGACGATATTTGGCCCAAGATAATGACAACATCACGACACACGATATCTTCGATATCTTCGAAATTTTGCAGACGATATGTGACTGAAAAAGAAAAGAATACCCATAAAAAGGAAAATGCCTGTGATCTTGCATTTATTCCAAAACTTTGTATAATGTACAAACAAACGTGCACTGCACAAGCAAACATATTAAAGTGCATGAACATTAATAACTTTCATGTAAACAAGGACAGTGCTTTCTGGTAATGTAAAGTCAGTAGCAACTTGTTTTATCTCAACTTGGGGACTTGGGATATACAAACCGACGGGAAGATGAAAGAGGGAAAAAAATCCTTTCACTGCCCCGATTCTGAAAATCAATAAAAAATGATGCAGACAAAATAAATAAATAAATAACCGCGTCCCCAAAATATACGGGACAAAGTGAAGTGCGTCCCCCATCAGTTCATTACGGGACAGGCTTTTTAGTTGCCAAATATGGGACAATCGCGTATTTTACGGGAGGGTTGGCAACCCTATCTAGACCACAGACGGAAATTAAATGAGGTTTTGTCATTTTCCCTAAAAAACGGGACAAATTGTGTCCCGGGAGAGATTTTATCTTTCCCGGGACAGGTGGACAGGTGGTGTTTGGAAAAAAATATTGATATTTGCAGTCAGTGTATCGATTATTTATTGCGACAGAAAGGACAACAATATATTGCAATATTGATTTTTTTTTTTTCACCCACCCCTAGTTGATAAGTGTATGAATAATTGTGTGGCAGCTGGGGAAACCCTGCCAGATGACTCTACGACGGTCTCCATGTGGTCCAGCAGCACAGCCTCACTGAACCACACGGGATTGGACGGGATGTCTGTGTGAAATGCAGTCTCAACAGCTGTTGGTACTGTCTATAAAGTCAACAGAGTCAACTTAGGATAAGTGTTCATTTTTAAAATAAAAAGTTGCACAGTTTGACAAATACACGATTGGGGAAAAAAAAAAAAAAAAAGAGGGATGAACAGGTTACCTCAACCTCCTGTCCAACAAAAGTCCATTCAGGAGCAGGTCCATACACTGGCATGTGGACAGAACCTGTCACAACCACTCTGGGAGACATCCTGGGCGATGATTGGTTGTGGCACAACACCCCTGGCCTAGGTGAAGGGGGTGCGAGCTGATGGAGCATGCAGCATGCAGACGCTCCACCAAAATCAGTCCTGAGGTGCACCTAAACAGAAAACAACATGTTAACACATATTTGTCATATCAAATGAAGAGCAAGTAAGGCTGAAGAAGGCAAAACTTACACCATCATAACACCACCATGTACAGCTGACGAAGGGGGAGGTGATCGGCCATATACACAAATGTTAAACCTGGAAGAAGTGTCACATAATTAATTATGTAATCACACAATTCTAAGAAATATCTGTTAGGACAGTGTCACTGAAGAGAAAAAAATACAACAAAAATATGTATTTTACACACCCATGCGTGCAGCAACACGATGATATACTTGACGTAGCGCTGTTTGTAGTTCTGGCTTGACAGTCAGGCGAGGTGGAAAGTCAAGCACAAACACCTACAAAATAGTTGTATATAAAAAAAAAAAACCCAAACAAACATAAAAATGCAAAATAAATTCATGAATATTCTTGTTATTGAACTATGGATCATGGAATTACTTGATATTGATAAAACAAAGTGGCGATGACGTTCATGTGTTCAAATTTGTTTGTCACAGCAGATAAACAAACCTTGGGCCAGCGGTCCAACACAGTTGCCAGTAGCGCAGCAAAATTCTGGGCGGAGTCTGTTACAAGCCCGTGTTCAAGGTTGTTGCCCGGGGCGAGAACACAAAACCATCCACAAGTGGACAGAGATGTGAGTCTCCCACCACCAGAACAAAAACATAAAGAAACTCGTGGCTTGACAAAATCACGACCCATACCTTCTTGTCTGGTTGCTGGGCCTTAACAACGAACTTGCACTGTTTTGTCAGTCAGGAGCAAAACGGGCCATCGTCGCACCCAGGTCGCTGACCAGTACCGCGCCCTGTGTAAATTGACAAAAAAGAAAAATCTAAATATGTTTTTGGAAGATTTATTTGGAATACAACATAACAACACAGGCAGAACATGAAATCATGAACGTGGAAGTACTCACGACGTTCAAAGTCCTTCCGAGGTGGAAAAGGTGTCCAATCCCGTTTTTGCTCCAGGCGTCGTTTCATGGCCAGAGAGCGACGGAATGCCTTGGTGTTCGGCATCTGAACAATGAAATGAAAGATTGTGTCATTTTCAATGAAGGACAATGATAACACAAGTTTACAGAAAAAAGTGATTTTTTCTCACACACGACATCAAAACACAGAAAGGTTTCTGTACCTTTGCAGCTGGAGACGATGAGCTGAAATCAATAAAGCAAAAGAAAATGTGTATGTGTACTCTTGGACCCTAACCCTAATGCCATACAAGTCTATGGGGTGAAATTTCCACTTTGTCCTACAGATATGGGGCCACTTGCTTTTTCATCAGGAGCCCCCAAGAAGCACCCACGCCAAATTTGGGGCTTCTAGTACTTGAGGAACCCGGAAACCCTAACCCTAATTTCAGCTAACCCTAACCCTAACCCTAACCCTAGTTTCAGCCTTATTGTTAACCCTAATTCAATGCAAGTCTATGGGGTGAATTTTCAACTTTGTCCTAGAGACATGGGGCCACTTGCTTTTTCATCAGGAGCCCCCAAGAAGCGCCCACGCTAGATTTGGGGCTTCTAGCCAATGAGGAAAAATTTGGAGCAGACACGAAAGGGTTACAGCTGAGAAGGCACTTAAGATCCTCAAAGGACTGTTGCCACTCACTAGACCAAACAAATCGTTTCAATGGACTGGTTAATTCTTCTCTCGTGGCCGGCAGCTCCACTGCCTTGGTGCTGGAGATGCCCGCTCAGGGGCGCCGCCAGGAATTTTGGGCCCCCTTCAAAAAAAACAAAAACAAATGGGCCTCCTTTGCGCAGCGCTTGTCAAAAGCTTCACATCACTCAAAAAATACAGTATAGTTCAATAATAGTGCTTGAGTCCATCTTTGACAGTGTCAATGTATTTTTATTGTGAATTCTCCACAAAGCAAACTCTTAACATTGATGAATGATTCATGAAAAAAACACTTGATGTTTCACGGACAAAGTTGAGCTTTGACCTTCATAGACTTGCACTGCATTAGGGTTTAGCGATAAGGCTGGAATTAGAGTGAGGGTTTCGGGGTTCCTCATGGGCTAGAAGCCCCAAATTTGGCATGGGTGTGTCCAGGAGGATCCTGATGAACCTGAAAGTGGCCCCATGTCTCTAGGACAAAGTTGACCTTTGACCTCCATAGACTTGCATTGAATTAGGGTTAACGATAAGGCTGAAACTAGGGTTAGCTGAAATTAGGGTTAGGGTTTCGGGGTTCCTCAAGAACTAGAAGCCCCAAATTTGGCGTGTGCGCTTCTTGGGGGCTCCTGATGAAAAAGCAAATGGCCCCATGTCTCTCGGACAAGTTGACCTTTGACCCTCATAGACTTGTATGGCATTAGGGTTAGCGATAAGGCTGGAATTAGAGTGAGGGTTTCGGTGTTCCTCATGGGCTAGAAGCCCCAAATTTGGTGTGGGTGTGTCCAGGAGGATCCTGATGAACCTGAAAGTGGCCCCATGTCCCTAGGACAAAGTTGACCTTTGACCCTCATAGACTTGTATGGCATTAGGGTTATCGATAAGCGATACAAACCTGGTGAGTTTCAGACTTAGTGACTCTACGTACATGAATGTATGGGGTACCCCGTCCTTACCTTGTTCCAACCTTCCCTCCACAAACCTGGCTGTCCAGTGCCGAAGTCAAAGTGAGAGAGAGAACAAAGAAGGAGGAGGGCCTGTGACGCCGCTGCTGATTGGCTCGTTGGTCGGTTGAATGAGCCAATTGTAGAGCTCCCCTCGGTGTCCACACACTGCAAAATATATCTAAGAAATAAACACTTAATTTTAGAAAGAACAGGCTAGAAACAAGTCAAATTATCTGCCAATGCAGTAAGATATTTAGACTTGGTAAGATTTCTTAAAATAAGACGATATATCTAGGCATTTGAAGAATGGAAAAACTCTTGAAATAAACAGTAAAGCACTCATTCCAAGGACTGTACTCAGTCAAATAAACTTGATACTAGCTTCTCAATTCTTTTTTCACCTTTGCTTCTTTCTTAATTTGAATGAAAAGATCTTAAAACCAGACCTACTAACAGTGCAATTCTTCTTAATTTAAGTGTTCACAATATTAGCTTTTTTTTCTCAAAATGAGACAAAGCATCCACCCCCCCTACGCCCATTCCCCCCAACAAAAAAAAAATTCAGCAAACAGAATTAATATTGTCAACAACTATTTATTCACTTAAATTGCTGACAGTGCCTTCACTGCCTTGTAATAAAAACGTCACTAAGGCATTGCATCTTAAAACAACCTCAAGCAATCATTTCTAGAACGCAAGTAACAATTGTTACAATATTCTCTCAGTTACACAAAAAAAAAAAAAAAAAAACAGTATGGGGACAGCATATAGTGTTGTGTTCCTATCACCACTGATAACATGTTTGTTCCAACAGACTCCCACCCACCCTCAAGTTACAACTACCAGGGGAGTCTATCACTACCTATGCCTAGTACACAGCTCTACTCCCCAATAAAATCTTTCCATTCTGCCATGGTCTTTTTTGGATGAGGCTGTGGTGTCTCACTCATGGATAGTGTCCTGTAGCACTTCTGTCTGAATGACAGAGAGAAGGGTTGCCACACACTTTTGGATATGTGAGGTGCAGGGCATAGTAGTAACCCATCAGATGAAGCAGACCGTCACTCAAGTCTTCCGTGGCTCCAAGACAGATGAGACAGCGGGTCCCATCAAACAGCAACACAGGAGTGCAGAAAGACCTCTTCTGCGAGTACATTGTGGGATCTTCTGTTGGCTAAAGAAAAAGAAGAAGGAAACGCCACATCCATGCATGGAACTATGAAGTGTTGAATGTGAGAAAATGCAAACAAACTTTCACCTGAATGACATGAAGCAGTGCCTCACTGGCATGTCCCAGCTTCTTCGGTGGTGGACTTGGTGAAGGAAAGAGTGTGGGGAGTGCCCTGAGCAGCGCGATGGAATATTCCACTGGAATAGAACAAATCAACTTTGAGTTCAAAGTTAGTCTTCCTAAAAATGAGTCTTATTAGGTTTGTGTTGACCACAAAAAAAATCTTATTTTTTCAGCATGAAGAGTATTACCATTCTGCATCTATTCATTCAGCGCAACATAAACCATCCTATGTCCAAGGAAACAGCTACACAGTCAATTAGAGACACAGCAAAATGACTCACCTACATCCAGCGTTATGCGTGGCTTCATCACTTCATTTTTTTTCCAAACACCATAAAATTACACATTGGTGCAGAAGTCTTCCCATCTCTTTTTTTAGTTCATCAATGAATTTTCTGTTGCCCTTATCCAGAATGCGCCGCAGCTCATTCATCGCCTATAATGCAAGTCAATGTTAAAATCTGCAAAAATGCTTGCTTTTCATCATAAACCAAAACAAGTTAATCACTTACACGATAAAGATCCTGGATGCATATCCATGTGTCAAGGATCTTTAGTTGGCCTTGTCCTGTTCTTTCAGAACATCACTATCAATGAAGGATCTTCTTGCTTGAAACTGCAGGTGAAGAATTTGGGAGAAAGCATCTTGGTTGGGTTTTGGTTTCTTGTACAGCTCCTGCAGGGTCTGATAATGTCTGGCCTGTGCTGTCAGACCATCTTTGGCTGATGAAATGGAGGAGACAAATCAGTAAATCAGTCAAATGGATGAAATTGTTTGGAGCGTCAAAATATATCAAATGACAATTCAAATGTAAAAATGCCTGTGATATATCATGATATCCAAAACTATCATAACATTGCCTAGCTTTCATACATTGTTATTATTATTAAAATGGACATGTTTCTACTCACGTGAAGTGTGGCCATTATCAGAACTGCGCCCTGGTGTGTGACACAAAATAATTGTTGATCCACCAATTGAGTCTGCATCATGATCTTCTTCTTGGTCACTTGCTGAGAAGTCAGTGCGATGCCTTTTCTTCTTGTGGCCCCTCTCTGGTGAATCTCTTGTGAAGATTCTTGTAAGTGCTCGCTTGGTAAATAAAATTTCACTCATTGAAAGAACAAATAAAGATGGAAAGTGAACATGCACAGATAAAAAAAAGTATCAGCCAAAAATAACCACACGCTTCAAAATCTAAGTGCGCAAAATAATATAATCACTTACATGTTTCATTGTTTTGTCTTAATCCTTCAGCATGGGATAATAATCCACTAGTCTTTGAGACATTGCAGTGACTTCATGCTTAGAAGGGTACCAGACCCCCTCTCCTTGCTGACTGGCTCTCAAGATAGAAATCATGCTGGTGACAGTGTTTGTCACCAGCCTGAATCTCAGCTCTTTGAACATAACACATTTCCCCTCACTGGCAGGGCGGGCCATCTGGAAGTAGTGCTTACGAGCTTGCTCCAACTCACTGTCTGTATAGAGGGTGGGCAAACGTTTTTAGCAACGGGCCACATGACAGACCTGCATCGAGTCGGCGGGCCACAGAAGGGGGGGTTGTAGGTAGGTACAGAATTAGTCCGGGTGCAGAATCGTTCTGGGCGTAGTGACTGCCCGATACGGCAACTCCATTGGGAAATACCTCTACATCGCGGTTGAACGTGATATATGGATAGATCACGGTCAAAACGCTATTTCGCAAGTGATAGATAGATAGATATATAGATAGATAGATAGTGTGTGTTGAATACATACATTCGTATATATATGTATATATATATATATATATATATGTGAAGAGAGAGAGAGAGAGAGAGAGAGAGAGAGAGAGAGAGAGAGAGAATTTTGTGTATACAATATAATACAAAGTACTGTAAATACGGCAGGGATTGACAGAAAAAAAAAGATAACCTTAATCAACCGATGTAGTTTGTCCTAATAGAGTTGCCGTATGTGACGTTGTTGGCATTCGCCCACTGGACAGAGGCGACTGCCAATTACGTCACATACGGCAACTCTATAAACGTACCGCGATCTATCCATATATCACGTTCGAACGCGATGTAGAGGTATGTCCCAATGGAGTTGCCGTATCGGCAGTCACTTCTGCCTGGAACGATTCTGCACCCGGACTAATTCTGTACCTACACCTCGTTGACGGGGGGGAAGCACGCTATCGCTATCGCGCTAAACTAACTCGGCAAAGTTACGTGCCGACAAAGTTTCGTTGGGGGGTTATGACTGGCTTCACGCGGGCCGGACAGAGACACGCAGCGGGCCGGATGTGGCCCGCGGGCCGGGGTTTGCCCATGTCTAGTATAGACAACATATTGTGGAGGAGCAGGAAGCTGTGGGGTCCTCTTTGGGCTGCTTTTCACCAAAGGAGTGGATGTCTGAGGACAGATTGGAGATGTTCCTCCTGGTGAAGACACAGTTCCTGGCTTCATTCGGGGCAGCCTTGTCTGGTACGGTGGAATTCTCAGCCGAGAGGAAACCAGATCCAAAACATTATGAACAGGAGAGAAACAATAGACCCAATTAGGAAAAAAGAAAAAAGAAAGTGTTATGCTCGATGTTTTCAGAGCAAAGTAGGTAACCAATCACATCTACACTAATAAGGGCCCAAATCCGTTTCCTCCTGAGAAAGTGTTCTGGTCCAGGAAAAAGGTCTCTCAAATCATCACGACAGAGGGTGTGGAGCAAGGCTTCATCGATGTAGGCAGCTATAAAGACAGTCCAATCATTAACAAACCTACATTTTTTAACTGATGCAACGCACTGAGGGACGCAAAGATTGCACTCCGGCGCAGGTGTGATTGATGACGTGAAGGTGGGGGCAAACCCACCTGCCACATAGTTAATTAATTAAATTAATTCATTAAAGTGCTTTTTGAACCTTTGGCCGCTCCGTAGATTGTGGAAACGGGAAATGAATTGACTCACAGCACACAGTCACACGCTTGCAGCCGGCTTGTAAGCACAACAAAAAAAAGAAAAAGACACTGAGCGTAGATGAGCACTAGGAAGGACTAACATGGATAAGGCGTCAATTGTAAATGGAAAGTTCCACTTCAAAACCCTGCCAGATGGCAGTCTTGACGGGACAAAAGTGATATGCATTTACTGTAAAGCTGTATTTAGTTTCCACCTAAGTACGAGCAGTCTAACTTTCACTTGTCTGCGAAGCATACAGCTGACGCGGAGAGCCCTCCGCCCCCTTCTGAGGTAAAGCAAACCACGTTGGATGGTGTGGCACGGAGACCACTGGCCGCGTCCACCACACGCCAACTTTCAACAGCCAATTAATGTGGTGGAGGACGAGGGTCTGCGCGATATCATATATATTATACTGACTATGGATGAATATGACACTGACTGGATGATTATGGCACTGACTGTGGATTACTATGGATGCTGAACAGCTGTTATAGGCTATACTGCCTAACTGCACTATATCAGTTGAGTCCTGTACTGTATTGCACTGCCCCCTGTTTAATGCACACTTTATTTATTGTTTTGATTTAATTTAATTTAGTTTGTGCATCACAGTTTGATGCAATGCATAAGTGTCATCCTTTTGTCTTAATGGCTGCTGAAAAAAGGGGGATGAATAGTTCAAGTTCGAGTTGAAAAGTAAAATAGAGAAATTTTGGTAGTACTAGTAATCATTACTATGTAATGTTACAGTTATGCCCATCTGTTATCTTTGTTGGGCTTGAGTTTATGATTATTTTTTTTACCCTGTGCATCTTTTGTTTTGTTAGTAGTACTTGGCATTGCTCCAACACGAATAAACATGCTGCATCCCACTAGATGGCGCATTTGCCTTATTTACAAGCACCACGGTCATCGGAGCTGATCGCTGCCACTCTCAGCAGCGTGCGTCTACTAAGGTCTACTAAGATTCCACAATCTATTACACCTCGTAAGCAAAACAGGCTACAGGTAAAATTAAACATCTTCAGTTGAGCAACTCAGGCAAGTTAAACTGATTTAAAAACAAACAAACACTATAATACTAGGAAAAGAATCCTCTATATGTCAATAAATACAACAGATTGAGTATTCATTAAAAAAAAAAAAAATGCTTACTTTAAATAAGAAAATCCAACAAACCAACAAGTGCAACACTAAAAACCAAACCAACAATCAAAATAATGCTTAACTGCCTTAGTTTCGTCCCACACTTATCAGCTTAGCTACTAAGAATAACACACATTATTCACCTGGACAGAAGGAGGTTCTGAGGAACGTGTTGGTCCTGGAGCGTCCTGGAGCTTCCTGGTCAGGATGTTCGGGAGATCCCTCTGGCTCAATGTCTGGAGCGCCAACATATTTTAGAATTGCTCCTGCAGAGACAAAGCTCATTAGATCATCAAGCAAAACAGATCAGAAGCACATTTTCCTATTTTATTATTATAGTGATGTTGCAGTAATATAGGAAAATTAAAAATTCATTTGTTTTTAAATTAAACATTATGGTTGCAGTGTCCCTTTAAAGCTTTTACCCAATTACAAAACTGTCATTTTTAAGAGTTTTTGGCATTACTTTACACACTGTACTAGTTAAAGTAATAAAACTAAGATAAATGACCCACTGCCACAACAGTCTAAAATAGTCAACACCATGCCAAATAAAGTATTTCCATAAAATATTTATTTGAATTATAAAACAGTAGCACATTTCTAATGAAGGGCCTACAAAATACAAACTAAGCTTAGTAAATTCATCCTAAATTAAGGCTAAAATAACATTAAGAGTCAAATATGTGAGAGACAACTTCCACTGAACAATAACAGGGGACTGACTACAACAACAACTACAACATGCCCTCCCTCCCGCCCTCCCTGTTAGAATGTGAATAAACGGGTGTGGAGTCAATCACTCATTCCCATGGCAGGATAGGCCAACTTGGCAGGACATGGTCAACTTTCATAAAACAAACAAAAACGCTGATTCATGACGAACAAATATTAGCCAGCCAGCTAACATTTATCCGACGCTAGCTAGCTAGCTGGCTAGCAGGACAAATAAACAAACTTGGGGAGGGAGGCAACAGCGTTTCCCCTCCACCTCTCCAGCCCACATCACAAACAAATAACTTACCTTTCCCCTTTGCAAGTTTTTCTTGATCAGTTTTCTTTTCCTTCCGTTTGTCCGCACCGCTGGGATAAGTCCTTTTTGATGCCATTATGGTGTCTGTTTGTTTTTAATCCTCTCGCTAACGGGAACGAATGGTAGCTGTCAATCATTCACGTCATACCTGCGCGTCGCCAGCCCTCCACGTCACAACCTGCGTGACAGTGCGGCAAGCCCCCAGAGTCCAAGATGGCGTCCCATTGCTTTCAATGAAGTTGCTCACCCAACGCATGGCTCCCAAAAACTTTTTGACTTCCGCATTGATGGGATAATAGAGCATGCGCAGTTGTGTCAGTGTGGAGACCGTCACTGACAGACGTGCGCGCTCACGAACCGTACAAAATTCAACATGGAAATCAATGTATTTTTTACGGAACAACTGACGATTGTTGTTTGGAAATTTTAGAAATAATAATGATGATGATGATGATGATCATTATTATTATTATTATTATGATTATTATTATTATAGTATTATTATAATAATATACTATTATTTGTGTCTTAAACAAGTGAGCAATGTGCCACTGAATAATAAATGATAATTCTTTGAAGCAACTCTCTTTGGAAAGCAGACAAAGTAATGAAATGATTGGTCTATTTATTTCATCAGAACTAAAAAAAATTAAAAAAAATAAAAACTCAACGATCTTGAAAGTTCCTCCCTGAAAGTTCCTCCCTTTCTCTTGCACCTGTCGATGTGTGTCGCTAACACAAATTTGCAAATATTTTGTCGTCCTCATGGAATTAAACAGCACATCATGTTAAATTATCAGCGAGTGCTCTCTCTCTTTTCATGCAATTCATCACGCTTAACATGTAATGCTGAATCATGAAAGCTATGGAGCAAAAAATAATAATTACATAAACGACTATCCCAGCTGTCTTAGGGCGAAGGCAGGGTGACACCCTGGACAAGTCGCCAGTTCATCGCAGGGCCACATAGAGACAAACAACCATTCACACTCACATGCACACCTACGGACAATTTAGAATGTTCAATTGACCTCACGTGCATGTTTTTGGAGTGTGGGAGGAAGCCGGAGAACCCGGACAGAACCCACGCAGACACAGGGAGAACATGCAAACTCCACACAGAAAGGTCCCAGGTCCAGGCCCCGGAATCGAACCCACGACCTTCTTGCTGTGAGGCGGCAGCGCTAACCACTGCACCACCGACTATTTTATTACTTAGTTGAAAATGCCATTTTATTTCATTTAACAAAGCATATCATTATTTCATCATGCATTTAATTGTTTTGTGGTCCTGTGTTTTAGTGCTTCATAATTGTATTCTGTTGTCAAATTTGCCCATCAAAGTCAAATTAGTAATCCTCTACATCAGTTTAAGGAAAACCAATTCTAGGTAATGCATTGCAGATCTTGTAGCACCTGTTACAATGGAAAGAAATGTATACATAATAAGTACGTCTGTGTGCCCGATATTTTAGCTAACACTAAACTTTCTGCACAACTGTCTGCATTGTGCTTTTTCTTCGGCCACAGAGAACAGAAACGTCTGTAGTTCTTTGTTCACCCATGGTACAGTTTCATAAGCTTTTCAGTTTTTAATACGTGTTAATGTAAAAATCCACACGCGAGGCATTTAAAAATGGCGGTTTTGGTCTTTCGTGAAAGACTGCCTTTGGCCAATCAGTGTCCTGAACGTTGCTACGTCACCCTTATGGTCTCAGCTCTGCTCGCTTCGAACCCCAACGAGGCAGGTACCAAAATCCTAACCCCTGGCAACGTGACAATTGTTTTTTTCAATTGAAGTTTTCGTTATTTTGTTCGTTTTCGTTATACTATTATAACCGTGGTCAGGACCTCCAGTGAGAAGATCCACTGGAGGACATTTAGAGCAAACAGTCAGACAACAGCAGCTTCACCACATCAGCTGAAAAATGGAGTTTGGATGCTTTCAGCTTCAAGTCGTGGACAGAAAATGATGCTCACACTGTCACACTGATGTTTTCTTCTCCAACCTTCTCTCAGCTCCAGAGGTTGGTGGTCTGCAGGAGCTTCTACAGCAGCAGAAGATCAGTCTGGAGAGGAGATGTGAACGTGTGACTGAAGGTGAAGAAGCAGGAAGTCAAACTCTCCTCAACAGCATCTACACTGAGCTCTACATCACTGAGGGACTGAGTGAGGAGGTCAACAGAGAGCATGAGGTCAAACAGCTGGAGACCAAGAAGACCAAGAAGACCAAGGAGATCCTCCACGACCGTCCAATCAGGTGCAGCCAGATCTTTGAAGCCTCACCTGAGCAGCAGGGACTCAGGGAGTCAGAGTGGTGCTGACCAGGTCTCTGGGCTGGACTGGGAAGCCTTGGGGTCCCACTGGAGGAGCTGGAGGAGGTGACTGGGTCCAGGGAAGTCTGGGGGTCTCTGCTGAGGCTGCTGCCCCCGAGACCTGACTCCGGATACGGCAGTAGAAGATGGATGGATGGATGGATGGATGGATGGATGCCAGGTGATAGAACATTTCATAAAAACAGACTCTGCATTATAACTTCTATTACACTCTAAATAACTCACTCCAATATAACTGCACTCGTCCTTCTCTCACATTACATTGGATCACAATGACCAAACAACACAACAAAGACAATGATCCAACTGTACTGCCACGTCCAGACTCTGTGTAGGTCTGTAGGCCTCTTGGACCTTCATGTGAACCACTGCGTGTTGACTGGAGGTGAAACATGACTGACTGCTGTCCTCCTACCTGGACAATGCAATCTCACTTTCATTCTGCTGCAGATGGCCATTTTCATTTTACACCGTCCAAATTTACAGCTCAGGGCGCTGGGACGAATTCCAAATTGTGTGCAGATACAGGCCTACACTTCAAATAATTATGAGAAAAATCCAACGTAAAGAGAGCACTTCCATTAGGAAATAGTCAACATGAAATTTCGTCTTCTACTGACACCTGCTGGTCAAACTGAATAGTTGCAAATATTGTGAAGAAGTTGTCATCTAATTCTAATCCTAAACAATATGGCCATTCGAAGTGAAGTATTAAGACAATTAATCAGGTTTGTACTGCTTGATTGAACACATTCATCCCGTTCCAGTGCACTAAAACCCACTTCCCTTCAGGACCGTGTCAGCGAAGCCAAAACTTCCTTGAGTGACGTTGTGTCCCAGCATGCAATGCGAGCTAGCGATTCACAATACTATTCCATCACAAACATGGATGTAAAAAATAAAAAGGGACGAAAAATGAAACTTCAGGAACAACAACCATTGCAATACAAGCAGAACTGGGCCGAAGTTTTATATAAGTTTTATATTATGTGCTGGGTGCTCGTCACCCCACCAACCACCTCGGAGAAGGTCTAACAGGAGAAGCTTGCTGGCGGAAATGATGCACTACAAGTGGATGTGACGCTCATGAGTGCGATGGATGTGGTAGAGCAATGCTCCAGAACCCGATTAAGACTACTCTCCCTCCACTTTTTTTGTTTTGTATGAGCGTTTAAAAAAAACAACATCATGATAATCGAATAAGCTTTGGTTTATTAATCAGAATTAAAACAAGTAGGTTTTGCCCTTACAAGGTTGTAGTTTTGTTATAGATGAGTTCCTTTGTTGTAGTTTGGCGCTTGAAAAACTATATATGGGATGTACCATGACTTGAGGGATTTCCTCATCCCATCCCAGCTTGGTTCTGATGCTGAATGTGAATGTATCTTGTTGCTGTACATCCCACTGAGCTCCAAGGGCCCTCTCCATAGGGAGCTGGTCTCTGTCAAGGTTAAGTGTTTTTACCTCTTTAGCTCTCTGCTCTTCAGGAATGGCGGCCAGCACCGAGCGATGATTGCTCACCCACTTATTGAGCTTAAATCCACCTCTACCGCACAGGTCTGTTAGCTGCTGGTACAGATGTATTGCTTGTTCCACCGTGCTGACGGCCTTTAGACAATCATCCACGTAGAAATGTTGACAAACAGTGTTTATAACCTCGGCTGGGAAGTCATGCTGATTGTCGTCGAGGATTGGGGCTTGGGGATGACACTGCCCCAAAGATGTGGACCAGCATCCTGTGCTCTTGTAGGTCCTTTGTAATGTCCCCATCTGGCCACCAGAGGAAGCGTAAGAAGTTTACATCCTGGTTGGAAACTCTTACTTGATGAAACGTTCCCTCAATGTCAGTCATGAATGCTACAGGGCCTTGGCGAAAACGAAGCAGCACAACTAGCAGTGTACTTGTCAAATTGGGACCCTGCAGGAGCTCTTTATTTAATGATGTTCACTCACTTTCAATCACACAGCCACTAAAAAACCTGATTGTGATTGAGAGGTCCTCAGCAGCCAATCACTGTTGGGAGTCCAGCCTTCAAACACTCCTCCTGAATCCACAGTCACATCTGTGAGCATCTGGAACTTTGGCCCCGATCCTCCACACCACACAACTTGGGATGACAGCGCCACCTACCTGTATCCTTTCAGCAGCCAGTCCCATGTTCTGACCCGTTTCCACTGTGGCCTGTTGTGTCATCTGGTCCAAAGTCTGGATCATCAGTGTCCAGGTTCATGGAATGAGTCAGTGTGCCGCCGTCCTGTGATGTCATGATAGAGAATCACTCTATTTATACTAATGTGCAGAACCACTGGAGTGTGGAAGCAGACAGTTACCATAATCCAAATGAAAAAGCAACAGCAGAAATGCTTTTTCATTTTAAGAACGTGGCTGCATTATTTGACTCATAAATAAAACCACCAATAAGTCCATTATGGTCCGAGTATGTTTTGGTCATTGGATTGAAAAACCAAAAACAGACGCTAATTTGTTTTTCGTTTTACAAAGAAAAAAAACACAAATATGAAATATGAGACATTTTTCCTTTTAACGGTGTGATATTGAATACAAGAACATTTGAAAATGGCTTGATTCTATTTTTTATAGTTTGAAGAACAAAAAATAAAATCACGAAAACACAAAGACAAAAAACAGTGCGTTTTACCCTCGTCTTTGGAGAGAGGTACGAGATCAGCAAGTTAGAGGCCCGTGTTGACTCAGGCAGAGCGCTGCAGATTTGCTCACTGGTTGTAGGAGAAAAGCTAATTGTTCATTGTAAATGTCTCTGGAACCCTACTCGGAAATCATTTTTCACATGGCAAGACAAGGCAAGGCATCCTCACAAGTTTCTGAGTGGACATCGCTGGAAAGTGGCAGGACAAGAGGTTCCTCTGCAAGAAATGTGAGAAGAGTTTGTGCTAAACATGGATGGCCTAAATGTGAAGGGGCTCCCCGATACACAGCTGGAGATCGAAGTGGCAAAAGCAATAACTGAGGTGTTGTAACAACTCCACTGGCAGATTAAACACGCTTCACAATGCTTCTGTGCTACGACTGAAAACCCTCCAGTGAACCAAAATTGATCAATTAATTCCAACATACCCCCTTTTGACACATGGTCTAAACCGTGCGTCAATTTAGCGAAATGTGGAAATAAATGTTTTGGCAGACACGGGTTACCGTTTGGTCCCACCCAAATGTCAGTAACGTGGTCCCAGCATGCGCCGGCGGAGCGCCAAGCGGCCTTCTCCTTCGCTGTGGCGAGGGACTGCATTTCAGCCAGTGATGCATCAGCCTCCTCAAATGAGGCTGTCATCATCGGGGCTGACGAGGGTGCAGGCTGCCTCGCAGCGGACTTTGCTGCCGCGTCAGCTCTGGCGTTGCCCTGGGAAACAGGGTCACGAAGGTTAGTGTGAGCAGAACATTTACACACTGCTATTTGGGAGGGCAAAAGTATGGCTCGCAAGAGGTCAGCAATAAGCACATGATTTAACACCGGCTTCCCGTCTGACTTGAGGAAGTCCCTGCATTTCCACAGTGCCCCAAAGTCATGAACGACACCAAACGCATAACGGGAGTCTGTGTAGATTGTGACAGACTTGCCCTCTGCAAATCTACACGCTTCAGTTAGCGCAACCAGCTCTGCCCCTTGTGCTGAGAGGTGACATGGAAGGGAGTCAGAGCAGATGACCTCCGAGTCGGAGACAACTGCGTAACCAACTCTGTTGGCGCCTTTGTCGTCCCGGAATGCTGAACCATCTGCGTAGAAAACAAAATCAGCATTAGCAAGGGGTTCGTCAGATCAGGTCAGGTCGGGGGGAGAAAATTGTGTCTAGCTCTGCAAGGCAGTTGTGTGTGGGTTGGGCACGTTCGGTGCCCTGGCGTGGACAGCAGCGTTAACTGCTCTCAAATGTTGAACAAACTTCCAGTCATCACGTTGAGGAGGAACTCTGGCCTTTTTTACAGGGAACATGGGCGTGCGCACTGGCGAGTCGGGGCATGGGACAATGACACCTGCTTCGAGAAGAGAATCAAAAACAGGAGTGATCCCTTCAACAGTTTCTGGCTTCAGAGGATATTGCGGCTGGTTGGGCCGAATATCACTTTTGGGTGTGATCTTCACCCGTTCGGCACCTTTGATCAGTCCCACATTGTATTTGTGAGCAGCCCACAGTGAGGAGGGAACCTCACTCAGTTCCTCGGGCAGCTGCGATGTGTCAGTGAAACATGCAAAACTCGTGTTGTGGCGCTCGCTGTCACGTGTCTCTGTCAGGTGCAGACAGCGAAGAGCCTGTGTTTCCAGTGGAAAATCAGTCTTATGCACATTCAGGGTGGGGGAGTAAAAATGTCCCCGCTCCTTTCGGTGCCAGTCTTTGGTCGACAGGCATTTCATCAAAAACGGACCTAGCTCCTTCCACTCATCGCCTGGACTCTTGGAAAGTGAAATGTGTTGGGTAGACCCACGGACAGAAAAAAAAGAAATGCACTCTGCTCTGGTGTGAGTGAAACAGAGGCAACGCATCGTTGGGGGCCCCAAAACAACGTAGAAACAAAGAGGCCATCATTCACGCTTGGGAAAAAAAAAACTGACTCTCAAACACACTCTTTCTTTCACGAGTTGCACTGGCTGTGCAGTGCAAATTGGGATCTTTCATGAAGTGAGCATCACCCGGCACCTTATCGTTAGCCGCCACTATCAATTCTTCTGGGGCCTCGAGGGGAAGCAACCACTGATAGACATGCAAGAGAGGCTTAGCAATTTGAGCCAAGGTCGAGGAAGATAACGACCTGGCAACAATCAACCCGTCGGGGGTGGAGATGAGATTCATGCCCATGGCTAGAAGCAAATCTCTTCCCAACAAATTCATCGGACACACTTCTGACAATACAAAGCTGTGTTTAATTTGGTTTTGTGATGTGCATGTCTCGTCGCCGTAGTCAATACAAGTAAGTGGAGTGGTGAGAGGCTCTCTCTTCTTCGTTCCAGCTGCCCCGACAGAATAAACATATCTCCCACTTTTTTTTTTACACTGGGGAAGTTCTTCTGCACGAAGGAGCGACAATGTTGCTCCGCTATCGGCTAGGAACGTGATATTTTTACCCATGATTCTAAAAGTGACCCGCGGCAGTTTCTCAAAAGCAGCTTCTTTATACAACGTGTATGTGGGAGGAGGCGGCACGTGACGACGCTCTAAACCTGTCAATGGTGCTCAAAATTTGGTCACGTAAATCAACCTCGAACTCTGTGTCAGTGTCAATGCATGTCTCACCGTCAGGCTGAGAGCAATCAGTCGAACCTAAATCATTGTCAGAAGAAAAATCATTATCAACATGTAAATCACTATACGTTTCCGAATAATCAACATCAGAATATGAATCAGTGTACGTGTCTGCAGGGGAAAGGGAAGTTAGAGGGGACAGCAAGCATTTCTTCATTGCAAGAAGCGTGTTGCATGTGTGTGTGTGCATCACTTCCCTGCAAAGACGCTGTAGGCCGGGGGTCCGTCTCGCCGTGTCACTGAGGTGCTTCATCATGGTGAGGGAGGCACGCTTTATCTTCTTGTCCTCTGCATCGCTGGCCTCCTGCAGAAGCCTCTCAGCGTGCACTGCATGACGTCGGACCTCTGTCAGCCGGGCATCTTCAATCCCCACCCAGCAGCTTCTGTTAACTGCTTTGGCGATCTGGGGGAGCAGCCCTTGTCTGAAAGCAGTGATGAGGCTGGCCGTTTGGTTGACGGCAGTCCTGATGAACGTGGCGACGCTGCGGCGTCGGTGCTGGAGTGCGCAGGGTTGTACGGTGGTAGCGTTGGATGAGGGCAGGCGGGAGGAGGGAAGACAGGCATGTCCAGGAGAGGGTCCCTCGGGCCTGTAAGAGAAGGATACAGACGATTTGGTGCATTTGAATGCTCGTGTGTGAGCGGCTCCTTTTCTCCCTCCTCTGGGGAGTGTGTGTGAGTGTGTGCACCCTCTGCCGCTATCTCTGTCACCCCTGTGCTCCAGCGCCCAGCGCTGTTCACACGTTTGTTTTTGTTTTTTTTACTTGTTTCCTGTCCCTGACTTCTGCTTCAGTTTTCCAAAATGAAAAACACCCTTCATGATCTTTGATGATCTGAATTGCATATTTGTTTGTTTTTTTCTTTTTTGTAACCTTTCCCTCTGCTATCTTCAATTTATCCCGGAGGTTTCTCAATTCCTCCAAACTCAGTGATCCCCCCTCTGGGAAACCACACTTTTCAACCCAAACATCCAACATATCAAGACAATCTGGACCGTATTTTTTCCGCATGTCGTCCACAATTGGTCCCCCCTGGGGAACAGCAGCAGCCACTTTGCTCTGGTTCTTCCCCAGCACTGTCTAGCTAGACTTATTACTCTGACTTTTCACTAAGTTTTCACAAAATTCCAAGTCAGAAAATACACAGGCGTCCCCGTGCACCCCTTTTTCTTACTCTGGAGCAAAAAGGTGGAGAAAAAACTCACCCCTCTGGTAGTTTACCTACCAGAAGCTTCCGGCTCACTTGCGGAGCGGGAATTTCAGTGTTGATTCAGAATCAACACCGACCTGACAGGCACGGTTAACGTATGCGCTCCGTCCTGCCCCGGGACCGTTCGTTCGTAGACGACAAGGAAATCAACCCACTGGTCACTGATATGTCTGAGACAAGAACAATTACTTCTCACCCGATCTCTGAATCAGCACTTCCCTTCCAGGTTCACTTGGATAGACGTGAAGCCGATCAGATCCACTCTTAGACGCCGATCCTCTCATCTCTGAATGCTTGGTTCGAGGTAGAGGGGGAACGAGGAGTTTCCTCCGTTCCTGGTCCCGGGCCCTCAACGTCCCAGAGTTCCACTGACGGGTCTCCAGCAATCCTGTTCGTGACGCCAAATTGTTGTGGAAAAGAGCGAAGAGGAATACTGGGATAATAAGTAATTTAATGAACAAACAATAAAAAAAGGGATCGGAGCTCCGAGGCACAAAACACAGTAAAATGGGAGTGCGAGTGCGAGGTGGGAAGGAGGAAGAAGGTCTCTTATACACAGGACTGGGAGGGGATAAGATAAGGAAAGAACAGGGAGGAGAACAGAGAGAGACAAACCAACGACTATACGATAGTTGACCGATTTCACAGCTCATATCCTGTACAGGGAGAGGATGAGCACATCAGTGGCAGGCCATAAAACAAAGTGAAATACGATGCGTATATGTTAGCCTAGGATTCTAACAGTTTACACGTGCTACTAGTGATCATACAATATAAACCAAGATAAAGAATAACACAAGAATACTCTATCATGTTCGACCCATCTTAATAACCGAGATTTTTTTTCCAGGTGTGCTTTGCTCATCTCTTTGTACCAAATATTTAGGGGAGTTTTTATAACATCACATAGATTATTAGAGTATATAGTCTTGAAAGCTTTGTCACCCAGCAGAGATTGAAGTGGGATATCTAGTTGGTCAAATTCTAGCTCCTTCCATTTTGCATCGTAACCCGCCCTGCACCAGTAGACTATATACTGCAGTTGTGCTGCTTTATAGTCGTCCTCCGAGCATGGGAGTGACATCCCTCCCTGTTAAGTGTAATGTTTTGTAGCATACCCTTGGTTTCTTGTTCTGCCATATGAATCTAGAAATGATCCGATTCCATTCACTGAATTTCTTATTGGGTATTTCTACAGGCAGCGATTGGAGTAGAAATAACAATTGTGGTAAAATAACCATTTTTTAAGTATCTATTCGGTTGTAAAAATCAAGTATCCGGGTCGGATAAAGTCACCAGGATGTCATCTGCATATAAACATGTCTTATATTCTTTCCCCTTGAATAGTATTCCCGTGATTTCTGGGTCTTCCCTAATCTTTTGAACAAGTAGCTCTATAAATAGAGCAAACAAGATGGGGCTCAGTGGGCAGCCCTGTCAGCAACCCCTCTCCAAACGGATTGTACCTGAAAGACTGCCATTTATTCTGATCCGGGCCACAGGTGAATTTTAAACATTTTATAACTGTATTGTTAAAGCCAAAACGTTGCAGGACCAGGTATAAAAATTCCCATAGAACAGAGTCAAAAGCTTTTTCTGTGTCAAAGCTAATTGCTAAGGACATTGTGTTTCCTTTGCTCATTATATGTAACAGATGTATAGCTCGCCTAACATTGTCTTGTGTTTGTCTAGTTTTAACAAAACCTGTCTGGTCCGTGTCAATTAGGTTAGGGATAATATTTTCTAGTGTGTTGACAATAATTGAAGTGAAAATTTTATAATCAGTGTTTAAAACTGAGATAGGTCTGTATGAGCTGCAATCTGTCCTAGCTTTCCCTGGTTTCAGTATTACAGATAATATGGCCTGTTTCCAAGATGGTGGGGTCTCGCCACCTTTTCAGACATAGTTAAAACAATTTAATAAATAGCAGTGGGGTCACAGAGTCCCTAAAAGTCTTATACCATTCTGCTGGTAGTCCATCTCCCCCGGCTGCTTTGCTTGTTTTCAGTTTAGAAATTGCCTTGTCGACCTCTGCATTTGTAATCTCTGTAGTTAAGCACTTATTTTGTTCTGTGACAACAGATGGCAGGTCTAGGGATTTCAAAAAAATTGATTGACTGTTACTGCTTTTGCTAATTCGGGTTGAGTGTATAAATTCCTGAAGTATGATTCAAAAGACTGTAATGCTTCTGGCTTATAACACATCTGGTTGGTGACCGGGTCCTTTACTTTATATATGGATCTTCCAGACTGTTGTTTTTTAAGTCTCCAGGCTAAGAGTTCTTTAGCACGGGGTCCATTTTCATCGTGGGTTTGTTTGATATACTTAAGTGTAAGTTCCTCCTGGTCCTTCAGTTTCTTATTTAGTTCTGATTTTACTACGGTTATTTGTTCCAATAAGGTGGGGTCGTTAGTCTCTACATGCTTCTGTTCCAGTGAGTCGAATTTACTTGTCAAGTCGTTAAGGTGTTTAAGTTTTTCTTTTTTCCTTTGTGATGCCCAACTTATAATCTTCCCACGCAACGCAATACTGCTTTTCCAGCATCCCATAAAATACTCTGTGACGTCACGGTGCTACCGTTAAGGTTTGTATATTCCTTCATTTCTTTCCTAATGTAATCTTCAAATCGGGTGTCATTTAATAGGGAGGTGTTGAGTCTCCAAATAGTGTTTTTGTGTGGGACACCTATATTTATTTTCACATATACACCTGAGTGATCTGATATGTCGCTAACACCAATTCTACAATCTAAAACCCTGTGTCTGTCTGTTCAGAACATAAAGAAATAATCGATCCTCAAGTAAACTGAATGAGGGTGAGAGTAAAAAGTCAATTGTTTAGTGGATGGATGAAAATCCCTCCATACATCAAACATACCAATCCTTTTAATCATCTTCTTAATATTTAGTGACTCAGGATTTGTTTTCTTTGTCGGGTTTGATGAATCTAGAGTGGGATGCAGCTGTACATTCCAAGGGGACTCGTGCCACGCAAAGCCTATTCCGACCTGGCGATCCTGTTTGAATCCATTAGCAACCAGCTACATTACCCTGGGCAGCTTCACGGGTACAGGTGGATGTATGCTAAATGCAGAGAGAATGGACTGCGTGTGAGAAAAGGAAGGTTTTGAAGGAGCTGGATCCAAGAGGAGTGTCATTAAGGCAAGCGGGGCGTCTCAAACGGAGGAATTACTTCTCAAACTTCTCAACTTCATCTGGCACCTGGACTCATATGATGAACTGAAGCCATATGGTATTTGTGTGAATGGATGTATCGATGGCTTTTCAAGAAAAATAATCTGGCTCAATGCTTACACAACAAGTAGTGACCCAAAAGTAATTGGAGGGTGCTACATAGAAGCGGTACAGCGTTTTGGGGGGTGCCCTAGAGTTGTTCGAGGCGACCTTGGAACCGAAAATGGCCATGTTAGAGGCTTCCAGCGTTTCCTCGTCCCTGTTCAACCAGACGACACCCTCGATAGTTACTTGGAGGGGGCCAGCACCGCCAATCAAAGAATTGAATATTGGTGGGGTTTCCTGCGTGGCCAGCGCATGGAGTTCTGGTTAGCCTTGTTATCAGACCTCAGAGACAACGGGCATTTTGATGGCGAGTTTCTGGACAAAAGTCTCCTGCAGTTTTGTTGTATGGGCCTCCATACAGGTGAGTTCATGAATAATGTTTTATTTTCATTTTGTGCGCATGTGTATGTGAGTGAGAGAGAGGGGAGGGAGGACAGAAACGGGAAAGGGGGTGTTGGGAAGACAGACAGACAGAGACGGGAGGAAAGGAAAAAGAATGCTAAAGAGAAGGGGTAGAAAAGGGAAAGGAACAGAGATGGAAGGGGAGAGAGATGGAACAGAAGGGTAGAAACAGAGAGGATAAGAGATGGGGAGAAAGGGGGGGGGGAGGGATGAACAGAGACAGGGAGGGAGGGAGAGGGTGGGGTTGCTCATGTGTGAATGCTGTAATTTAGTGTTTTATTTCTGTTCTGCTGGCACAGCTCTTCCTAAATGTATACATTTTCAACAGGATGAGTTGGATGACACTGCACAGGTGTGGAATGCACACAACATCAGGCCATCAAGAAACCTGAACGTCGCCAGCGGTCGGCCTAATGTGACGCATGCTGTTCCTGAACTTTACCGAACAACAGATTTTCTCTCCCCTGTTGAAGATGAACACATTCAACTGTGCAAAAATGAATGTGTCTTTCGGCTGGCTGTACCATGTAATCCAGATATTTATGAACTCTGTATCATCTTTATGGCTGAGTCCCATCTTGCTCCACCAACAGATCCGTATCAGGCTGTGAACTTGTATTTGCACCTAAGAGAGGCCATCACTGCATCTCTCTAAACCACCCGACCCTCTCCACAGGATGGACACTTATTCCACTGCAGTGCGCCTCCCCCTGACCCTATCCAGAGAATGGACACTAAATTGTTGTGAACCTCCTGTTATTTTGTGTCTTGTTAAATCTCTAGTGTTCCTTTTAAAAATACACAGGGATATTGGTTATTTACTGCACTCCTTTGTTTCTGTTATTACGCAATCCTTATGGTGATGCTATTTACTGAATTTACTTTTTGACCTGAAGGTCGTGTGTGCAAAGAGCTGTTAAATAAAAGTAGCCATGTGAAAGAACTTAACTGTGTTGTTGAAACATTGAGAAACACAGAAGCACAAGGTTACTTTAAGATTTACTTTAATTATTCTTCACTTCCATGAATTAATGAACATTAACGTGATTCTTTAAAGTCAACAATTCCTGAAAAATTAAACCGGTGTTGGACACCTCGTTCCGAATGCTTGGTTAGAGTAAACAGATGGACCTGTAAGCAGTCATTTTCAAAACAACATTTTCACTTTCAACAACAAAAAAAAAACACCCTCATAAAACTCTGCTGAAGCATTTACTATTCTTTAATACAGGTGTAACTATGGAAGCAGATAGTTACCATAATATAAATAAAAATGCAATAGCAGAAATGCTTTTAAATTTTAAGAACGAAGCTGCATTATTTGACTCATAATTAAAATCATTAATAAATATTCCTATATGCATTTTCATTTTCTTATTCGTGTCGCACCTTTTATGACACAATCAAAAAGAAAACTGAGGGCATTGCTTTTTAATTTTCGTGGTCCTGCCCTGCACAAGAGTTACCACAACTCGAAAACGAAATCGCAATCTCAAAGTAAGCGCGCGGCGCAGGAAAGTGACGTCAGCAGCTCTCCACCTCCGCTGTGGGTATGGCGGTATGACGCCAAGTGTCATTTGCCTCCTGTATGAATATTTATTAATGATTTTAATTATGAGTCAAATAATGCAGCTTCGTTCTTAAAATGAAAAAGCATTCTGCTATTGCTTTTTCATTTTTGAATTTTACATTTCATATTGAATTTTGGTAACTCTTTGCTGGTGCATGTTTTGAAAATTAAATCTCAAATGTGTTTTCCTTTTTCATTTGAATTAAGTACAAGAATGAGCAGTCTTGAAGAAGAAAATGAAAATGCAGATTGAATGACTTATTAACCATTTTAATTATGAGTCAAATAATGCAGCTTCGTTCTTAAAATGAAAAAGCATTTCTGTTATTATATTCTTATTTTAATTTGGATTATGGTAACTGCTTCCATATAAAACAAATACATCCATAAATATATACAATGTGAGAATTGTTTCTTGCAAGAGCTGTACTTCAACCCATGACCATCGATAAAAGTGTACACATCTAATCGTAAACAATCTGCTGCAACCTGAATTTCCACTTCTGTGTCTATAAACCAGTCACAGCTTGACTGATGGCTCTGAAGAAGCAGTTTCCATCAGCCTCTACATTCTCATTTGTACACGGCGAACCTAATGGGCCTTTGCAATCAGAAATTGGAAAACTCGCACGGTCCAAATGAACCTTCAAGTTTTTGCAAAGGTCTAAACAAACATCAACATCAAGGGGAGAGAAGTTACACTCTTCATTGGTCACAGCACTGACAAACTCTACGTCAGAATTATCCATGTCAAAGTGAGGAGTTTTGCTCTTCTGAAGTGACTCACTGTTGCCAGCTGGTGCTGGAATTTTAAACCGTGACCGGTTTCGCCTTGATGAAAAGAACCATGCAGAACCTTGGCTAATCTAATACCAGTGCCATAATCTGCCACTGCATCTTCACTGGTACTAACTGATGATGGATCACAAATCACATGTGCGAGGCGTAGAACGAGCGGAGCAGTCAGAGGCAACAGAAGAAGAAAGAAAAGCCTCCTTAGCTTAGTTGATCTTCTGTGTTGCCTCCTGGACGGTGCTGGCCTCCTCTGGCTTGGTGCTGGCAACCACGGGAGCCACAGGAACCACGGGCACAGCTCTGGTCATCTGTGGCGTCGCCTCCACCTGATTAAAATAAGAAAGATGTGATTTTATGCCAATAAACATAGAAAGGAAAACACTAGGCTTTACACGATCACGATTTTTGTGCCGATCACCGATCAGTGAGTTTAAATAAACCGATCACCGATCACCAATCTGATCACGTTAGGGGCAATAAATACTTGTTTCTGTACACCCCTTGCCTTCTCACGAGCACCGTCTAAAGTTGTTTGCTTTAGCATCCGTTTCAGAGTTTGCTTTTCTTTTTCTTTCTCCGCGCTGCGTTTCTTGAACTCGACATGCTCCTCCGTGTGTATCTTTTCCAAGTGCCTGATTAAATTTGTGGTGTTGAATTTTTTTACCAAAGTTCCCCCGCGAGGTACTGTAGCGTTGCATATATTGCAGATTCAAAGAAACTTTATTGTCCGTCACATAGCGACAGTACTCAAAACAGGAAGAGGCACGAAGACGAAAATGAAGGTTTTTGAATCATGAATCATTAGCTCACGGTGTTATGCCCCGGCCTAGGGGGAACCAGGACACAACATAAAGGCTCCCCCCCTTCTCCCAGCTCTCAAATTAGACAAAGGTGCTTCGTCCACAGGATGGTTTTTATTAAACGTCACCATCATTGCACTGGCGTCAGGGAGGGCATGGCCAAAACAACAAACAAAATGGCTCTCTTATGGATCTTACCTATGAAGAAAACAATCAAATAAATGACAGTCAAACTAACCTCCTTAACTAAAACACAGGAGAAAAGGGTCACAACACAAATGGCTTCCCTCCCCTACGGGCTACGTGGACACAAAGGGAACTGAAATAGATTACAAAACAGAATTGATGGCTGAACACAGAATGCTGCTGCTGCGGCACATGGCCTCTGGTTGGGAGCTGGGAGAAGGACAAAGAGACCGAGGTGTTGAAGTCCTCCTCCTTAAATATTGGCACCAGCCAATCACCTTTCCGCACCTGGAACAAGCAAAAAAAAGGGAACACAGGATCTACTGCGCCATCTAGTGCCCAAACGGACACACAGCAGACAAAAGGAACTGACAACAATGTAAACCCAAATCTATACATTTACATAACACTCGGATACAAACAAATAAACATGTCGATGCTGTGAAACTACTTTGGAGGAAATGAGACAGATTAAAAAAGTTTCAACACGACCATGACGTCATTGATCGGTGATTCATGACATGACGCCCGATCATGAACGTTTCAAAAAATGCCAAATATCGGCCGATCCGATACAGCCGATAAGATCGGTGTAAAGCCTAGAAAACACACACAGGTGATGAAGTGGAAATGAATAAGTACAAACCTGCTGCACTGCTGTGACATTGCTGGAGGCAGACTCAGTCATGTGGACAGTTGAACGTGTTGCCCACACCTGCAAATACAAGGACACAAAGTAACGTTTAAAGAACTGCATTTATTGTCCTATCACAAAGATGCACACAATGAAATACACATATCCCAAATACCAACATGTCACAGGTTTGTTTTGGTTTTTGAGGCAACGCGTGCTGATCGACGTCTCAGGCTGGACATCTGGAAGAACATATAGAAATTAATTCATAAACAAAGTAACACACTAATTAAACTGTACATGTACTGTACATATGTGATCTTGTGTTGATAATAGGGGTAGGGCGATACGGCTAACCCACGATTCGATACTGTGACGATATTTGGCCCACGATAATGACAACATCACGACACACGATATCTTCCGACGGGAAGATGAGAGAGGGAAAAAAATCCTTTCACTGCCCCGATTCTGAAAATCAATAAAAAAATGATGCAGACAAAATAAATAAATAAATAACCGCGTCCCCGAAATATACGGGACAAAGTGAAGTGCGTCCCCCATCAGTTCATTACGGGACAGGCTTTTTTATTTGCAAATATGGGACAATCGCGTATTTTATGGGAGGGTTGGCAACCCTATCTAGACCACAGACGGAAATTAAATGAGGTTTTGTCATTTTCCCGAAAAAACGGGACAAATTGTGTCCCGGGAGAGATTTTATCTTTCCCGGGACAGGTGGACAGGTGGTGTTTGGAAAAAAATATTGATATTTGCCGTCAGTGTATCGATTATTTATTGCGACAGAAAGCACAACAATATATTGCAATATTGATTTTTTTGTTCACCCACCCCTAGTTGATAAGTGTATGAATAATTGTGTGAATGTAACCGTGGCAGCTGGGGAAACCCTGCCAGATGACTCCACGACAGTCTCCATGTGGTCCAGCAGCACAGCCTCACTGAACCACACGGGATTGGACGGGATGTCTGTGTGAAATGCAGTCTCAACAGCTGTTGGTACTGTCTATAAAAAAAAAGAGGAAAGGAAATCAGAGTCAACTTAGGATAAGTGTTCATTTTTAAAATAAAAAGTTGCACAGTTTGACCAAACACAGTGATTGAACAAACACGATTGGGGGAGGAGGGGAAAGAGGGATGAACAGGTTACCTCAACCTCCTGTCCAACAAGAGTCCATTCAGGAGCGGGTCCATACACTGGCATGTAGACAGGACCTGTCACAACCACTCTGGGAGACACCCTGGGCGATGATTGGTTGTGGCACAACACCCCTGGCCTAGGTGAAGGGGGTGCGAGCTGATGGAGCATGCAGCATGCAGACGCTCCACCAAAATCAGTCCTGAGGTGCACCTGAACAGAAAACAACATGTTAACACATATTTGTCATATCAAATGAAGAGCAAGTAAGGCTGACGAAGGCAAAACTTACACCATCATAACACCACCATGTACAGCTGACGAAGGGGGAGGTGATCGGCCATATACACAAATGTTAAACCTGGAAGAAGTGTCACATAATCAATTATGTAATCACACAATTCTAAGAAATATCTGTTAGCACAGTGTCACTGAAGAGAAAAAAATACAACAAAAATATGTATTTTACACACCCATGCGTGCAGCAACACGATGATATACTTGACGTAGCGCTGTTTGTAGTTCTGGCTTGACAGTCAGGCGAGGTGGAAAGTCAAGCACAAACACCTACAAAATAGTTGTATCAAAAAAAAACCCAAACAAACATAAAAATGCAAAATAAATTCATGAATATTCTTGTTATTGAACTGTGGATCATGGAATTACTTGATATTGATAAAACAAAGTGGCGATGACATTCATGTGTTCAAATTTGTTTGTCACAGCAGATAAACAAACCTTGGGCCAGTGGTCCAACACAGTTGCCAGTAGCGCAGCAAAATCCTGGGCGGAGTCTGTTACAAGCCCGTGTTCAAGGTTGTTGCCTGGGGAGAGAACACAAAACCATCCACAAGTGGACAGAGATGTGAGTCTCCCACCACCAGAACAAAAACATAAAGAAACTCGTGGCTTGACAAAATCACGACCCATACCTTCTTGTCTGGTTGCTGGGCCTTAAGAACGAACTTGCACTGTTTTGTCAGTCAGGAGCAAAACGGGCCATCTTCGCACCCAGGTCGCTGACCAGTACCACGCCCTGTGTAAATTGACAAAAAAGAAAAATCTAAATATGTTTTTGTAAGATTTATTTGGAATACAACATAACAACACAGGCAGAACATGAAATCATGAACGTGGAAGTACTCACAACGTTCAAAGTCCTTCCGAGGTGGAAAAGGTGTCCAATCCTGTTTTTGCTCCAGGCGTCGTTTCATGGCCAGAGAGCGACGGAATGCCTTGGTGTTCAGCATCTGAACAATGAAATGAAAGATTGTGTCATTTTCAATGAAGGACAATGATAACACAAGTTTACAGAAAAAAGTGATGTTTTCTCACACACACGACATCAAAACACAGAAAGGTTTCTGTACCTTTGCAGCTGGAGATGATGAGCTTAAATCAATAAAGCAAAAGAAAATGTGTATGTGTACTCTTGGACCCTAACCCTAATGCCATAAAAGTCTATGGGGTGAAATTTCAACTTTGTCCTAGAGACATGGGGCCACTTGCTTTTTCATCAGGAGCCCCCAAGAAGCACCCACGCCAAATTTGGGGCTTCTAGTACTTGAGGAACCCCGAAACCCTAACCCTAATTTCAGCTAACCCTAACCCTAACCCTAGTTTCAGCCTTATTGTTAACCCTAATTCAATGCAAGTCTATGGGGTGAATTTTCAACTTTGTCCTAGAGACATGGGGCCACTTGCTTTTTCATCAGGAGCCCCCAAGAAGCGCCCACGCCAAATTTGGGGCTTCTAGTACTTGAGGAACCCCGAAACCCTAACCCTAATTTCAGCTAACCCTAACCCTAACCCTAGTTTCAGCCTTATTGTTAACCCTAATTCAATGCAAGTCTATGGGGTGAATTTTCAACTTTGTCCTAGAGACATGGGGCCACTTGCTTTTTTTACAGTATAGTTCAATAATAGTGCTTGAGTCCATCTTGACAGTGTCAATGTATTTTTATTGTGAATTCGCCACAAAGCAAACTCTTAACATTTATGAATGATTCATGAAAAAACACTTGATGTCTCTCGGACAAAGTTGAGCTTTGACCTTCATAGACTTGCACTGCATTAGGGTTTAGCGATAAGGCTGGAATTAGAGTGAGGGTTTTGGGGTTCCTCATGGGCTAGAAGCCCCAAATTTGGCGTGGGTGTGTCCAGGAGGATCCTGATGAACCTGAAAGTGGCCCCATGTCCCTAGGACAAAGTTGACCTTTGACCCTCATAGACTTGTATGGCATTAGGGTTATCGATAAGCGATACAAAACTGGTGAGTTTAAGACTTAGTGACTCTATGTACATGAATGTATGGGGTACCCCGTCCTTACCTTGTTCCAACCTTCCCTCCACAAACCTGGCTGTCCAGTGCCGAAGTCAAAGTGAGAGAGAGAACAAAGGAGGAGGAGGGCCTGTGACGCCGCTGCTGATTGGCTCGTTGGTCGGTTGAATGAGCCAATTCTAGAGCTCCCCTCGGTGTCCACACACTGCAAAATATATCTAAGAAATAAACACTTAAATTGAGAAAGAACAGGCTAGAAACAAGTCAAATTATCTGCCAATGCAGTAAGATATTTACACTTGGTAAGATTTCTTAAAATAATACAATATATCTTGGCATTTGAAGAATGGAAAAACTCTTGAAATAAACAGTAAAGCACTCATTCCAAGGACTGTACTAAGTCAAATAAACTTGATACTAGCTTCTCAATTCTTTTTTCACGTTTGCTTCTTTCTTAATTTGAATGAAAAGACCTTAAAACCAGACCTACTAACAGTGCAATTCTTCTTAATTTAAGTGTTCACAATATTAGCTTTTTTTTTCTCAAAATGAGACAAAGCATCCACCCCCCCTACGCCCATCGCCCCCCCCCCCAAAAAAAAAAACAGCAAACAGAATTAATATTGTCAACAACTATTTATTCACTTAAATTGCTGACAGTGCCTTCACTGCCTTGTAATAAAAACGTCACTAAGGCATTGCATCTTAAAACAACCTCAAGCAATCATTTCTAGAACGCAAGTAACAATTGTTACAATATTCACCGTCATCATTGTTGAATATTGATTCAGATTCCCTGACACTCAGTTACACAAAAAAAAAAAAAAAACAGTATGGGGACAGCATATAGTGTTGTGTTCCTATCACCACTGATAACATGTTTGTTCCAACAGACTCCCACCCACCCTCAAGTTACAACTACCAGGGGAGTGTATCACTACCTATGCCTAGTACACAGCTCTACTCCCCAATAAAATCTTTCCATTCTGCCATGGTCTTTTTTGTATGAGGCTGTGGTGTCTCACGCATGGATAGTGTCCTGTAGCACTTCTGTCTGAATGACAGAGAGAAGGGTTGCCACACACTTTTGGATATGTGAGGTGCAGGGCATAGTAGTAACCCATCAGATGAAGCAGACCGTCACTCAAGTCTTCCGTGGCTCCAAGACAGATGAGACAGCGGGTCCCATCAAACAGCAACACAGGGGTGCAGAAAGACCTCTTCTGCGAGTACATTGTGGGATCTTCTGTTGGCTAAAGAAAAAGAAGAAGGAAACGCCACATCCATGCATGGAACTATGAAGTGTTGAATGTGAGAAAATGCAAACAAACTTTCACCTGAATGACATGAAGCAGTGCCTCACTGGCATGTCCCAGCTTCTTCGGTGGTGGACTTGGTGAAGGAAAGAGTGTGGGGAGTGCCCTGAGCAGCGCGATGGAATATTCCACTGGAATAGAACAAATCAACTTTGAGTTCAAAGTTAGTCTTCCTAAAAATGAGTCTTATTAGGTTTGTGTTGATCACAAAAAAAATCTTATTTTTTCAGCATGAAGAGTATTACCATTCTGCATCTATTCATTCAGCGCAACATAAACCATCCTATGTCCAAGGAAACAGCTACACAGTCAATTAGAGACACAGCAAAATGACTCACCTACATCCAGCGTTATGCGTGGCTTCATCACTTCATTTTTTTTCCAAACACCATAAAATTACACATTGGTGCAGAAGTCTTCCCATCTCTTTTTTTAGTTCATCAATGAATTTTCTGTTGCCCTTATCCAGAATGCGCCGCAGCTCATTCATCGCCTATAATGCAAGTCAATGTTAAAATCTGCAAAAATGCTTGCTTTTCATCATAAACCAAAACAAGTTAATCACTTACACGATAAAGATCCTTGACACATGGATATGCATCCAGGATCTTTGTTGGCCTTGTCCTGTTCTTTCAGAACATCACTATCAATGAAGGATCTTCTTGCTTGAAACTGCAGGTCAAGAATTTGGGAGACAGCATCTTGGTTGGGTTTTGGTTTCTTGTACAGCTCCTGCAGGGTCTGATAATGTCTGGCCTGTGCTGTCAGACCATCTTTGGCTGATGAAATGGAGGAGACAAATCAGTAAATCAGTCAAATGGATGCAGAATGAAGACACAGTTCCTGGCTTCATTCGGTGCAGTCTTGTCTGGTACGGTGGAATTCTCAGCCGAGAGGAAACCAGATCCAAAACATTATGAACAAGAGAGAAACAATAGACCCAATTAGGAAAAAAGAAAAAAAAAAAGTGTTATGCTCGATGTTTTCAGAGCAAAGTAGGTAACCAATCACATCTACACTAATAAGGGCCCAAATCAGTTTCCTCCTGAGAAAGTGTTCTGGTCCAGGAAAAAGGTCTCTCAAATCATCACGACGGAGGGTGTGGAGCAAGACTTCATCGATGTTGGCAGCTATAAAGACAGTCCAATCATTAACAAACCTTTTAGACTTAACAACTCATACATTTTTTTAACTAATGAATTTAATTCAACTTGACAAGTCAAACCAAGTTTGTTTTGTGCCAATTTCTGTTATCAGAATTAATTGTAAATGCAATTCAGTTTAGACATTTTGTCTCAAATTTGTAAAATACTTCTTTTTGAAATCAGTGTCAGCATACAGTTATTTTAATTACTTAGCGGACAAATCACAGTAATGGAAATTTTTTCATACCTACACATGACATACCATTTAAAATTGATACTGTGACATCATCCAGCTCATCCATTATTGGCCCCGGTTTGGATGTCCATTTAATTTCTCCTCAATCTGGCAGGGAAAAAAAATCATCATATTAAGGTCACAATTAGGACAAGCTGGCCTTCCGACTCAAGATCCGTTTTTTTACAATGCCCATCTGCCATGGATCCCAAAGTTCCCATGCAATTAAAAGTTGTGACACCTTAGCTTAATGATAACCCTAGACAGCTCAACGGATTGCTAGTCATACAGACAACAATCAAAATTGGAGTGAAACTTGTAACCACAATGCCTGCAACATGGTGGTACTTATGGTAATAATCATCAAATACCAGTGTTCTTCGTGACCAAATGACAACATCTGATAGGATTGTGCCACCTTGAACTGCAATCAACTTAAATTTTGATAAAAACAAGCAAATTGTACCTAAACTACATCTTCAATCAATCCAATTTGAGCACCCTCTACCCCATAAACTGAAGATACTGCAATACAAACTTGGTAGTACAGTATTTCGTCATGCCACATATAACTAGGAATGATAATTGCTTGTTCACATGACTAGAATTGCAGTACATCAATCCAATACAAAATACACACTTGTGACACTTGTCATCAAGCTCATAAATCCATCGAGTCGAGATGAGCACGTGCAAGGAGTCGGACTCCGTGAGTTCATGTAAACAGAGCATTGCGTTTGCATAAATTATGCACGGCTATCGAGCTAGAAGCCGAGTCCGATTTGGTGCACATAACCACACTATAATGCCTCTCAATGTCCTAACCCATGCCACGCAACACAAACGTGAGGGACCGATTTGAGTTTCTCACGGGACCAGCAGTGAAGTCACAACCGTCGCCCCAAATGAAATGTCGCAGCAGGAGCCTGAGGATTTTCTGAGTCAACATGCTGATCATCAGGTAACGTAATGTTGGCTTCCTTGACGACATTAGACAACTCCCTGTTTATATTTTATCCATATTTTAGTACAAAGCCTCCTTGTTTTCTGATCTGCTCCTGTTTGACTTGTTCGGTTTTTGTTTTGACATTATGCTGTTAGTGTTTATTTCAAATTAACAAGAAGTACCGGTACAGATAGTAGGAAATTAATATAACACTTGCGTCAAACAAAGAATAACTAACTGTACATATCATGTCTACAGGAAGGAGCTGGTACATTAAGTGAGAATATTCAAGAATATTAAGAGAAGACATATTCAAGGTTGTCCTGAGGTCAACTGTACCAACCATTGCCAGAGCTTATGGAGCAATTTGATGTTATTGTACAGTAAAAATGGAATATTGGAGCTGTTGGAAAAAAAAAAAAGAAAAAAGAAAAAAAAAAAGCCAACTTTAAGGCTTAATATCTCCAAAATGATACTGTACATATGCTTGATAATGACTGAGGATATAGTCAGGGTGTTCCTCAGGTCAACTATACCAACCACTGACAGAAATTATGGAGCAAAGCAATGTTACTTTACAGTAAAAAATTGAGTACTGGGCCCTTTTTGCCTGTTTGAAAAGCTAAAAAAAAAAAAGGAAAACAAAAACTTTGAGGCTTAATATCTCCAAAATGGTACATTAAATATGCCTTATAATGATTGAAGATATATTCAAGGTTGTCCTGAGGTCAACTGTACCAACCATTGACAGAGCTTATGGAGCAATTTGATGTTATTGTACAGTAAAAATGGAATATTGCAAAACAATACTGTCGCAAAACAAAACAAAAAGCCAACTTTAAGGCTTATTATCTACAAAATGATACAGTAATCAATCACATTTAGAAATCAAATGTTTCTAAATGTCAAGTCAGTAATGTCAAGTCAGTGCTTGATGTGTCATCAGCAGGCGTCGGCGTCAGGAATGGGGCATCGGCGGGTTTCGGGCGGAATCGCCAGGCGTTGGGAAGCGTTGGCGGGTGTCGGGGGCTCGTGGCCAGGTGGCGGACGTCACGGCAGGCAGTGGCCAGGTGGGCTCAGTCCCGCAAACGCTGCTTACAGCTTTAATTTCGTATTGCTTTGATAACATTGTTTAAGTTGAGTTTAAATTTACACTATTTTTTTTTTCTTATCTGCTAATTGTTCAAAAATGCTGATGTTAATAGTGTGTTTGCACAGTAAATGTTATGGCACTTTAATTCATATGGCAGTACATTTAAAATAACTGGCTGTCAAGTTCCAGGAACTGACAAACTGCACTGAGTTGAGTGAGATTCTCCAAAGGAACTACAGTATAAATGTGGACTTTACATTCTAGTCCCATGTGAAGAAAAACCCAAAAGTGAACGTTTTTGTGCCTCACCCTTTCTAACTGGGACATTTGCAAGGGAACGCAGACTGGTTATGCATATTGAATATTCCTGCCTTTAGTGAGAGATCGGTGAGAAACAAGCTTTTGTGTCGTCCTGATAAAAGAAAAATGTTTCTTCTGTTACCTCAGAAATTGCCTGTTATTATTGTGGCTCAGGATTTTGGAGGTAGATTTTTTTTATTTTTCATAAGGAACAGGATAACAGTAATGCCCTGGCATTGGCAATAAGCTTTAATTTTGTATTTGCATTTTTTTTAACTTTAGATTTACATTAAAAATGTTTCTGTGTAAAGTGCTGATGTTAAGTGTTTGCACGATAAATGTTATGGTGCTTTCGTTTATATGGCAGAACATTTAAATTAAAGTGTATGAAAGACTTCTTTTAAATTCATTATTGGCTTTTGCGTATACAACGTGATTAATCGTGATTGATCAGGTAAATCATGCGATTAATTGCGATTAAAATTTTTAATCGTTGCTGTAGTGCCGCATCTGGGCCTAATCTTCTTTTCACAGGACAATAGGAATTTATTGCAGCACGGCCTTCCGATGAACCACGTTGGGAGGACGCAGAGGTGGTACCCGATTGGCTGTGATGCGACTCTTCTGATGATCAGATCTCATTTGGGGTCAGGAGAGACCGTAAAATACCCACTTTAGGAAAACACTTTCCCCACAAATCACAGGGGGGAGTCAGTCCAAGGGGACCTGGCGCCAGGAACGAGGGGTCCTGCTTGGAACTATCCCCAAAGTTTACGACTCTTATCTGCTCCAGGACATTCCTCAGCTTTGAACAACAACACCAGATGTTCATGAAGGACTCACATTTGCAAAATGTTAAAATGTTAAAAACTGTATTTTCTTCTCCACAGGGACACTTCAAACTCACGTATTCACAATTGTTGTCAAAATTAAAGCACAAATGGACTTTGAATGGTTTCCCTAGCTCAAGGTTTGGCCAACCCAGGATTCCATCCTGAACAAGATGTACAATGGAACTTCAGGTGGAGCCACAGTGCCTTCAAGAGGCAGGAATAGGAAGTGCCTCTGGGGGGTTGATGTAGACTTGGACAAACGTTTCATCAGTTTATCTCCCTCTGCGTTACACAGTTAATTCTTTCCTTCCCACATTTCTCTTACATGCCCCATGCTACACTCTAACAACTTTCACTCTCATTAGGGTTACAACTATGGCACACTTGTGTCTTAGCTATCTCTAGCATTACACACATATATATATATATATATATATATATATATATATATATATATATATATATATATATATATATATATATATATATATATATATATATATATATATATATACATATGCACATATAATATAGATACATACACTCAGATACGTTGGTAATCTGTGTTTCATATGTCTATAGTTATGTCGGCAAAAATAAAATAAAGATTTGTTTATGCCTTTGTTACCCTGTTTCATTAAAATCTCATTTTCAGGTATGTGTGTTTTGATTAGGTTTATACATATGTTGATATATGTGGTACTTTATAATTAAGACGGTTCAATATGCTTGTAAAGATAATGTCGTTTCTATCTGCTTAGTTATTTCGTTTTCGTTCTTCCCTTCTTCTTAAGGTTGTCCCAGTTCAAAAAAAAGGGGCTATGTGATTGTGTTTATTCATCCTGTGCTTGTTTCAGTCATTGTCGGTTTTATTGGTTTATTGATTTATCAGCAACGAAACCTACACTACATACATGCTCATCATACGCAACTGGTATAGGCGGACCTACCAGTTTTAGGGTCTGAACGGCCTCTTCATTGGCTCTCGGAGAGCGGGATACCACCCCCGTCCCGAAACTTTAAGCTAGTGAATTTCACTCTGCCGTTCAGAAATTTCTCATCCCTCGTTTTGTGAAGGCCTTGTTTTCGTTTGTTTTCCCTCTCGTACTGAGTTCGTTTTTGTCGTAATTGTTCGTTTTTGTTTAAATCATTTTTGCGTCGGCATTAAGCCAACTCTTTGCTCAATTTAAGCGGCAGCTGACAGCCCTGAGACTCGCCCCGAGACCGCTACTTTCATTTTAATTTTTCCTTCCACGATCTCGAGACCGATTTTTGTCATTTTTCCTTTTTCTGTTTTTAATTGGCTCAATGTCGCGCCTTCGAAGTAACCGAGTAGTTTGTTTGATCACCGCACTTATCTCGGATTACGCAAAGAAGAGCGCACATCGATGCTAAACTGCCAGTGAAGACATCTCCCAGACAACAGCAGAGCGGGCTTCCAGCGTCTGAGCTTGGTGCGTCCATCTGAGCTCCCTGCGCGCTGCCGGACCCGAACGGCCCGGTACGATCTCCCAGGACCACCTTGGAGGACCATCAAGCAGCGATCTCCCAATCACCTGCGGGCCGACGCTCATCCAACGTAAGCCTCGACACTCGCTTTTGTTCTGAAGTCTGGTATGCATCATAATAAATTTAGTCTTAAATTCTAAAGCCCGTAAACAGTCTGGTTGGCTGTTCCAACAGCCGATAGGTCATAATTTTTCTTTCCCTTTTATTTTGCTACTTTAGATCTCAGTTTAGGGTCCGTTTCCAGTCACACACGCCTCACCATTAAGGTGAAACGGTACTGAGACTGATTCTAGTGTTTCTTGCTCACACAAACAACCAAGAGCAGGTGGTGCTCCGTAAATTTTCAGATCAAATATTCTTTCCTCTGTTCCGAGTCGGTCCTTCCGTGGGAGCAGGGACGGCGTCACGCGTCCTCCCTGTCCCCTCGGAGTCCCTCTAGCGGTCAGAGTAAGAATTGCATGTAAAATCCATGTTTATATATTTGGCATTCCGTTTCATTCCTGAGGGAGTTTGATCGTTCAAATTAAACAATCCTCCTCCCTCCACTACATTGCCCAGCCCCAGTAAAAACATTTTTCTGGTGCCAGCATTTCGTGAGGCAGAAGTTGATTCATACTTCAGTGCCTTGGAGCGAATAGCTTCGCCACTCAACTGGCCAAGAGACATGTGGCCTGTCCTTCTCCAATGCAAATGAATAACTATTGTCAGATATCATATTAACTACAAAGTGATCAGGGGAACGTTGGAATGGGAAGGAAAACTCCATTCAACCAAAACAGAAACACGGTAACAGACAATATGGCGGAACGACCAGCTTGCTCTGAAACAGAGGGAGATGGCGAAACGAACTCCTCGTGACTAACGACGCGAAAAAGGGCTCGGACATAGAAATTATTAGCAAGGAGATACGGGATTTAAAAATGGAATCAAAAGAAGTCCTTTGCAGGTTTGGAGAAACACTGAGGAACGACCTGGAAAAAGACTTGGACGACTTCAAACACGAAATAAATCAACAACTTGCGAAAGTCATCACCGAACAGGAGCTCCAGACCGGCAAGATCAACGAGGCTGAGTCGCGGATTGAAAAGCTAGAACGTTGGGCACAGGAAGCTAACGCTCTGGTCATATCACTGAGAGAACAAAAAGCTCTTCAGGACAAGTTAACTGACCTGGAGTCCAGGCCGAGGAGAAACAACCTACGTATCTATGGAGTCACTGAAGGAGAGGAGGGAGAATCTGTGGCCAAGTTTGTGGAAGACCTGCTGAAAAGCGAACTTCACCTGTCAGCAGATTTTAATTTCCAAATTCAGAGAGCACACCGCTCATTTGCACAGAAGCCAGCGGACGGTGCCCAACCGAGACCAATCAATGTTAACTTTCTGGAATTTACTACCAAAGAGAGGGTCCTGAGAGAGCTATGGAGAAAGAAAATAGAACTGGGGAATAAAGTACCGTCATTCCATCACGATTACGCGACAGAGATGGTCCAAAAGAGAAAGGAGTACAACACTGCTAAAAGAATCCTGAAGGAGAAGGGCATCCGCTTCCAGACGCCATTCACCAAGATGAGGACCCACTGGGATACGGAAACTCGAACCTACAACAGCGCAGAGGAGGTAAAGGAGGAATTGGCGAGACGCGGCCTGGCGGAGAAGACGGCGGTGGCGACGGGTGCGGAGGGGCCTGCGGCACTCGGTGCCCCGCACTACGACGGAGTGGCAGTGCAAGGAGGGATCCTGGAGGGGCTACGCATCAGCAGCGACACGAGCCAGAGAAAAGCTACAAGAGTTTCAAAGATTCTTTGATTAAATTCAGAGAATAAAGGGAAGAAAGCTGGTAGGGACGTTCTAGTATGACCGGTGTTTTTAGTTGACAAATTATTAAAATTGAATTCCCATGTTAATAGAAAAGAGACTGTGGGAAGTCCGGGTCGCTCCTTTTTTTCTAACGTTGGACTCATTTAGAACGACTAAAATACTCATTGCAGGTTCAAGTGTCATTTCTAAGTTAGGTTACATTTTTGACTGCCTTCACGCGGGCCGGGCAGAGACACGCCGTAGTTTGGCCATGCCTGATCTACAGGAAACACATCTCTCTCAACAAGAGCTAAATCAACATGATTTAAAAGCTAAACTCGACACAACTAATGGCAACAGAAGTCAGACCCGCCTGTCGAAACTTGTCAACGTCTCTCTAGCCGAACTCGGGATGTTTGGTGTTTGGAGGGACCTCCACCCGTTACAGAGGACAATTTTTTTTTATTAACATTACAGACAGATACAGAATAGAGGAATGTAAAATAGGAACGACTGACTTGTACTGACACAGTATTAATTACCTAATTATTTGTCTAAATAAGAGGAAGAAAAACACACTTTGGAGATTAAATGTGGGTATGCTAAATAATCCAAAAACACTGGAGGAGGTTAAGAAAGAGATTAAATGCTCTATGGAGGAGAACATAGATAGTCCAGTAGACACTACCATACTGTGGGACACAATTAAAGCTGTGATGAGAGGGAGGTTAATAGCGAGGGCAGCCTATCAAAAAAAGACGAGATGTGGCGAGGGGGAGGGTCTGGCGGAGGTGGAGACAATTCAGATGGTGGGTATAAAGGAAAATTGGGGGGGGGGGGGGGTGCCTGACAATGCCACCTGGGGAGTTGCAGGAAGAGCTTAATGGAATCTTAATCCAATCGGAGTTCTCACCTTGTCCCCCTATACATGCAGCTGAGAAATTTGAATTACTGACGGGAACGTGTCCTCCTCCCAACAGTAGGGGGTGGAGTGAGCCTTTTCAGCTGGTCAGCTGCTTTCGGTTGACATATTACATCATTATGATATAGAATGATAGTTCATAATGTACGTGTTACTTACTTTGCAGATAAGCTGTACCCTATTTCTTGTGCTCATGGTTATCTGAAAAGATAACCATGAGACAAGAACGTTGTTTGCTGTTGGAGGGCTACAACAACACAATGTCTTCGATGCTACGCTTTGTGTCGTCGCCACGGACCCCAAACTCTCGTTCTTGTTGGATGCGGGTTCGGAGCAGACTGGTGGGA
>NW_027466154.1:817500-827500 GCF_046127955.1 Nelusetta ayraudi
GTTTTGGTCTTTCGTGAAAGACTGCCTTTGGCCAATCAGTGTCCTGAACGTTGCTACGTCACCCTTATGGTCTCAGCTCTGCTCGCTTCGAAGCCCAACGAGGCAGGTACCAAAATCCTAACCCCTGGGAACGTGACAATTGTTTTTTTCAATTGAAGTTTTCGTTATTTTGTTCGTTTTCGTTAACTATTATAACCGTGGTCAGGACCTCCAGTGAGAAGATCCACTGGAGGACATTTAGAGCAAACAGTCAGACAACAGCAGCTTCACCACATCAGCTGAAAAATGGAGTTTGGATGCTTTCAGCTTCAAGTCGTGGACAGAAAATGATGCTCACACTGTCACACTGATGTTTTCTTCTCCAACCTTCTCTCAGCTCCAGAGGTTGGTGGTCTGCAGGAGCTTCTACAGCAGCAGAAGATCAGTCTGGAGAGGAGATGTGAACGTGTGACTGAAGGTGAAGAAGCAGGAAGTCAAACTCTCCTCAACAGCATCTACACTGAGCTCTACATCACTGAGGGACTGAGTGAGGAGGTCAACAGAGAGCATGAGGTCAAACAGCTGGAGACCAAGAAGACCAAGGAGATCCTCCACGACCGTCCAATCAGGTGCAGCCAGATCTTTGAAGCCTCACCTGAGCAGCAGGGAGTCAGAGTGGTGCTGACCAGGTCTCTGGGCTGGACTGGGAAGCCTTGGGGTCCCACTGGAGGAGCTGGAGGAGGTGACTGGGTCCAGGGAAGTCTGGGGGTCTCTGCTGAGGCTGCTGCCCCCGAGACCTGACTCCGGATACGGCAGTAGAAGATGGATGGATGGATGGATGGATGGATGGATGGATGCCAGGTGATAGAACATTTCATAAAAAAAGACTCTGCATTATAACTTCTATTACACTCTAAAAAACTCACTCCAATATAACTGCACTCGTCCTTCTCTCACATTACATTGGATCACAATGACCAAACAACACAACAAAGACAATGATGCCACTGTGCTGCCACGTCCAGACTCAGTGTAGGTCTGTAGGCCTCTTGGACCTTCATGTGAACCACTGCGTGTTGACTGGAGGTGAAACATGACTGACTGCTGTCCTCCTACCTGGACAATGCAATCTCACTTTCATTCTGCTGCAGATGGCCATTTTCATTTTACACCGTCCAAATTTACAGCTCAGGGCGCTGGGACGAATTCCAAATTGTGTGCAGATACAGGCCTACACTTCAAATAATTATGAGAAAAATCCAACGTAAAGAGAGCACTTCCATTAGGAAATAGTCAACATGAAATTTCTTCAAATCTTCTACTGACACCTGCTGGTCAAATTGAATAGTTGCAAATATTGTGAAGAAGTTGTCATCTAATTCTAATCCTAAACAATATGGCCATTCCAAGTGAAGTATTAAGACAATTAATCAGGTTTGTACTGCTTGATTGAACACATTCATCCCGTTCCAGTGCACTAAAACCCACTTCCCTTCAGGACCGTGTCAGCGAAGCCAAAACTTCCTTGAGTGACGCTGTTTCCCAGCATGCAATGCGAGCTAGCGATTCACAATACTATTCCATCACAAACATGAATGTAAAAAATAAACAGGGACGAAAAATGAAACTTCAGGAACACCAACCACTGCAATACAAGCAGAACTGGGCCGAAGTTTTATATTATGTACACCATAATACAGCCTTCTGGTGGACAAGCCATACTATTTAATCCGTGTCTTCCTATGGCACTTCCGTGGGTAGAAGCTCATCGTAGAGGTCACGTGCTGGGTGCTCGTCACCCCACCAACCACCAGGAGAAGCTTGCTGGCGGAAATGATGCACTACAAGTGGATGTGACGCTCATGAGTGCGATGGATGAGGTAGAGCAATGCTCCAGAACCCGATTCAGACTACTCTCCCTCCACTTTTTTTGTTTTGTATGAGCAAAAAAACAACATAATGATAATCGAATAAGCTTTAGTTTATTAATCAGAATTAAAACAAGTAGGTTTTGCCCTTACAAGGTTGTAGATTTGTTACATATGAGTTCCTTTGTTGTAGTTTGGCGCTTGAAAAACTATATATGGGATGTACCATGACCTGAGGGATTTCCTCATCCCATCCCAGCTTGGTTCTGATGCTGAATGTGAATGTATCTTGCTGTACATCCCACTGAGCTCCAAGGGCCCTCTCCATAGGGAGCTGGTCTCTGTCAAGGTTAAGTGTTTTTACCTCTTTAGCTCTCTGCTCTTCAGGAATGGCGGCCAGCACCGAGCGATGATTGCTCACCCACTTATTGAGCTTAAATCCACCTCTACTGCACAGGTCTGTTAGCTGCTGGTACAGATGTATTGCTTGTTCCACCGTGCTGACGGCCTTTAGACAATCATCCACGTAGAAATTTTGACAAACAGTGTTTATAACCTCGGCTGGGAAGTCATGCTGATTGTCGTCGAATGAAGCACAGCTTGGGGATGACACTGCCCCAAAGATGTGGACCAGCATCCTGTGCTCTTGTAGGTCCTTTGTAATGTCCCCATCTGGCCACCAGAGGAAGCGTAAGAAGTTTACATCCTGGTTGGAAACTCTTACTTGATGAAACGTTCCCTCAATGTCAGTCATGAATGCTACAGGGCCTTGGCGAAAACGAAGCAGCACACCTAGCAGTGTACTTGTCAAATTGGGACCCTGCAGGAGCTCTTTATTTAATGATGTTCACTCACTTTCAATCTCACAGCCACTAAAAAACCTGATTGTGATTGAGAGGTCCTCAGCAGCCAATCACTGTTGGGAGTCCAGCCTTCAAACACTCCTCCTGAATCCACAGTCACATCTGTGAGCATCTGGAACTTTGGCCCTGATCCTCCACACCACACAACTTGGGATGACAGCGCCACCTACCTGTATCCTTTCAGCAGCCAGTCCATGCTCTGACCCGTTTCCACTGTGGCCTGTTGTGTCATCTGGACCGGAGTCTGGATCATCAGTGTCCAGGTTCATGGAATCTGTCAGAGTGCCGCCGTCCTGTGATATAATGACAGAGAATCACTCTATTTATACTAATGTGCAGAACCACTGGAGTGTCATTTCTTCACTGCTGTCAGCAACAAGCATTTGGTGTCACACTGGTGTACAACACTTATGGGCTAATTAATAAGAAATGACATATTTATGAATCACCTGCAATGCCCAGATTGTTGCTGCTTATCTGCTGATATGAGCCGTCAACTGTTGCAATATAGAACCACGGGCAGGAAATTACAATTAGTGTAGAGCGTATTATAATTTAAAAGTTTACTCATGGTAGTTCTTTAAAGAATTTAGCAGGGATGGAACAGGCTAACGTGACGACGTCACCTCTAACATGGTAGGAGCTCAACCTGCTGTCACGGCGAAAACTCCGTGTTACGTCCCGTCGAGGGGGACCGAGACGCAACGTGTGGGACACCTTCCCCCACTCCCAAGCCTCATTAATTTTTCACTGCAGTTGGCAGTTTCAACAAAAAACATTTTATTAATCAGTAAATGAAATAAACAAAACAACTTAACCGGTGGGCAGCAAAGGCTTCAGGGTGGGCCCAGGCCAAAATAATAAACCAAACTCCAACTAGCTCGCCTTAAGAACTAACTAAAGAAAGAAAGAGAACCCAAATACAGAAAGGCTAACCTCCCTACATACTTATTAAACAGGAGAAAAGAGGGGACAAAGAAAATGGCAGCCCACCCCTACGGCTGTGTGCTCTAACACCATTTCAGAAGTGACTAACTGCAGAGTTGGGAGCGGAGGAGGGATGACCGTCAGGCTGGCTCGACTGCTCCTCCTTCTCAGCCGTGGCGCGTCCAATCAGCAGCCGACATCCAGGACCGCACCTGCAAGGCGTCATCCACTCTCACACACACACACACACACACACACACACACACACACACACACACACACACACACACACACAAACATAGAGGCACCTAGACCCACCTGTGGGTCATATCACCCCCTCCCTTAAGAACTAAACCCTATTAACATACCGACAAACAAAACTAAACAAGAAAAACAGCTCAGTTCCCCCAAAATAAGAATTCCGCAGCTAGTCCACATCGTAATGCATCTGCCAACACATTATCAACCCCCCTTCCTGTGGCAAATCTGGAGATTGAAGTCTTGCAGGGGCAGAGACCACCGCATCTACGAGGGCATTATAGTCTGTAAAAACCTGACCCCAAATTAACATCAAGATGAGCACTGTCAGAAGGAGAGCCAAAGCTTCTTTCTTAACTTCCCAATAATGACTCTGTGTGCGTGCTGCTTAGTTGTGGCATGTCCCTCTACTTCTATGCTATTCTACAGCGGGGGTGGTCAGAAAACAATAGTGGGTGGCTCTCAATTAATTTAACAATATCATGACGGGCTGATGCAGGCAAATGGGACAAAAACGAGCTTAAGTTATTCATAATTTCAGAGTTTCCCAGGCGCGCCGAAGGAACACCGATTTTTTTTTTTTTTTTTTCAATGAGCCCTCCCTCCGCCAATGGGCACGGAGGGGGCGGAGGCTCAGGCGACACATTTTTCCGAGCGACGTAACGCCCGGTTCACACTGGACGCGGAAGCGCCACGAAGCGCCGCGAAGCGCCGCGAAGCGCCGCCGAGCACTTCCATTCGGCGCCCACGTTAATCAATGTGGTGGTTGCGCGGCTCGCGGCATGCATTTGTTGTTTCGGCGTCTGCTCTATTTCGTGCGCGAGCCGCGAGCGATCCTCGTCAATAGTACAGGAAGTCGCTCAATAAAAACGAGAAAATCCGGTGAATTTTCAAAATAAACTAATTTCAAAAATAAAAACCGAATGATAAATTCGATCATATATCATATTTGTATGTTATATTTGTCAGTACATTGTATCAGAGTGCGAGAGAGATTAAACACACACACACACACACACACACACACACACACAGAGGAAGACTTGATCAAAATACGTCTGTTTGATCCTAGAGAAGCCGGTCAATGATCATTATGAAAGAGGTCTTGTCTTAAGATGGACACCTGAGTGCGTGTTTCTATTTATTTACACACACACACACACACACACAAAAGTAAGCTACGGAGCGGGCTGGCTACGGGGCGAGGGGGGTCGATGATGAAAATTATTTTTTTTATTTAATTTTTTTTAAAGAAAAAAAAAAGAAGCTCAAGTGGGAGTGAAAAAAAGACTGCAGCTGAGCAGAAGCGCTTGTCGACCGTCGCGGAGCTGTTCGCGTCTGGTGTGAACCAGTTGGAGCCTCGCTCGCGAAATTCGTCGGCGCTCCGCTTTGTGGCGCTTCCGCTTCCATTGAAATGAATGGCACGAGCCGCGCGCCTGTTCGCGTCTGGTCTGAACCACTCCATTCAGTGCCTTTACATGGCACTAGAGAAAATCGAATTATTGCCTTAGTCCGATTATGATCGGAGAACTCACGTGCGTGTAAACACCTTACTCCGATTATGATTGGAGTTTGAGAACTCCGATTGGAATCGGAGAACTCTGATTGAGACACCCAGATAATGCGATTGAAATTCTAATTTCTCTGCCATGTATACGCTTTAATCGGACTATTAACTGGACAATGCGAGTGCGCATGCGCCACGCCTCGCTCTCGCAACTCATGACCGCACAACTACGTCGTCTAACAAAACAGACGGCGCGAAACAACCTGGCAAACGCGAATAAGAATGTTGACATTTGGAGAGAGGATGAGACCGGGGCGATGCTTTCTCTTCTAAAAGAGATGGACATATTCAAATAACGCGCAACGGAGACCTTTTTAAAAAGGGTAGCGCAGCAAATGCAGGGCTCCGGCTTTGCGCACCGCTGAACAAATACGTATTCCTTCGTATTTATATTTCTACCTTTTCGTTCACATTTTTTGTAAGTTAGAAGAATTTTAACTTTGTAAATAAAAGCACCGCAAAGAGATGTTTTCCTGATTTCTTTTTATTTTGGTAATTTCGCTGTTATTCTGCTGGAAACGGCGTGCAGTGGCACCAGCTTCCTCCACGGTCGGCACTTTAATGAGCGTGTGTATAACTGAAGACACCGTTCCTTCGCAAAACCTGTACACAAACTCACCCACGAGTCTGCTCTGAACCCAAATCCAACAAGAACGAGAGTTTGGGGTCCGTAGCGACGGCACAAAGCGTAGCATCGAAGTGTTGTTGTAGCCCTCCAACAGCAAACAACGTTCTTGTCTGCCTTTTAAAATAACCAGCACAAGAAATACGGTACACCTTATCTGCAAAGCAAGTAACACGTACATTATGAACTATCGTTCCATATCATAATAGATTTAATATGTCAACTGAAAGCAGCTGACTATATATATATATATATATATATATATATATATATATATATATATATATATATATATATATACATATATATATATATATATATATATTAACCTCTTTCATTGAACTCCAAAACATACATGGTCAAAATCCATATTATTATTATGTTGTTTTTTTTAAATGCTCATACAATCCAAAAAAAAAAGTGTGACATCCACTTGCAGTGCATTACTGTCGCCAGCAAGCTTCTTTTGTTCCGACTGACTACATTGACCTATATTTTCCATATACTCAACTGAATCAGACACCCTGCAGATCCCCTGCAAGGGCCTCGAGGTGACCTCTACGATGAGCTTCCACCCACGGAAGTGCCATAGGAGGACACGCCTTAAATAGTAGGGCTTGTCCACCAGAAGGCTGTATTATGGTGTACATAATATAAAACTTCGGCCCAGTTCTGCTTGTATTGCAATGGTTGCTGTTCCTGAAGTTTCATTTTTCCCTTTTTCCCTTTTTATTTTTTACATCCATGTTTGTGATGAAATAGTATTGTGAATCGCTAGCTCGCATTGCATGCTGGGAAACCGCGTCACTCGAGGAAGTTTTGGCTTCGCTGACACGGTCCTGAAGGGAAGTGGGTTTTAGTGCACTGGAACGGGATGAATGTGTTCAATCAAGCAGTACAAACCTGATTAATTGTCTTAATACTTCACTTGGAATGGCCATATTGTTTAGGATTAGAATTAGATGACAACTTGTTCACAATATTTGCAACTATTCAATTTGACCAGCAGGTGTCAGTAGAGGACGAAATTTCATGTTGACTATTTCCTAATGGAAGTGCTCTCTTTACGTTGGATTTTTCTCATAATTATTTGAAGTGTAGGCCTGTAGTTGATGAGGAATCACGGTGTGCTAACGCTACTCAAACAGCTTAGATGAAAAAAGGGAGTGTGATTTGGGTTTGTGGTACATTATGACAAACTTGGACTTGCAAGACTGAGGCGACGGTTCAATTCCCATCAATGTGTATTATATATGTTATTTAGCTCATCTATTCTACATTTTAAATAGATCACATTTGACATCTGACCCACTGAACACTTACTATTGAACATATCTTTAAACTATGGGCTATTTAGTCTTGTTTTAGGATATAATATAATTCATTGCACAAACTGTCAGGCTAAGTATAAGAGCTATAGTCTACTACAATCAGTCGTGCCAGAAAAAGAGACATTGTCTTTATTTTTCATTTTTATTTTATTGTGTCAGCATTGAACCATACAAGCATGTAGTGTTGTCCAACAAGAATGCATGGCGAATCAAATCCCAAACAACCTATGAAACAATGAACACGTTTCCATTGCACTTCATTTTATTGAGCACTAGATGACCTCCTCGAGCACTGTGTCATTGAAGCCTCGAGTAATGAACCTTTTTTTGAAACAAGTGTCGAAGCTTCAACAAAGCCTCGATCGGCCATCACTACCTACGGCTGCGTGCTCTAACACCATTTCAGAAGTGACTAACTGCAGAGTTGGGAGCGGAGGAGGGACGACCGTCAGGCTGGCTCGACTGCTCCTCCTTCTCAGCCGTGGCGCGTCCAATCAGCAGCCGACATCCAGGACCGCACCTGCAAGGCGTCATCCACTGTCAGACACACACACAGACACAAAGATAGAGGCACCTAGACCCACCCGTGGGTCATAACACTCCGTGTGGATCTTTTCACTCTGGCATTGAAAGGGGGTGCTAGCGCAAGCCGTTTGCTAAGCTATGTACAGACAGCACCACCGCTTGCCGAACCACATAGTCACACCGTTTATATGCAACAACTCGTCATCAATATCTCTAAAGTAGAAGTCAAGAACTTTTTTCAAAAACGATAACTAACTCAAACTTTTTTGTGTGTTTATAAAAACAAACTAAAACAAACTTAAATTGAAGTCATATTTCACTTCGTTTACGTCTGTCAAATGAATATTTGCCCAGGAAAATCTTTTAGTTTTACGCAGCAGCACCTAAATGCACCTCGCGTTCTGTGACGTCACCCCTCTTTCACAGCAGTATGTTGACGAGCGACTCGTGGCGGGAAAGTCCGATATGCCACTTTTTCCCAATACGACGAAGAGATGTCTTGTGGTGGAAAGACACAAAATATGTGGCTTGCTTCTAAAAAGGGAAAAACCCAGACAAACCTCCATTTAAGAAGCTTGCACAAAGCAGTAGTGAACATTTTTATTGAGACTGGGAAGTAGACATGACAGTTTGACTCAGTTGACTCAAATATCCTGTGGCGATGAGAGTGGTTATGGCTATCTGATAAAGCAAGATTTAATATTGGGAATTTAACAAAATGAAAAGGAACCGACAACGCCACCCTGGGAATTTCACCCAGGGAGTTCTACTAAACACAAAAGTAATAATTAGGCACACAGGTAAGTTCTACGAGGAAGAAGTAGGAGACGTGGTTCAGAATGTTTAAAATATGAAACCAACTTTTATTCAACATTTAAAAATAAAAGGAACAAACAGACCAACACTTAAAACGGAGCTACTGAGCTCCTTATTCTTGGTGTAGAAACTGAGGCTTACCGATGAGGGGGCCAAATGGGGTAGGAACCAAAGAAAACAAGGAACACCCCACTCACACGTGACACACCTGCAAAGAAAGTGAAGTGCAAAAAAAAAGAAGAAAACAACCACAATCCCGGGTCACAGCACTCGAAGGGGCCCACCACCCGGGACACCGCCACCACCAGCAGCTCTCAGCGACTACAAAAGAAAAGATAAACAGTTGGTTACTAAAAGTTCCCTAAAATCTGTCAAATGTACTGAAATAGCAAGAAAAACAAACAAACAATGCAATTACACACACACACACACACACACACACACACACACACACACACACACACACACACACACACACACACACACACACACACACACACACACACACACACACACCAAGTTCCCACCAACCACGCACACGCATACACGCACGCACACCACTGTAGCTGGACCGGCGACTTGATAGTGTAACGTCTGCTGTCTGAGGGTCAGCAGTGGCGACGTAAGCAAACAAAGAAAAACACAACGAGAACGGAAAAACAACAAGTAAAACCAAGGCGGGACGGAAGCAACATGCACCGTCCACCGTCTGTACGGGGCGGCTAGCACAATCAAGTGCGGGCGAAGCGGCAGTGTTCCTGCACTTATCTTATAGGACCGAGTTTTGGGCCACAGGTCTTGATCACCAAGCGTCCTCCAGGTGAGGAGAACAACGAGGAGGCTCTGCGCAGCTTTGTGCTAGCAGGCGGCTGTAGTGTGCTGGTGAGGTGTTCAGGAAGCACTGTAAAAAGAACGGACAGGTGAGGTACTACGTACCTATGCTAATAAGCCATAATAATTTAAATGCTAAAATGTCCGCACCTGATCCTCTTAAAACTCGGGCACACAAATCGGATGTTAAGTGTCCCATTGTCCAGAAAAATGCGAAATGAAGCCACTGAGAGCTAAAACAACATGCAAACAATGCCACAGTGCAGCTTTTCTCAAACGGGTCAATTTTGAAATCATTTTAATCAACTCTGTCTTCATTGATCAGAAGCTTTTTGCAGATTTGGAATTAAAAAATTTTAACTGCAGGAATCATAAAATCGTCTCATCAGTGACGTTTATAGAGCCATTAA
>NW_027466154.1:832500-920000 GCF_046127955.1 Nelusetta ayraudi
GGTAAATAAAATTTCACTCATTGAAAGAACAAATAAAGATGGAAAGTGAACATGCACAGATAAAAAAAGTATCAGCCAAAAATAACCACACGCTTCAAAATCTAAGTGCGCAAAATAATATAATCACTTACATGTTTCATTGTTTTGTCTTAATCCTTCAGCATGGGATAATACTCCACTAGTCTTTGAGACATTGCAGTGACTTCAAATCAAATGTTTCTAAATGTCAAGTCAGTAATGTCAAGTCAGTGCTTGATGTGTCATCAGCAGGCGTCGGCGGCAGTAATGGGGCATCGGCGGGTTTCGGGCGGAATCGCCAGGCGTTGGGAAGCGTTGGCGAGTGTCGGGGGCTCGTGGCCAGGTGGCGGACGTCACGGCAGGCAGTGGCCAGGTGGGCTCAGTCCCGCAAACGCTGCTTACAGCTTTAATTTTGTATTGCTTTGATAACATTGTTTAAGTTGAGTTTAAATTGACACTATTTTTTTTTTCTTAGCTGCTAATTGTTCAAAAATGCTGATGTTAAAAGTGTGTTTGCACAGTAAATGTTATGGCACTTTAATTCATATGGCAGTACATTTAAAATAACTGGCCGTCAAGTTCCAGGAACTGACAAACTACACTGAGTTGAGTGAGATTCTCCAAAGGAACTCCAGTATAAATGTGGACAATACATTATAGTCCCCTGTGAAGAAAAACCCAAAAGTGAACGTTTTTGTGCCTCACCCTTTCTAACTGGGACATTTGCAAGGGAACGCAGACTGGTTATGCTGCTCCCTGATAAAAGAAAAATGTTTCTGCTGTTACCTCAGAAATTGCCTGTTATTATTGTGGCTCAGGATTTTGGAGGTAGATTTTTTTTATTTTTCATAAGGAACAGGATAACAGTAATGCCCTGGCATTGGCAATAAGCTTTAATTTTGTATTTGCATTTTTTTTAACTTTAGATTTACATTAAAAATGTTTCTGTGTAAAGTGCTGATGTTAACTGTTGCACGATAAATGTTATGGTGTTTTCGTTTATATGGCAGAACATTTAAATTAAAGTGTATGAAAGACTTCTTTTAAATTCATTATTGGCTTTTGCGTATACGACGTGATTAATCGTGATTGATCAGGTAAATCATGCGATTAATTGCGATTAAAATTTTTAATCGTTGCCCAGCCCCAGTAAAAACATTTTTCTGGTGCCAGCATTTCGTGAGGCAGAAGTTGATTCATACTTCAGTGCCTTGGAGCGAATAGCTTCGCCACTCAACTGGCCAAGAGACATGTGGCCTGTCCTTCTCCAATGCAAGCGGGTGGGAAAAGCACAGGAGTTGGTGTCTGCTCTTTTCTTAGAAGACAGCCTGCAATATGATGTTGTAAAGGAAGCAATTTTTCCTGCTTATGAGCTTGTTCCTGAGCCCTACCGGCAAAAATTTAGGAACCATAGAAAATCTAGTGGTCAAACCTTTGTCGAGTTTGCATGGGAGAAAAGCAACCTCTTTGATAAATGGTGTGCAGCTAATGATGTCAAAAATGACTTTGAGTCACTCCGTGAGCTCGTTCTTTTAGAAGATTTTAAAGACTCTTTGCCAGAGAAGGTGGTAATGTTTTTGAATGAACAGAAAGTGTCGTCATTGTCCAAGGTTGCTGTCCTCGCAGATGAGTTTGTGTTGACCCACAAAAATGTCATCTCATCTTCCCCCCCGATCGGACAGGCCTTCTGCTTCTCGTCCCACAAGAGCCGAGTCTAGCCACCTCCCCCTTGAAAAGGCTAGAGGGAAGGGACTTCTGGTTTGGCCATAAAGCAGTAGACTGCGCGACACCAGGGCTCTCGACCGTCTAGGGTAAAAACTCCCCAAAAACTTGAATAACTATTGTCAGATATCATATTAACTACAAAGTGATCAGGGGAACGTTGGAATGGGAAGGAAAACTTGATTCAACCAAAACAGAAACACGGTAACAGACAATATGGCGGAGCTACCAGCTTGCTCTGAAACAGAGGGAGATGGTGAAACGAACTCCTCGTGACTAACGACGCGGAAAAGGGCTCGGACATAGAAATTATTAGCAAGGAGATACAGGATTTAAAAACGGAATCAAAAGAAGTCCTTCGCACGTTTGGAGAAACACTGAGGAACGACGTGGAAAAAGACTTGGACGACTTCAAACACGAAATAAATCAACAACTTGCGAAAGTCGTCACCGAACAGGAGCTCCAGACCGGCAAGATCAACGAGGCTGAGTCACGGATTGAAAAGCTAGAACGTTGGGCACAGGAAGCTAATGACGCTCTGGTCATATCACTGAGAGAACAAAAAGCTCTTCAGGACAAGTTAACTGACCTGGAGTCCAGGCCGAGGAGAAACAACCTACGTATCTATGGAGTCACTGAAGGAGAGGAGGGAGAATCTGTGGCCAAGTTTGTGGAAGACCTGCTGAAAAGCGAACTTCACCTGCCAGCAGATTTTAATTTCCAAATTCAGAGAGCACACCGCTCATTTGCACAGAAGCCAGCGGACGGTGCCCAACCGAGACCCATCATTGTTAACTTTCTGGAATTTACTACCAAAGAGAGGGTCCTGAGAGAGCTATGGACAAAGAAAATAGAACTGGGGAAGAAAGTACCGTCATTCCATCACGATTACGCGACAGAGATGGTCCAAAAGAGAAAGGAGTACAACACTGCTAAAAGAATCCTGAAGGAGAAGGGCATCCGCTTCCAGACGCCATTCACCAAGATGAGGACCCACTGGGATACGGAAACTCGAACCTACAACAGCGCAGAGGAGGTAAAGGAGGAATTGGCGAGATGCGGCCTGGCGGAGAAGACGGCGGTGGCGACAGGTGCGGAGGGGCCTGCGGCACTCGGTGCCCCGCACTACGACGGAGTGGCAGTGCAAGGAGGGATCCTGGAGGGGCTACGCATTAGCATGATGCATCAATACGCATAGATCATCATCTATCAAAAAAAGACTAGATGTGGCGAGGGGGAGGGTCTGGCGGAGGTGGAGACAATTCAGATGGTGGGTATAAAGGAAAATTTGGGGGGGGGGGGGGGAGGAGAGAGAGTGGTGGGGGGGGGGGGGTTGCCTGACAATGCCACCTGGGGAGTTGCACCCCAGGAAATAAACTATAATAAAATTCCTCGGGCTACACAGGTTCGTTACGCTTTGAAATTTAAGAGGACGAGACGGACTTCCAATGAAACAGCTTTATTTGACAACAATTTAAAATAGACCAGGTTTAGCTGCCTGAGTGTCAAGGAAATAAGTACCATACCAAAAAGACTGTTCAACATAAGAAAATAAGGGGAGTAGTATCTGAATCTATGTATATGACATCATGTGATCTTATGTATATGGCCTGATGTGAACTCAGCAGTGAACCTGCTGCACTTCTTCCCTAAGGGCGTCTCAGGGTCCATATATGGTCTTGTTGTTGCCAACAGCCACCAAATTGAAACCAGATGGTCATTGGGGGTGCAACTGTGGAATGTACACTTCTAGCATCTTCCTCCCTGGTTGCTGGGAGGTATAAAAGGTGATGGGAACAAAGCATCATCGGAGTTGCTCACATCTGGCCCAGAGACATCCCCAGGCTTTCCATGGTGCCTGTCTGACTTTTGACTTCTTTGCAAATAAACCAGTTTTTATACAACTAAGTCTGTGTCAGTGAAGACTCCTTCAACATCTACATCACTTGAATCCACCAGAAGAATTCACCACAGGGGAACAGGGCCAAAGAAACCAAAGAAAACTCAAAAAAGGGAATAAACAAAGCTAGGGGAATAACTGCAAACCAAAATTCACGCTACGCCAACTCCTGTCCTAAAGAAAAGAGAACAAAATGAACATACTAATACCTTGAGACACCCAGGCAAGCGTTAAACAGTTAGAACGAAAGGAAAACTTTTATTTATTCTTTGCACACACACACACACACAAAACAAAACTGCCTGGGTGCAGTCGCTCCAAGTCGCTGCCTCCCCGCCGAGCGCCAGAGGAGGAGAGGGGGAGGGGGGCTTCAGCTTTAACAGCCAAGCGGTGAATGCACAACGATCACGCACACACAGCACCACCTCCCGATGAACGGGCACCCGCCAGGGTTCCTCCTCCAGCTGCGCTTATGGCCCAGCCCACTCTGGGATTGCTAGTCAAAATGCTAAGAACTGCGAAGGACAGAGTTCTCAGCGTGGACACGCCAGAGGACAGAGTGCTGACTCCAGCCTGCGCTTGTTTTTAAAAGAGCTGCTTTCACTCTGCACTCTGGCGCAGGTGTAATCAGTGCGTTTACATGCAGAGTTTAATCGGACTAAGCAATAATTCGGTTTTCTCGTCCAATCGGAGTTCTCACCTTGTCCCCCTATACATGCAGCTGAGAAATTTGAATTACTGACGGGAACGTGTCCTCCTCCCAACAGTAGGGGGTGGAGTGAGCCTTTTCAGCTGGTCAGCTGCTTTCGGTTGACATATTACATCATTATGATATAGAATGATAGTTCATAATGTACGTGTTACTTACTTTGCAGATAAGCTGTACCCTATTTCTTGTGCTCATGGTTATCTTAAAAGATAAGATAATGGTTATCTTAAAAGATAACCATGAGACAAGACAATTCTGATGGTGGGTATAAAGGAAAATGGGGGTGGGGGGGGGGGTTGCCTGACAATGCCACCTGGGGAGTTGCACCCTAGGAAATAAACTATAATAAAATTCCTCGGGCTACACAGGTTCGTTACGCTTTGAAATTTAAGGGGACGAGATGGACTTCCAATCAGTCAGCTTTTTTAACAGGTAGGCAGACTCAAGAAGACATTAGACGGGTCCTATACATAATAGATCAGATCCAAAAGCAGGGCCTGCGAGCTGTTACTGGTGAGCCTTGGCTGTGTGAATTGGAGATTTCTGTATCAAGTTCTTGGGAAACTGGGGTTCCAAGAAAAGTTAATACAGTGTATTCAAGGTCTCTACCAAGAACCTACGGCAAGGATAAAGATTAATGGTACTCGTCAAGGATGTTGCCTATGCGCTACATTGTTTGCTATGTTCATTGAGCCGCTGGCACAAATGATCAGACAAAGTAACAATCTAAAAGGAATACATATAGGAGAGCAGGGACATTTAACAGGGCTTTTTGCTGATGATATTATTTTGGTTCTCCAAGACTCGGACAGAACCTTACCTCATTTCATGTTGATAATAGAAACCTATGTTAAATACACAGGCAAAAAGTTAAACATAGCAAACACTCAAATTCTCACGCTGAATTATCATCCAGGCCGAGAAATTAGAGGAAAATATAAAATCAAATGGAATTCCAAGGTTATCAAATATTTGGGTGTGCTATTGGCAAAAGATCTTTTGAAAAGGTTTGAAATCAATTAGAATGCTATTATCAATAATCTAAAAGAGATCTAAGAAGAGTTTATGATTATTTTTTTTTATCCTGTGCATCTTTTGTTTTGTTAGTAGTACTTGTCATTGCTCCAACACGAATAAACATGCTGCATCCCACTAGATGGCGCATTTGCCTTATTTACAAGCACCACGGTCATCAGAGCTGATCTCTGCCACTCTCAGCAGCGTGCGTCTACTAAGGTCTACTAAGATTCCACAATCTATTACACCTCGTGAGCAAAACAGGCTACAGGTAAAATTAAACATCTTCAGTTGAGCAACTCCGACAAGTTAAACTGATTTAAAAACAAACAAACACTATAATACTCGGAAAAGAATCCTCTATATGTCAATAAATACAACAGATTGAGTATTCATAAAAAAAAAATGCTTACTTTAAATAAGAAAATCCAACAAACCAACAAGTGCAACAGTAAAACGCAAACCAACAATCAAAATAATGCTTAATTGCCTTAGTTTCGTCCCACACTTATCAGCTTAGCTACTAAGAATAACACACATTATTCACCTGGACAGAAGGAGGTTCTGAGGAACGTGTTGGTCCTGGAGCTTCCTGGTCAGGATGTTCGGGAGATCCTTCTGGCTCAATGTCTGGAGCGCCAACATATTTTAGAATTGCTCCTGCAGAGACAAAGCTCATTAGATCATCAAGCAAAACAGATCAGAAGCGCATTTTCCTATTTTATTATTACAGTGATGTTGCAGTAATATAGGAAAATTAAAAATTCATTTGTTTTTAAATTAAACATTATGGTTGCAGTGTCCCTTTAAAGCTTTTACACAATTACAAAACTGTCATTTTTAAGAGTTTTTGGCATTACTTTACACACTGTACTAGTTAAAATAATAAAACTAAGATAAATGACCCACTGCCACAACAGTCTAAAATAGTCAACACCATGCCAAATAAAGTATTTCCATAAAATATTTTATTTGAATTCTAAAACAGTAGCACGTTTCTAATGAAGGGCCTACAAAATACAAACTAAGCTTAGTAAATTCATCCTAAGTTAAGGCTAAAATAACATTAAGAGTCAAATATGTGAGAGACAACTTCCACTGAACAATAACAGGGGACTGACTACAACAACTACTACAACATGCCCTCCCTCCCTCCCTCCCTGTTAGAATGTGAATGAACGGGTGTGGAGTCAATCAGTCATTCCCATGGCAGGATAGGCCAACTTGGCAGGACATGGTCAACTTTCATAAAACAAACAAAAACGCTGATTCATGACGAACAAATATTAGCCAGCCAGCTAACATTTATCCGACGCTAGCTAGCTAGCTGGCTAGCAGGACAAATAAACAAACTTGGGGGGGGGACAACAGCGTTTCCCCTTCACCTCTCCAGCCCACATCACAAACAAATAACTTACCTTTCCCCTTTGCAAGTTTTTCTTGATCAGTTTTCTTTTCCTTCCGTTTTTCCGCACCGCTGGGATAACTCCTTTTTGATGCCATTATGGTGTCTGTTTGTTTTTAATCCTCTCGCTAACGGGAACGAATGGTAGCTGTCAATCATTCACGTCATACCTGTGCGTCGCCGGCCCGCTACGTCACAACCTGCGTGACAGTGCGGCAAGCCCCCAGAGTCCAAGATGGCGTCCCATTCCTTTCAATGAAGTTGCTCACCCAGCGCATGGCTCCCAAAAACTTTTTGACTTCCGCATTGATGGGATAATAGAGCATGCGCAGTTGTGTCAGTGTGGAGACCGTCACTGACAGACGTGCGCGCTCACGAAACGTACAAAATTCAACATGGAAATCAATGTATTTTTTACGGAACAACTGACGATTGTTGTTTGGAAATTTTAGAAATAATAATGATGATGATGATGATGATGATGATGATGATGATGATGATTATGATGATGATGATGATTATTATTATTATTATTATTATTATTATTATTATTATTATTATTATTATTATTATATTAATAAAATAGTATTATTATAATAATATACTATTATTTGTGTATTAAACAAGTGAGCAATGTGCCACTGAATAATAAATGATAATTCTTTGAAGCAACTCTCTTTGGAAAGCAGACAAAGTAATGAAATGATTGGTCTATTTATTTCATCAGAACTAAAAAAAATAAAAAATAAAAACTCAACGATCTTTAAAGTTCCTCCCTGAAAGTTCCTCCCTTTCTCTTGCACCTGTCGATGTGTGTAGCTAACACAAATTTGCAAATATTTTGTCGTCCTCATGGAATTAAACAGCACACCATGTTAATTTATCAGCGAGTGCTCTCTCTTTTCATGCAATTCATCACGCTTAACATGTAATGCTGAATCATGAAAGCTATGGAGCAAAAAATAACAATTACATAAACAACGAGTGAAATAAAATGTGTCATTCATTCAATAAAGATTTCATTCATTCATCTTCTATACCCACTTATTCCTATTCAGGGTCACGGGGGTCTGCTGGAGCCTATCCCAGCTGTCTTAGGGCGAAGGCAGGGTGACACCCTGGACAAGTCGCCAGTTCATCGCAGGGCCACATAGAGACAAACAACCATTCACACTCACACCTACGGACAATTTAGAACGTTCAATTGACCTCACATGCATGTTTTTGGAGTGTGGGAGGAAGCCGGAGAACCCGGAGAGAACCCACGCAGACACAGGGAGAACATGCAAACTCCACACAGAAAGGTCCCAGGTCCAGGCCCCAGAATCGAACCCACAACCTTCTTGCTGTGAGGCGGCAGCGCTAACCACTGCACCACCGACTATTTTATTACTTAGTTGAAAATGCCATTTTATTTCATTTAACAAAGCATATCATTATTTCATCATGCATTTAATTGTTTTGTGGTCCTGTGTTTTAGTGCTTCATAATTGTATTCTGTTGTCAAATTTGCCCATCAAAGTCAGATTAGTAATCCTGTACATCAGTTTAAGGAAAACCAATTCTAGGTAATGGATTGCAGATCCAGATAATAAGTACGTCTGTGTGCCCGATATTTTAGCTAACACTAAACTTTATGCACAACTGTCTGCATTGTGCTTTTTCTTCGGCCACAGAGAACAGAAACGTCTGTAGTTCTTTGTTCACCCATGGTACAGTTTCATAAGCTTTTCAGTTTTTAATACGTGTTAATGTAAAAATCCACACGCGAGGCATTTAAAAATGGCGGTTTTGGTCTTTCGTGAAAGACTGCCTTTGGCCAATCAGTGTCCTGAACGTTGCTACGTCACCCTTATGGTCTCAGCTCTGCTCGCTTCGAACCCCAACGAGGCAGGTACCAAAATCCTAACCCCTGGCAACGTGACAATTGTTTTTTTCAATTGAAGTTTTCGTTATTTTGTTCGTTTTCGTTATACTATTATAACCGTGGTCAGGACCTCCAGTGAGAAGATCCACTGGAGGACATTTAGAGCAAACAGTCAGACAACAGCAGCTTCACCACATCAGCTGAAAAATGGAGTTTGGATGCTTTCAGCTTCAAGTCGTGGACAGAAAATGATGCTCACACTGTCACACTGATGTTTTCTTCTCCAACCTTCTCTCAGCTCCAGAGGTTGGTGGTCTGCAGGAGCTTCTACAGCAGCAGAAGATCAGTCTGGAGAGGAGATGTGAACGTGTGACTGAAGGTGAAGAAGCAGGAAGTCAAACTCTCCTCAATAGCATCTACACTGAGCTCTACATCACTGAGGGACAGAGTGAGGAGGTCAACAGAGAGCATGAGGTCAAACAGCTGGAGACCAAGAAGACCAAGAAGACCAAGGAGATCCTCCACGACCGTCCAATCAGGTGCAGCCAGATCTTTGAAGCCTCACCTGAGCAGCAGGGACTCAGGGAGTCAGAGTGGTGCTGACCAGGTCTCTGGGCTGGACCGGGAAGCCTTGGGGTCCCACTGGAGGAGCTGGAGGAGGTGACTGGGTCCAGGGAAGTCTGGGGGTCTCTGCTGAGGCTGCTGCCCCCGAGACCTGACTCCGGATACGGCAGTAGAAGATGGATGGATGGATGGATGGATGGATGGATGGATGTCAGGTGATAGAACATTTCATAAAAACAGACTCTGCATTATAACTTCTATTACACTCTAAAAAACTCACTCCAATATAACTGCACTCGTCCTTCTCTCACATTACATTGGATCACAATGACCAAACAACACAACAAAGACAATGATCCAACTGTACTGCCACGTCCAGACTCAGTGTAGGTCTGTAGACCTCTTGGACCTTCATGTGAACCACTGCGTGTTGACTGGAGGTGAAACATGACTGACTGCTGTCCTCCTACCTGGACAATGCAATCTCACTTTCATTCTGCTGCAGATGGCCATTTTCATTTTACACCGTCCAAATTTACAGCTCAGGGCGCTGGGACGAATTCCAAATTGTGTGCAGATACAGGCCTACACTTCAAATAATTATGAGAAAAATCCAACGTAAAGAGAGCACTTCCATTAGGAAATAGTCAACATGAAATTTCGTCTTCTACTGACACCTGCTGGTCAAATTGAATAGTTGCAAATATTGTGAACAAGTTGTCATCTAATTCTAATCCTAAACAATATGGCCATTCCAAGTCAAGTATTAAGACAATTAATCAGGTTTGTACTGCTTGATTGAACACATTCATCCCGTTCCAGTGCACTAAAACCCACTTCCCTTCAGGACCGTGTCAGCGAAGCCAAAACTTCCTTGAGTGACGCTGTTTCCCAGCATGCAATGCGAGCTAGCGATTCACAATACTATTTCATCACAAACATGGATGTAAAAAATAAAAAGGGACGAAAAATGAAACTTCAGGAACAGCAACCATTGCAATACAAGCAGAACTGGGCCGAAGTTTTATATTATGTACACCATAATACAGCCTTCTGGTGGACAAGCCATACTATTTAATCCGTGTCTTCCTATGGCACTTCCGTGGGTAGAAACTCGTCGTAGAGGTCACGTGCTGGGTGCTCGTCACCCCACCAACCACCTCGGGGAAGGTCTAACAGGAGAAGCTTGCTGGCGGAAATGATGCACTACAAGTGGATGTGACGCTCATGAGTGCGATGGATGAGGTAGAGCAGTGCTCCAGAACCCGATTCAGACTACTCTCCTTCCACTTTTTTTGTTTTGTATGAGCGTTTAAAAAAAACAACATAATGATAATCGAATAAGCTTTAGTTTATTAATCAGAATTAAAACAAGGTTGTAGATTTGTTATAGATGAGTTCCTTTGTTGTAGTTTGGCGCTTGAAAAACTATATATGGGATGTACCATGACCTGAGGGATTTCCTCATCCCATCCCAGCTTGGTTCTGATGCTGAATGTGAATGTATCTTGCTGTACATCCCACTGAGCTCCAAGGGCCCTCTCCATAGGGAGCTGGTCTCTGTCAAGGTTAAGTGTTTTTACCTCTTTAGCTCTCTGCTCTTCAGGAATGGCGGCCAGCACCGAGCGATGATTGCTCACCCACTTATTGAGCTTAAATCCACCTCTACCGCACAGGTCTGTTAGCTGCTGGTACAGATGTATTGCTTGTTCCACCGTGCTGACGGCCTTTAGACAATCATCCACGTAGAAATTTTGACCAACAGTGTTTATAACCTCGGCTGGGAAGTCATGCTGATTGTCGTCGAATGAAGCACAGCTTGGGGATGACACTGCCCCAAAGATGTGGACCAGCATCCTGTGCTCTTGTAGGTCCTTTGTAATGTCCCCATCTGGCCACCAGAGGAAGCGTAAGAAGTTTACATCCTGGTTGGAAACTCTTACTTGATGAAATGTTCCCTCAATGTCAGTCATGAATGCTACAGGGCCTTGGCGAAAACGAAGCAGCACACCTAGCAGTGTACTTGTCAAATTGGGACCCTGCAGGAGCTCTTTATTTAATGATGTTCACTCACTTTCAATCTCACAGCCACTAAAAAACCTGATTGTGATTGAGAGGTCCTCAGCAGCCAATCATTGTTGGGAGTCCAGCCTTCAAACACTCCTCCTGAATCCACAGTCACATCTGTGAGCATCTGGAACTTTGGCCCTGATCCTCCACACCACACAACTTGGGATGACAGCGCCACCTACCTGTATCCGTTCAGCAGCCAGTCCATGCTCTGACCCGTTTCCACTGTGGCCTGTTGTGTCATCTGGACCGGAGTCTGGATCATCAGTGTCCAGGTTCATGGAATGAGTCAGAGTGCCGCCGTCCTGTGACGTAATGATAGAGAATCTATTTATCTATTTATACTAATGTGCAGAACCACTAGAGTGTCATTTCTTCACTGCTGTCAGCAACAAGCATTTGGTGTCACACTGGTGTACAACACTCATGGGCTAATTAATAAGAAATTACATATTTATGAATCACCCGCAATGCCCAGATTGTTGCTGCTTATCTGCTGATATGAGCCGTCAACTGTTGCAATATAGAACCACTGGCAGGAAATTACAATTAGTGTAGAGTGTATTATAATTTAAAAGTTTACTTACGGTAGTTCTTTAAAGAATTTAGCACTCCCAAGCCTCATTAATTTTTCACTGCAGTTGGCAGTTTCAACAAAAAACATTTTATTAATCAGTAAATGAAATAAACAAAACAACTTAACCGGTGGGCAGCAAAGGCTTCAGGGTGGGCCCAGGCCAAAATAATAAACCAAATTCCAACTAGCTCGCCTTAAGAACTAACTAAAGAAAGAAAGAGAACCCAAATACAGAAAGGCTAACCTCCCTACATACTTATTAAACAGGAGAAAAGAGGGGACAAAGAAAATGGCAGCCCACCCCTACGGCTGCGTGCTCTAACACCATTTCAGAAGTGACTAACTGCAGAGTTGGGAGCGGAGGAGGGATGACCGTCAGGCTGGTTCGACTGCTCCTCCTTCTCAGTCGTGGCGCGTCCAATCAGCAGCCGACATCCAGGACCGCACCTACAAGGCGTCATCCAATCTCTCACACACAGACACACACACAGACACAAAGATAGAGGCACCTAGACCCACCTGTGGGTCATATCACCCCCTCCCTTAAGAACTAAACCCTATTAACATACCTAGAAATAAAACTAAACAAGAAAAACCTCACTTCCCCCGAAATAAGAATTCCGCAGCTAGTCCACATGTATACGTGATAATGCACTTGCCAACACATTATCAACCACCCTTCCTGTGGCAAATCTGGAGATTGAAGTCTTGTAAGAGCAGAGACCACCACATCTTCGAGGGCATTATGGTCTGTAAAAACCTGACCCCAAACATCAAGATGGGCACTGTCAGAAGGAGAGCCAAAGCTTCTTTCTGAACTTCCCAATATTGACTATATGTGCGTGCTGCTTACTTGTGGCATGTCCCTCTACTTTATGTCATGGTGCAAAACTGACGTACGGCGGGGGTGGTCAGAAAACAATAGTGGGTGGCTCTCAATTAATTTAACAATATCATGACGGGCTGATGCAGGCAAATGGGACAAAAACGAGCTTAAATTATTCATAATTTCAGAGTTTCCCAGGCGCGCCGAAGGAACACCGATTTTTTTTTTTTTTTTTTTCAATGAGCCCTCCCTCCGCCAATGGGCACGGAGGGGGCGGAGCCCCAGGCGACACATTTTTCCGAGCAACGGAACGCCAGGTTCACACTGGACGGGGAAGCACCACGAAGCGCCGAGCGCTTCCATTCGGCGCCCACGTTAATCAATGTGGTGGTTCACAGTAGACGCGAACAAGCACGCGGCTCGCGGCATGCATTTGTTGTTTCGGCGTCTGCTCTATTTCGTGCGTGAGCCGCGAGTGATCCTCGTCTACAGTACAGGAAGTCGCTCAATAAAAACGAGAAAATCCGGTGAATTTTCAAAATAAACTAATTTCAAAATAAAAACCGAATGACAAATTCGATCATATATCATATTTGTATGTTATATTTGTCAGTACATTGTATCAGAGTGCGAGAGAGATTAAACACACACACACACACACACACACACACACACACAGGAAGACTTGATCAAAATACGTCTGTTTGAGCCTAGAGATGCCAGTCAATGATCATTATGAAAGAGGTCTTGTCTTGAGATGGACACCTGAGTGCGTGTTTCTATTTATTTACACACACACACACACACACACACACACACACACACACACACACACACACAAAAGTAAGCTACGGGCTGGCTACGGGGCGAGGGGGGGCGATGATGAAAATTATTTTTTTTATTTTATTTTTTTTAAAGAAAAAAAAAAGAAGCTCAAGTGGGAGTGAAAAGAAGACTGCAGCTGAGCAGAAGCGCTTGTCGACCGTCGCGGAGCTGTTGTGAACCAGTTGGAGCCTCGCTCGCGAAATTCGTCGGCGCTCCGCTTCGCGGCGCTTCCGCTTCCATTGAAATGAATGGCACGAGCCGCGCGCCTGTTCGCGTCTGGTCTGAACCACTACATTCAGTGCCTTTACATGGCACTAGAGAAAATCGAATTATTGCCTTAGTCCGATTATGATTGGAGAACTCACGTGCGTGTAAACACCTTACTCCGATTATGATTGGAGTTTGAGAACTCCGATTGGAATCGGAGAACCCCGACTGAGACACCCAGATAATGCGATTGGAATTCAAATTTCTCTGCCATGTATACGCCTTAATCGGACTATTAACTGGACAATGCGAGTGCGCATGCGCCACGCCTCGCTCTCGCAACTCATGACCGCACAACTACGTCGTCTAACAAAACAGACAGCGCGAAACAACCTGGCAAACGCGAATAAGAATGTTGACATTTGGAGAGAGGATGAGACCGGGGCGATGCTTTCTCTTCTAAAAGAGATGGACATATTAAAATAACGCGCAACGGAGACCTTTTTAAAAAGGGTAGCGCAGCAAATGCAGGGCTCCGGCTTTGCGCACCCCTGAACAAATACGTATTCCTTCGTATTTATATTTCTACCTTTTTGTTCACATTTTTTGTAAGTTAGAAGAATTTTAACTTTGTAAATAAAAGCACAGCAAAGACATGTTTTCCTGATTTCTTTTTATTTTGGTAATTTCGCTGTTATTCTTCTGGAAGACACCGTTCCTTTGCAAAACCTGTACACAAACTCTCCCACCAGTCTGCTCCGAACCCGAATCCAACAAGAACGAGAGTTTGGGGTCCGTAGCGACGGCACAAAGCGTAGCATCGAAGTGTTGTTGTAGCCCTCCAACAGCAAACAACGTTCTTGTCTGCCTTTTAAAATAACCAGGAGCACAAGAAATAGGGTACACCTTATCTGCAAAGCAAGTAACACGTACATTATGAACTATCGTTCCATATCATAATAGATTTAATATGTCAACTGAAAGCAGCTGACTATATATATATGTATATATATATATATATATATATATATATATATATATACATATATATATATATACATATATATATATATATATATATATATATATATATATATATATATATATATATATATATATATTAATTAACCTCTGTCATTGAACTCCAAAACATACATGGTCAATATCCATACTATTATTATGTTGTTGTTTTTTTTTAAATGCTCATACAAAACAAAAAAAAAGTGTGACATCCATATGTAGTGCATTATTTTTGCCAGCAAGCTTCTCATTGATCCATATTTTCCATCTCCTCACTTGAATCAGATGCCCTGCACATCCCCTGCAAGGGCCCCAAGGGGTGACGCACAACCAGCACGTGACCTCTACCATGTGCTTCCACCCACGGAAGTGCCATAGGAGGACACGGCTTAAATAGTATGGCTTGTCCACCAGAAGGCTGTATTATGGTGTACATAATATAAAACTTCGGCCCAGTTCTGCTTGTATTGCAATGGTTGCTGTTCCTGAAGTTTCATTTTTTCCTTTTTCCCTTTTTCTTTTTTACATCCATGTTTGTGATGAAATAGTATTGTGAATCGCTAGCTCGCATTGCATGCTGGGAAACCGCGTCAATCAAGGAAGTTTTGGCTTCGCTGACACGGTCCTGAAGGGAAGTGGGTTTTAGTGCACTGGAACGGGATGAATGTGTTCAATCAAGCAGTACAAACCTGATTAATTGTCTTAATACTTCACTTGGAATGGCCATATTGTTTAGGATTAAAATTAGATGACAACTTGTTCACAATATTTGCAACGATTCAATTTGACCAGCTGGTGTCAGTAGAGGACGAAATTTCATGTTGACTATTTCCTAATGGAAGTGCTCTCTTTACGTTGGATTTTTCTCATAATTATTTGAAGTGTAGGCCTGTAGTTGATGAGGAATCACGGTGTGCTAACGCTACTCAAACAGCTTAGATGAAAAAAAGGGAGTGTGATTTGGGTTTGTGGTACATTATGACAATCTCGGACTTGCAAGACTGAGGCGATGGTTCAATTCCCATCAATGTGTATTATATATGTGTTATTTAGCTCATCTATTCTACATTTTAAATAGATCACATTTGACATCTGACCCACTGAACACTTACTATTGAACATATTTTTAAACTATGGGCTATTTAGTCTTGTTTTAGGATATAATATAATTCATTGCACAAACTGTCAGGCTAAGTATAAGAGCTATAGTCTACTACAATCAGTCGTGCCAAAAAAGAGACATTTTTACATCTTTATTTTTCATTTTTATTTTATTGTGTCAGCATTGAACCATACAAGCATGTAGTGTTGTCCAACAAAAATGCATGGCGAATCAAATCCCAAACAACCTATGAAACAATGAACACGTTTCCATTGCACTTCATTTTATTGAGCACTAGATGACCTCCTCGAGCACTGTGTCATTGAAGCCTCGAGTAATGAACCATTTTTTGAAACAAGTGTCGAAGCTTCAAGAAAGCCTTGATCGGCCATCACTACCTACGGCTGCGTGCTCTAACACCATTTCAGAAGTGACTAACTGCAGAGTTGGGAGCGGAGGAGGGATGACCTTCAGGCTGGCTCGACTGCTCGTCCTTCTCAGCCGTGGCGCGCAAGGACCGCACCTGCAAGGCGTCATCCACTGTCAGACACGCACACAGACACAAAGATAGAGGCACCTAGACCCACCCGTGGGTCATAACACTCCGTGTGGATCTTTTCACTCTGGCATTGAAAGGGGGTGCTAGCGCTAGCCGTTTGCTAAGCTATGTACAGACAGCACCACCGCTTGCCGAACCACATAGTCACACCGTTTATATACAACAACTCGTCATCAATATCTCTAAAGTAGAAGTCAAGAACTTTTTTCAAAAACGATAACTAACTCAAACTTTTTTGTGTGTTTATAAAAACAAACTAAAACAAACTTAAATTGAAGTCATATTTCACTTCGTTTACGTCTGTCAAATGAATATTTGCCCAGGAAAATCTTTTAGTTTTACGCAGCAGCACCTAAATGCACCTCGCGTTCTGTGACGTCACCCCTCTTTCACAGCAGTATGTTGACGCGTGACTCGCGGCGGGAAAGTCCGATAAGCCACAGTAGTGAACATGTTTATTGAGACTGGGAAGTAGACACAACAGTTTGACTCAGTTGACTCAAATATCCTGTGGCGATGAGAGTGGTTATGGCTATCTGATAAAGCAAGATTTAATATTGGGAATTTAACAAAATGAAAAGGAACCGACAACGCCACCCTGGGAATTTCACCCAGGGAGTTCTACTAAACACAAAAGTAATAATTAGGCACACAGGTAAGTTCTACGAGGAAGGAGTAGGAGACGTGGTTCAGAATGTTTAAAATATGAAACCAACTTTTATTCAACATTTAAAAATAAAAGGAACAAACAGACCAACACTTAAAACGGAGCTACTGAGCTCCTTATTCTTGGTGTAGAAACTGAGGCTTACCGATGAGGGGGCCAAACGGGGGAGGAACCAAAGAAAACAAGGAACACCCCACTCACACGTGACACACCTGCAAAGAAAGTGAAGTGCAAAAAAAAAGAAGAAAACAACCACAATCCCGGGTCACAGCACGCGAAGGGGCCCACCACCCGGGACACCGCCACAACCAGCAGCTCTCAGCGACTACAAAAGAAAAGATAAACAGTTGGTTACAAAAAGTTCCCTAAAATCTGTCACATGTACTGAAATAGCAAGAAAAACAAACAAACAATGCAATTACACACACACACACACACACACACACACACACACACACACACACACACACACACACACACACACACACACACACACACACACACACGTTCCCACCAACCACGCACACGCATACACGCACACACACCACTGTGGCTGGACCGGCGACTTGATAGTGTAACTGTTGTGTCGTAGACAGTAAATAAGTACGAGTAGTCGGGCGAATTCAGGAACACGTTTTTACTTAGTTTTCTTCTCAGGCTATTCACGAGCACAGTCTATATGTTAGATTGCCACCTCAAGGTGGAACACTGTCAATGCAGGCAAATACCACATATCCCCCTTTTTAAGAAAAACAAAGGATATCCATTATGGAACTCAAAGTTAATTTACCCATGCCCATATTACTTAACACGTTAAGTATAAACTGAAATTACACATTCACCTTTTTGCAATAGGGGAACTAAACAACTGTAACGTATTGCATTTATTTTTCTTTTAGTAAACTTGCTGGGCAAACTGGTTGAATGTGAGAAACAGAAATTGAAGAATATAGATTTATGCAAAATATTTAACAGAATGAAAACCACAGTACCAATCAGATAAACATTTCACACTCTCCCCCCAAACCTGCTAGGTTTCAAAATCACCCAACCAAACAGGCGGACGAATCTGCCTGCGACACCTCTGGGACCTGGCAGGTAGTTCAACAGGTGGAAGTGTCTGAGGGGGTACATAAATGTCCTCGGCCCGGACACCATCATTGTCTGAGGGGCCCGCACAAAAAGGAAAATTAGCACGAGACAGGTGTATGGCATTCCATACTTTTCCATCAGAAAGTTCAAAGGTTGCAGGACCTCTCTGAGCAACCACCTGCAGGGGCCTTGTGTATCGAGTGTCCTTTCTTTATGATTCCAGGCTTTTTTACCCTAACATAGGACCCACACTGGAACTGGGGAGACTGTGCTCCTCGATGCTTATCGGTGTAGTGCTTGACTTTAGCTTGTTTCAGAACCACCCGGTCTTTCAACCCAGCACGGTGAACAGTAACAGGAGGAGAAGAAAAGTCTCTAATGTTCAACTTAGTGCGGAACGGGCGTCCATGAAGCAGTTCAGCAGGAGAGATTTGAGTCCGGGCGTGAGGAGTGGCACGATATGTAAAAAGGAAATTGGAAACAAAAGATTTCCAAGGTTGACCTTCTATGTCAGCAGTTTGTAAACAGTCCTTCAGAACCCTGTTCCATCTCTCTACTTCACCATTGCTTTGTGGGTAAAGCAATGGTGAAAACTTGGCAGACACAAATGAAGGGCCGTTGTCAGTCACCAACTCCATTGGATTACCTTCTCGACTGAAGACAGTAGACAGAAATGAAATTACAGTAGCAGATGAAACATTGGATGTGAATGCAACCTCGGGCCATTTGCTGTAATAATCCACCAAGGTAATAGCAAAACGGCAGTCTGGCGGAGCAGAGTGGAATGGGCCCACAATATCCATGGCCAGCTTCTCCCAGGCCGCATTGGGCAACGGCACTGGTTGCAGTGGGGCAGCTCGAGTTATTGCTGTCTTGTCATGCTGGGAACAAGTAGTGCAGGATCGAATGGCAGCTTCAACATCAGTGTCCATACCAGGCCACCAATAAAGCTCTCTCAGTCTTTGCTTAGTCCTGACCATACCTTGGTGTGTATCATGGGCTAACTGAATGAGGCGTGGTCGCAAAGCCCAGGGAATCACAACTCTATGAGGACCTCTCACCAAAACCCCTTCCAGCTCAGCCAGTTCAGTCTGTATTCTGTAAAAGGGCAGCAGGGCAGGATCCAAGCCTTTGGCTGCACGGGGCCAGCCATTTCTGAGATGCATGAGCACTTTCTGCAGAACTGGGCAATCTTGGTAGGCGTTATGTAGCTGGTCAGGAGTAACAGCTGTCAGTTCCACAGTCACCATCGCAATTTCGTCCTCCTCCAACTCCTGCGGTTCAGAAGATGGCAGGGGTAGACGTGACAAACAATCTGCTACAACGTTTTCTCGACCAGGCTTGTACTCCACAGTGTAGTTGAAGCACATTAGACGAGCAGACCATCTTGAAATCCTCATACCTGCTCTTCCGAAGCCTTTTGTGGACAGCAGGGTGGTGAGAGGGCTATGGTCCGTTCGCAGGGTGAAATGCCTTCCCCAGAGGTATGTGCGCCAGCGTTCAGCCGACCACACACACGCCAGAGCCTCTTTTTCTATAATGGAATACTTTCTCTCGCACTCTGTGAGAGACCTGGATGCAAATGCGATAGTTTTTTCACAGTCACCATGCAGCTGAGTTAACACTGCACCTATCCCGTAGTCACAGGCATCTGTAGTGACCAGAGTTGGGAGAGCAGGGTCGAACAGTGTCAGTGCAGGACTTGAAGCAATCAATTCTTTTACACGAGAAAAAGCTACTTGGGAAGCATCAGTCCACGTAAATCCAGAATTCCCTCTGAGTAGTGTAACTGTTGTGTCGTAGACAGCAAATAAGTACGAGTAGTCGGGCGAATTCAGGAACACGTTTTTACTTAGTTTTCTTCTCAGGCTATTCACCAGCACAGTCTATATGTTAGATTGCCACCTCAAGGTGGAACACTGTCAATGCAGGCAAATACCACAGTAACGTCTGCTGTCTGAGGGTCAGCAGTGGCGACGTAAGCAAACGAAGAAAAACACAACGAGAACGGAAAAACAACAAGTAAAACCAAGGCGGGACGGAAGCAACATGCACCGTCCACCGTCTGTACGGGGCGGCTAGCACAATCAAGTGCGGGCGAAGCGGCAGTGTTCCTGCACTTATCTTATAGGACCGAGTTTTGGGCCACAGGTCTTGATCACCAAGCGTCCTCCAGGTGAGGAGAACGACGAGGAGGCTCTGCGCAGCTTTGTGCTAGCAGGCGGCTGGAGTGTGCCGGTGAGGTGTTCAGGAAGCACTGTAAAAAGAACGGACAGGTGAGGTACTACGTACCTATGCTAATAAGCCATAATAATTTAAATGCTAAAATGTCCGCACCTGATCCTCTTACAACTCGGGCACACAAAGCAGATGTTCAGTGTCCCATTGACCACAATGGACCACTAAACAAAGCTTTTAAGAAAAATGCGAAATGAAGCCACTGAGAGCTAAAACAACATGCAAACAATGCCACAGTGCAGCTTTTCTCAAACGGGTCAATTTTGAAATCATTTTAATCAACTCTGTCTTCATTGATCAGAAGGTTTTTGCAGATTTGGAATTAAAAAAATTTAACTGCAGGAATCATAAAATCGTCTCATCAGTGACGTTTATAGAACCATTAAAAAATTGAATATGTGCTGAACAGACAAACGGAGGTGTAAGAGGCCTGTGTGACCAGCAGGGGGCAGCAGAGGACCGACAGCCGCAAGTTCCTCCTCAGAGAGGCCTGAGAAGGTTCTGCACCTTCAGCTCCTCCAGGAGGTCCTCAGCAAAGTGTCAGAGTTTGTTGGTTTTTTTACCTCGGTCGGCAGAGTCAAAGTATTAAACTTGTAGCCAGGGGGCGCTGCAGCTCACTCAACACCTACAAGGTTTGAAAAGGATATTGAGTGGAATTCATCTGGAATGAAAAGAAAAGCACAACTACAACAGAAAAACTGAACACAAAGACGAACAAAATTTGAACTAGACACTGATTTTCTTCTTCTGTTGATTCAAATGAATTTGACAGAAATAATATCTGAAAAAATAGAAACCAAATGTTAAATTTCGACATTTAAAAAATGGACAGATTAATTTACACCCAGTAAGATAAGAAGATATTTAGCTCTCAGCCAATTAGAGCTGCTGCTCCTGTGTGTGTGCGTGTGTGTGCGTGCGTGCGTGCGTGCGTGCGTGTGTGTGTGTGTGTGTGTGTGTGTGTGGATGTGGTGGTGTGTGTACCTGAATGTGGGAGTGGGTGTGTTTAAGTACGTCACTGGAAGTAGGCTGCCAATTAGTGCGGCCTCCGAGGCCGCAACCGCCCCACGCCAGCGACAAGCCCAGGGGGGGGGGGGGGTTCCTGGACACGGCACACCCGCCGCAATGCCGGCCAGGAAGAGGCCCGGAGCAGCAGGCCCCCGGACCGGAGGGCACCCGCCCCACAAGCCGGGGCAAGATGACAGGGAGGCAGATACCCCAAGGAGAAGGGACAACACCCGGGGCGAACAGACAGCAGAGCCCGGCCCCCGGACGGGGGCCCCCCAGGGCAAGCGAGACCAGACTCATCCCCATGACAGGACCCAGCCCCTTCACCCACCGGGAGGATCGGTCCCCAAGGCAGGCCCGGGCACCCAGAGGCCCCCCCCTACGGACCCAGTATGGCGCATCGCCGCAAGTGGCGAGGTCCCCATAGGCCCAGCCGGTCTCGCACCCCTGGGGCACCGGACTGCACAGGGCCCATCCAGAGTGGGAAAGATGCCGGATCCCGCCCCCGCTAGCAGGCCGACCCCACTGTGTGTAGGGGTGTCAGTGTGTGTATATGTGCACTTGCTGGTGTGTTGAACTATGGTGCGTTTAAAATGGAGGGGTGGTACGGCCCTGGGGCAACCACACTGCTGCTGAGCAGGGCGGCGGCCGCAGTGCACAAACCACCCCCCCAGGCCTTAAGTGTCTGTAATGCTATTAAGATTGGAGAGGGTCTTAAGGCCAGAAGGCCGGGCAGCGACCACCCAAGACACAAATCCCCCGAAACAGAAGAAAATAAATTAATTAATTAAAAATTTAGGAAAAAAAAAACAAAAAACCACCTATTATGTGACCAGGGGGGACTCCCGGTCAGGGCGCCCCCTCAGCGACATCGGGGCCGGGGACACCCCAGGCATGCGACCCCACCGCGTACGATCCAGCGCCAGTCCCCAGACACAGGGACGGACCAGCCCTCCCACCAACAAGGGGGCACACAGACCAGAGCCAGGGACCCCCCCGCCCCCCGGAGCACCACCCCCAAAGCACCACCCACCAACCACCAGGCCCAGCCCCCCGCGTGGTAGACATCCCCCGCCGGGGCACCCAACCCCCGATCCCCCACCAACCCGCAAAGCAGCCGAACCCCCCACGCCCCCCCCCCCCCAGACCGCACCCGGTCCGCGGCAGCACGACCACGGCTGCCCACATCAACCAGCAGCCTCAGCTATTGATTGATTACTAGTTAGTTATAGGATGAAGCAGACATTCCTACCAAGGAGGTGTGGTCTAACAGTAAGTTCCTATATTGTGCAATGTGCAGGTGTTGTTTTGTTTTCCAGTTTGTGAGGATTGTTTTCTTAGCGATAGATAAGGAGGTGATCAGCATGTGAGATTCTGCCTTATCTGATGTGATATCACTGAGGTCCCCTAAGAGACAAAAAGAAGGAGTGGCTGTGATGTTGTAACCAACCTGTGCTGATAGATCATTGCATACTACGTGCCAGAATTTATTTACTGGTGGGCAATGCCATACAGCGTGTAGGTAATTATCTGGGACATTAACTGTGCAGTGTGAGCAGGTCTGAGAGGCGGTCATGCCCATCTGAAACATCCGCTGCCCGGTGTAGTGGATCCTGTGGAGTACTTTAAAATGTATTAATTGTAGAATAGGTTGTTTTATCAGTGAAAAGGTGTTCAGGCAGATTGTTCTCCAGAAATTAGAGTGAGGATGGAGAGACAGGTCTCTTTCCCACTTAACAATTGGGATAGAAATTGTGCAATCTGTATTTGTAAGCAACTCACTCCAATAGAACTGCACTCGTCCTTCTCTCACATTACATTGGATCACAATGACCAAACAACACAACAAAGACAATGATGCCACTGTGCTGCCACATCCAGACTCTGTGTAGGTCTGTAGGCCTCTTGGACCTTCATGTGAACCACTGCGTGTTGACTGGAGGTGAAACATGACTGACTGCTGTCCTCCTCCCTGGACAATGCAATCTCACTTTCAATCTCACAGCCACTAAAAAACCTGATTGTGATTGAGAGGTCCTCAGCAGCCAATCACTGTTGGGAGTCCAGCCTTCAAACACTCCTCCTGAATCCAGAGTCACATCTGTGAGCATCTGGAACTTTGGCCCCGATCCTCCACACCACACAACTTGGGATGACAGTGCCACCTACCTGTATACTTTCAGCAGCCAGTCCCATGTTCTGACCCGTTTCCACTGTGGCCTGTTGGCTCATCTGGTCCAAAGTCTGGATCATCAGTGTCCAGGTTCATGGAATCTGTCAGAGTGCCGCCTTCCTGTGATGTAATGATAGAGAATCACTCTATTTATACTAATGTGCAGAACCACTGGAGTGTGGAAGCAGACAGTTACCATAATCCAAATGAAAAAGAAACAGCAGAAATGCTTTTTCATTTTAAGAACGTGGCTGCATTATTTGACTCATAATTAAAATGGTTAATAAATAATCCAAACTGCATTTTCATTTTCTTATTCATGACTGCTCATTCTTGTACTTAATTCAAATGAAGGAAAACACATTTGAGATTTAATTTTCAAAACATGCACCAGCAAAGAGTTACCAAAATTCAATATGAAATGTAAAATTCAAAAATGAAAAAGCAATAGCAGAATGCTTTTTCATTTTAAGAACAAAGCTGCATTATTTGATTCATAATTAAAATCATTAATAAATATTGCTATATGCATTTTCATTTTCTTATTCGTGTCGCACCTTTTATGACACAATCAAAAAGAAAACTGAGAGCATTGCTTTTTAATTTTCGTGGTCCTGCCCTGCACAAGAGTTACCACAACTCGAAAACGAAATCGCAATCTCAAAGTAAGCGCGCGGCGCAGGAAAGTGACGTCAGCAGCTCTCCACCTGTGGCTAATCTAATACCAGTGCCATGATCTGCCACTGCATCTTCACTAGTACTAACTGATGATGGATCACAAATCACATGTGCAAGGCGTAGAACGAGCGGAGCAGTCAGAGGCAACAGAAGAAGAAAGAAAAGCCTCCTTAGCTTAGTTGATCTTCTGTGTTGCCTCCTGGACGGTGCTGGCCTCCTTTGGCTTGGTGCTGGCAACCACGGGAGCCACAGGAACCACGGGCACAGCTCTGGTCATCTGTGGCGTCGCCACCACCTGATTATAATGAGAAAGATGTGATTTTATGCCAATAAACATAGAAAGGAAAACACTAGGCTTTACACGGTCACGATTTTTGTGCCGATCACCGATCAGTGAGTTTAAATAAACCGATCACCGATCCAATCACGTTAGAGGCAATAAATACTTGTTTCTGTACACCCCTTGCCTTCTCACAAGCACCGTCTAAAGTTGTTTGCTTTAGCATCCGTTTCAGAGTTTGCTTTTCTTTTTCTTTCTCCGCGCTGCGTTTCTTGAACTCGACATGCTCCTTCGTGTGTATCTTTTCCAAGTGCCTGATTAAATTTGTGGTGTTGAATTTTTTTACCAAAGTTCCCCCGCGAGGTACTGTAGCGTTGCATATATTGCAGATTCAAAGAAACTTTATTGTCCGTCACATAGCGACAGTACTCAAAACAGGAAGAGGCACGAAGACGAAAATGAAGGTTTTTGAATCATGAATCATTAGCTCTCGGTGTTATGCCCCGGCCTAGGGGGAACCAGGACACAACATAAAGGCTCCCCCCCTTCTCCCAGCTCTCAAATTAGACAAAGGTGCTTCGTCCACAGGATGGTTTTTATTAAACGTCACCATCATTGCACTGGCGTCAGGGAGGGCATGGCCAAAACAACAAACAAAATGGCTCTCTTATGGATCTTACCTATGAAGAAAACAATCAACTAAATGACAGTCAAACTAACCTCCTTAACTAAAACACAGGAGAAAAGGGTCACAACACAAATGGCTTCCCTCCCCTACGGGCTACGTGGACACAAAGGGAACTGAAATAGATTACAAAACAGAATTGATGGCTGAACACAGAATGCTGCTGCTGCGGCATATGGCCTCTGGTTGGGAGCTGGGAGAAGGACAAAGAGACCGAGGTGTTGAAGTCCTCCTCCTTAAATATTGGCACCAGCCAATCACCTTTCCGCACCTGGAACAAGCAAAAAAAAGGGAACACAGGATCTACTGCGCCATCTAGTGCTCAAATGGACACACAGCAGACAAAAGGAACTGACAACAATGTAAACCCAAATCTATACATTTACATAACACTCGGATACAAACAAATAAACATGTCGATGCTGTGAAACTACTTTGGAGGAAATGAGACAGATTAAAAAAGTTTCAACACGACCATGACGTCATTGATCGGTGATTCATGACATGACGCCCGATCATGAACGTTTCAAAAAATGCCAAATATCGGCCGATCCGATACAGCCGATAAGATCGGTGTAAAGCCTAGAAAACACACACAGGTGAGGAAGTGGAAATGAATAAGTACAAACCTGCTGCACTGCTGTGACATTGCTGGAGGCAGACTCAGTCATGTGGACAGTTGAACGTGTTGCCCACACCTGCAAATACAAGGACACAAAGTAACGTTTAAAGAACTGCATTTATTGTCCTATCACAAAGATGCACACAATGAAATACACATATCCCAAATACCAACATGTCACTTGTTTGTTTTGGTTTTTGAGGCAACGCGTGCTGATCGACGTCTCAGGCTGGACATCTGGAAGAACATAAAGAAATTAATTCATAAACAAAGTAACACACTAATTAAACTGTACATGTACTGTACATATGTGATCTTGTGTTGATAATAGGGGTGGGGCGATACGGCTAACCCACGATTCGATACTGTGACGATATTTGGCCCACAATAATGACAACATCACGACACACGATATCTTCGATATCTTCGAAATTTTGGAGACGATATTGTCATAACCCGGCTCAAGAGTTATGACAATAACGGAAGGGACACTGCGGATTGCGATTAATCAAAAGGTTTATTATAACAAAATAGATAATTCTAAGCAAAATAATGAAATATATGGTGTGGTTTGTCAGTATTCATCAGTAATGTAAGTGTGGATGAGTGAATAATAGGATGTGGGGTGTTGTCAGGTGCAAAACAGAACAAAAGAAGCTGAGAGTCGGCCAGACGCCCATGGCTGCTGGATGGAGAATGGGGAAGAGACCGAGCGGCACACGCAGTCGGCCTTTTATCCTGCGGGGGGCATCAGCACAGGTGTCCTAATCAGAAGATGCCACTCCCACATCCACCGCTACCTAGAAATGGGAAAACAGCTGGGAGCCACAACAAGTTATATAGAGACAGGGTCGTCACAATATGTGACTGAAAAAGAAAAAAATACCCATAAAAAGGAAAATGCCTGTGATCTTGCATTTATTCCAAAACTTTGTATAATGTACAAACAAACGTGCACTGCACAAGCAAACATATTAAAGTGCATGAACATTAATAACTTTCATGTAAACAAGGACAGTGCTTTCTGGTAATGTAAAGTCAGTAGCAACTTGTCTTATCTCAACTTGGGGACTTGGGATATACAAACCGACGGGAAGATGAAAGAGGGAAAAAAATCCTTTCACTGCCCCGATTCTGAAAATCAATAAAAAATGATGCAGACAAAATAAATAAATAAATAACCGCGTCCCCAAAATATACGGGACAAAGTGAAGTGTGTCCCACATCAGTTCATTACGGGACAGGCTTTTTAGTTGCCAAATATGGGACAATCGCGTATTTTACGGGAGGGTTGGCAACCCTATCTAGACCACAGACGGAAATTAAATGAGGTTTTGTCATTTTCCATAAAAAACGGGACAAATTGTGTCCCGGGAGAGATTTTGTCTTTTTGACAGGTGGTGTTTGGAAAAAAATATTGATATTTGCCGTCAGTGTATCGATTATTTATTGCAACAGAGAGCACAACAATATATTGCAATCTTGATTTTTTTTTTCACCCACCCCTAGTTGATAAGTGTATGAATAATTGTGTGAATGTTACCGTGGCAGCTGGGGAAACCCTGCCAGATGACTCCACGACGGTCTCCATGTGGTCCAGCAGCACAGCCTCACTGAACCACACAGGATTGGACGGGATGTCTGTGTGAAATGCAGTCTCAACAGCTGTTGGTACTGTCTATAAAAAAAAAGAGGAGAGGAAATCAGAGTCAACTTAGGATAAGTGTTCATTTTTAAAATAAAAAGTTGCACTGTTTGACAAATACACGATTGGGGGGGGGAAAAAAAAAGAGGGATGAACAGGTTACCTCAACCTCCTGTTCAACAAGAGTCCATTCAGGAGCAGGTCCATACACTGGCATGTAGACAGGACCTGTCACAACCACTCTGGGAGAAACCCTGCGCGATGATTGGTTGTGGCACAACACCCCTGGCCTAGGTGAAGGGGATGCGAGCTGATGGAGCACTGCAGCATGCAGACGCTCCACCAAAATCAGTCCTGAGGTGCACCTAAACAGAAAACAACATGTTAACACATATTTGTCAAATCAAATGAAGAGCAAGTAAGGCTGAAGAAGGCAAAACTTACACCATCATAACACCACCATGTACAGCTGATGAAGGGGGAGGTGATCGGCCATATACACAAATGTTAAACCTGGAAGAAGTGTCACATAATCAATTATGTAATCACACAATTCTAAGAAATATCTGTTAGCACAGTGTCACTGAAGAGAAAAAAATACAACAAAAATATGTATTTTACACACCCATGCGTGCAGCAACACGATGATATACTTGACGTAGCGCTGTTTGTAGTTCTGGCTTGACAGTCAGGCGAGGTGGAAAGTCAAGCACAAACACCTACAAAATAGTTGTATAAAAAAAAAACCCAAACAAACATAAAAATGCAAAATAAATTCATGAATATTCATGTTATTGAACTATGGATCATGGAATTACTTGATATTGATAAAACAAAGTGGCGATGACATTCATGTGTTCAAATTTGTTTGTCACAGCAGATAAACAAACCTTGGGCCAGCGGTCCAACACAGTTGCCAGTAGCGCAGCAAAATCCTGGGCGGAGTCTGTTACAAGCCCGTGTTCAAGGTTGTTGCCCGGGGCAAGAACACAAAACCATCCACAAGTGGACAGAGATGTGAGTCTCCCACCACCAGAACAAAAACATAAAGAAACTCGTGGCTTGACAAAATCACGACCCATACCTTCTTGTCTGGTTGCTGGGCCTTAACAACGAACTTGCACTGTTTTGTCAGTCAGGAGCAAAACGGGCCATCTTCGCACCCAGGTCGCTGACCAGTACCGCGCCCTGTGTAAATTGACAAAAAAGAAAAATCTAAATATGTTTTTGTAAGATTTATTTGGAATACAACATAACAACACAGGCAGAACATGAAATCATGAACGTGGAAGTACTCACGACGTTCAAAGTCCTTCCGAGGTGGAAAAGGTGTCCAATCCCGTTTTTGCTCCAGGCGTCGTTTCATGGCCAGAGAGCGACGGAATGCCTTGGTGTTCGGCATCTGAACAATGAAATGAAAGATTGTGTCATTTTCAATGAAGGACAATGATAACACAAGTTTACAGAAAAAAGTGATGTTTTCTCACACACGACATCAAAACACAGAAAGGTTTCTGTACCTTTGCAGCTGGAGACGATGAGCTTAAATCAAAAAAGCAAAAGAAAATGTGTATGTGTACTCTTGGACCATAACCCTAATGCCATACAAGTCTATGGGGTGAAATTTCAACTTTGTCCTACAGATATGGGGCCACTTGCTTTTTCATCAGGAGCCCCCAAGAAGCGCCCACGCCAAATTTGGGGCTTCTAGTACTTGAGGAACCCCGAAACCCTAACCCTAATTTCAGCTAACCCTAACCCTAACCCTAACCCTAGTTTCAGCCTTATTGTTAACCCTAATTCAATGCAAGTCTATGGGGTGAATTTTCAACTTTGTCCTAGAGACATGGGGCCACTTGCTTTTTCATCAGGAGCCCCCAAGAAGTGCCCACGCTAGATTTGGGGCTTCTAGCCAATGAGGAAAAATTTGGAGCAGACATGACAGGGTTACAGCTGAGAAGGCACTTAAGATCCTCAAAGGACTGTTGCCACTCACTAGACCAAACAAATGGTTTCAATGGACTGGTTAATTCTTCTCTCGTGGCCGGTAGCTCCACTGCCTTAGTGCTGGAGATGCCCGCTCAGGGGCGCCGCCAAGAATTTTGGGCCCCCTGAAAAAAAACAAAAACAAATGGGCCTCCTTTGCGCAGCGCTTGTCAAAAGCTTCACATCACTCAAAAAATACAGTATAGTTCAATAATAGTGCTTGAGTCCATCTTTGACAGTGTCAATGTATTTTTATTGTGAATTCTCCACAAAGCAAACTCTTAACATTGATGAATGATTCATGAAAAAAACACTTGATGTTTCTCGGACAAAGTTGAGCTTTGACCTTCATAGACTTGCACTGCATTAGGGTTTAGCGATAAGGCTGGAATTAGAGTGAGGGTTTCGGTGTTCCTCATGGGCTAGAAGCCCCAAATTTGGCATGGGTGTGTCCAGGAGGATCCTGATGAACCTGAAAGTGGCCCCATGTCTCTAGGACAAATTTGACCTTTGACCTCCATAGACTTGCATTGAATTAGGGTTAACGATAAGGCTGAAACTAGGGTTAGCTGAAATTAGAGTGAGGGTTTCGGGGTTCCTCAAGAACTAGAAGCCCCAAATTTGGTGTGTGCGCTTCTTGGGGGCTCCTGATGAAAAAGCAAGTGGCCCCATGTCTCTAGGACAAAGTTGACCATTGACCCTCATAGACTTGTATGGCATTAGGGTTATCGATAAGCGATACAAACCTGGTGAGTTTAAGACTTAGTGACTCTACGTACATGAATGTATGGGGTACCCCGTCCTTACCTTGTTCCAACCTTCCCTCCACAAACCTGGCTGTCCAGTGCCGAAGTCAAAGTGAGAGAGAGAACAAAGAAGGAGGAGGGCCTGTGACGCCGCTGCTGATTGGCTCGTTGGTCGGTTGAATGAGCCAATTCTAGAGCTCCCCTCGGTGTCCACACACTGCAAAATATATCTAAGAAATAAACACTTAAATTGAGAAAGAAAAGGCTAGAAACAAGTCAAATTATCTGCCAATGCAGTAAGATATTTAGACTTGGTAAGATTTCTTAAAATAAGACGATATATCTAGGCATTTGAAGAATGGAAAAACTCTTGAAATAAACAGTAAAGCACTAATTCGAAGGACTGTACTAAGTCAAATAAACTTGATACTAGCTTCTCAATTCTTTTTTCACGTTTGCTTCTTTCTTAATTTGAATGAAAAGATCTTAAAACCAGACCTACTAACAGTACAATTCTTCTTAATTTAAGTGTTCACAATATTAGCTTTTTTTTTCTCAAAATGAGACAAAGCATCCACCCCCCCTACGCCCACTCCCCCCCCCCAAAAAAAAAAAAAATCAGCAAACAGAATTAATATTGTCAACAACTATTTATTCACTTAAATTGCTGACAGTGCCTTCACTGCCTTGTAATAAAAACGTCACTAAGGCATTGCATCTTAAAACAATCTCAAGCAATCATTTCTAGAACGCAAGTAATGTTTTGTAGTTACAATATTCACCGTCATCATTATTGAACATTGATTCAGATTCCCTGACACTCAGTTACACAAAAAAACAAAAAACAGTATGGGGACAGCATATAGTGTTGTGTTCCTATCACCACTGATAACATGTTTGTTCCAACAGACTCCCACCCACCCTCAAGTTACAACTACCAGGGGAGTGTATCACTACCTATGCCTAGTACACAGCTCTACTCCCCAATAAAATCTTTCCATTCTGCCATGGTCTTTTTTGTATGAGGCTGTGGTGTCTCACTCATGGATAGTAAGTATCCTGTAGCACTTCTGTCTGAATGACAGAGAGAAGGGTTGCCACACACTTTTGGATATGTGAGGTGCAGGGCATAGTAGTAACCCATCAGATGAAGCAGACCGTCACTCAAGTCTTCCTTGGCAAGCGTGGTGGCGGGAGTGGCTCCAAAACAGATGAGACAGCGGGTCCCATCAAACAGCAACACAGGGGTGCAGAAAGACCTCTTCTGCGAGTACATTGTGGGATCTTCTGTTGGCTAAAGAAAAAGAAGAAGGAAACGTCACATCCATGCATGGAACTATGAAGTGTTGAATGTGAGAAAATGCAAACAAACTTTCACCTGAATGACATGAAGCAGTGCCTCACTGGCATGTCCCAGCTTCTTCGGTGGTGGACTTGGTGAAGGAAAGAGTGTGGGGAGTGCCCTGAGCAGCGCGATGGAATATTCCACTGGAATAGAACAAATCAACTTTGAGTTCAAAGTTAGTCTTCCTAAAAATGAGTCTTATTAGGTTTGTGTTGATCACAAAAAAAATCTTATTTTTTCAGCATGAAGAGTATTACCATTCTGCATCTATTCATTCAGCGCAACATAAACCATCCTATGTCCAAGGAAATAGCTACACAGTCAATTAGAGACACAGCAAAATGACTCACCTACATCCAGCGTTATGCGTGGCTTCATCACTTCATTTTTTTTCCAAACACCATAAAATTACACATTGGTGCAGAAGTCTTCCCATCTCTTTTTTTAGTTCATCAATGAATTTTCTGTTGCCCTTATCCAGGTTGCGCCGCAGCTCATTCATCGCCTATTAATGCAAGTCAGTGTTAAAATCTGCAAAAATGCTTGCTTTTCATCATAAACCAAAACAAGTTAATCACTTACACGATAAAGATCCTTGACACATGGATATGCATCCAGGATCTTTGTTGGCCTTGTCCTGTTCTTTCAGAACATCACTATCAATGAAGGATCTTCTTGCTTGAAACTGCAGGTCAAGAATTTGGGAGACAGCATCTTGGTTGGGTTTTGGTTTCTTGTACAGCTCCTGCAGGGTCTGATAATGTCTGGCCTGTGCTGTCAGACCATCTTTGGCTGATGAAATGGAGGAGACAAATCAGTAAATCAGTCAAATGGATGAAATTGTTTGGAGCATCAAAATATATCAAGAATTAGTCCGGGTCCAGAATCGTTCCGGGCGTAGTGACTGCCCGATACGGCAACTCCATTGGGACATATCTCTACGTCGCGGTCGAACGTGATAGATGGATAGATCAGGGTCAAAACGCTATTTCGCGGGTGATAGATAGATAGATATATAGATAGATAGATAGTGTGTGTTGAATGCATACATTCGTATGTATATATATATGTATATATATATATATATATATATATATATATGTATATATATGTATATATGTATATATATATATATATATATATATATATATATATATACATATATATATATATATATTTATACATATATATATATATATATATATATGTGGAGAGAGAGAGAGAGAGAGAGAGAGAGAGAGAGAATTTCGTGTATACAATATAATACAAAGTACTGTAAATACGCCAGGGATTGACAGAAAAAAAAAGATAACCTTAATCAACCGATGTAGTTTGTCCTAATAGAGTTGCCGTATGTGACGTTGTTGGCATTCGCCCACTGGACAGAGGCGACTGCCAATTACGTCACATACGGCAACTTTGGGCTGCTTTTCACCAAAGGAGTGGATGTCTGGGGACAGATTGGAGACGTTCCTCCTGGTGAAGACACAGTTCCTGGCTTCATTCGGGGCAGCCTTTTCTGGTACGGTGGAATTCTCAGCCGAGAGGAAACCAGATCCAAAACATTATGAACAAGAGAGAAACAATAGACCCAATTAGGAAAAAAGAAAAAAAAGTGTTATGCTCGATGTTTTCAGAGCAAAGTAGGTAACCAATCACATCTACACTAATAAGGGCCCAAATCCATTTCCTCCTGAGAAAGTGTTCTGGTCCAGGAAAAAGGTCTCTCAAATCATCACGACTGAGGGTGTGGAGCAAGACTTCATCGATGTTGGCAGCTATAAAGACAGTCCAATCATTAAAAAACCTTTTAAACTTAACAACTCATACATTTTTTAACTGATGAATTTAATTCAACTTGACAAGTCAAACCAAGTTTGTTTTGTGCCAATTTCTGTTATCAGAAATAATTGTAAATGCAATTCAGTTTAGACATTTTGTCTCAAATTAGTAAAATACTTCTTTTTGAAATCAGTGTCAGCATACAGTTATTTTAATAACTTAGCGGACAAATCACAGTAATGGAATTTTTTTCATACCTACACATGACATACCATTTAAAATTGATACTGTGACATCATCCAGCTCATCCATTATTGGCCCCGGTTTGGATGTCCATTTAATTTCTCCTCAATCTGGCAGGGAAAAAAAAATCATCATATTAAGGTCACAATTAGGACAAGCTAGCCTTCCGACTCAAGATCCGTTTTTTTACAATGCCCATCTGCCATGGATCCCAAAGTTCCCATGCAATTAAAAGTTGTGACACCTTATCTGAATGATAACCCTAGACAGCTCAACGGATTGCTAGTCATACAGACAACAATCAAAATTGGAGTGAAACTTGTAACCACAATGCCTGCAACATGGTGGTACTTATGGTAATAATCAACAAATACCAGTGTTCTTCGTGACAAAATGACAACATCTGATAGGATTGTGCCACCTTGAACTGCAATCAACTTAAATTTTGATAAAAACAAGCAAATTGTACCTAAACTACATCTTCAATCAATCCAATTTGAGCACCCTCTACCCCATAAACTGAAGATACTGCAATACAAACTTGGTAGTACAGTATTTCGTCATGCCACATATAACTAGGAATGATAATTGCTTGTTCACATGACTAGAATTGCAGTACATCAATCCAATACAAAATACACACTTGTGACACTTGTCATCAAGCTCATAAATCCATCGAGTCGAGATGAGCACGTGCACGGAGTCGGACTCCGTGAGTTCACATAAACAGAGCATTGCGTTTGCATAAATTATGCACGGCTATCGAGCAAGAAGCCGAGTCCGATTTGGTGCACATAACCACACTATAATGCCTCTCAATGTCCTAACCCATGCCACGCAACACAAACGTGAGGGACCGATTTGAGTTTCTCACGGGACCAGCAGTGAAGTCACAACCGTCGCCCCAAATGAAATGTCGCAGCAGGAGCCTGAGGATTTTCTGAGTCAACATGCTGATCATCAGGTAACGTAATGTTGGCTTCCTTGACGACATTAGACAACTCCCTGTTTATATTTTATCCATATTTTAGTACAAAGCCTCCTTGTTTTCTGATCTGCTCCTGTTTGACTTGTTCAGTTTTTGTTTTGACATTATGCTGTTAGTGTTTATTTCAAATTAACAAGAAGTACCGGTACAGATAGTAGGAAATTAATATAACACTTGCGTCAAACAAAGAATAACTAACTGTACATATCATGTCTACAGGAAGGAGCTGGTACATAAAGTGAGAATATTCAAGAATATTAAGAGAAGATATATTCAAGGTTGTCCTGAGGTCAACTGTACCAACCATTGCCAGAGCTTATGGAGCAATTTGATGTTATTGTACAGTAAAAATGGAATATTGGAGCTGTTGGAAAAAAAAAAGAAAAAAAAAAAGCCAACTTTAAGGCTTAATATCTCCAAAATGATACTGTACATATGCTTGATAATGACTGAGGATATAGTCAGGGTGTTCCTCAGGTCAACTGTACCAACCACTGACAGAAATTATGGAGCAAAGCAATGTTACTGTACAGTAAAAAATTGAGTACTGGGCCCTTTTTGCCTGTTTGAAAAGCTAAAAAAAAAAAGGAAAACAACAACTTTGAGGCTTAATATCTCCAAAATGGTACATTAAATATGCCTTATAATGATTGAAGATATATTCAAGGTTGTCCTGAGGTCAACTGTACCAACCATTGACAGAGCTTATGGAGCAATTTGATGTTATTGTACAGTACAAATGGAATATTGGAGCTGTCGCAAAACAAAACAAAAAGCCAACTTTAAGGCTTATTATCTCCAAAATGAAACAGTAATCAATCATATTTAGAAATCAAATGTTTCTAAATGTGAAGTCAGTAATGTCAAGTCAGTGCTTGATGTGTCATCAGCAGGCGTCGGCGTCAGTAATGGGGCATCGGCGGGTTTCGGGCGGAATCGCCAGGCGTTGGGAAGCGTCGGCGGGTGTCGGGGGCTCGTGGCCAGGTGGCGGACGTCACGGCAGGCAGTGGCCAGGTGGGCTCAGTCCCGCAAACGCTGCTTACAGCTTTAATTTTGTATTGCTTTGATAACATTGTTTAAGTTGAGTTTAAATTGACACTATTTTTTTTTTCTTAGCTGCTAATTGTTCAAAAATGCTGATGTTAAAAGTGTGTTTGCACAGTATATGTTATGGCACTTTAATTCATATGGCAGTACATTTAAAATAACTGGACATCAAGTTCCAGGAACTGACAAACTGCACTGAGTTGAGTGAGATTCTCCAAAGGAACTCCAGTATAAATGTGGACTTTACATTCTAGTCCCCTGTGAAGAAAAACCCAAAAGTGAACGTTTTTGTGCCTCACCCTTTCTAACTGGGACAAGTGCTGATGTTTAGTGTTTGCACGATAAATGTTATGGTGCTTTCGTTTATATGGCAGAACATTTAAATTAAAGTGTATGAAAGACTTCTTTTAAATTCATTATTGGCTTTTGCGTATACAACGTGATTAATCGTGATTGATCAGGTAAATCATGCGATTAATTGCGATTAAAATTTTTAATCGTTGCCCAGCCCCAGTAAAAACATTTTTCTGGTGCCAGCATTTCGTGAGGCAGAAGTTGATTCATACTTCAGTGCCTTAGAGCGAATAGCTTCGCCACTCAACTGGCCAAGAGACATGTGGCCTGTCCTTTTCCAATGCAAGCGGGTGGGAAAAGCACAGGAGTTGGTGTCTGCTCTTTTCTTAGAAGACAGCCTGCAATATGATGTTGGAAAGGAAGCAATTTTTCCTGCTTATGAGCTTGTTCCTGAGCCCTACTGGCAAAAATTTAGGAACCATAGAAAATCTAGTGGTCAAACCTTTGTCGAGTTTGCATGGGAGAAAAGCAACCTCTTTGATAAATGGTGTGCAGCTAATGATGTCAAAAATGACTTTGAGTCACTCCGTGAGCTCGTTCTTTTAGGAGATTTTAAAGACTCTTTGCCAGAGAAGGTGGTAATGTTCTTGAATAAACAGAAATTGTCGTCATCTGCTGTCCTCGCAGATGAGATTGTGTTGACCCACAAAAATGTGATCTCATCTTCCCCCCCGATCGGACAGGCCTTCTGCTTCTCGTCCCACAAGAGCCGAGTCTAGCCACCTCCCCCTTGAAAAGGCTAGAGGGAAGGGACTTCTGGTTTGGCCATAAAGCCAAACCAGGGACACCAGACTGCGGGACACCAGGGCTCTCGACCGTCTAGGGTAAAAACTCCCCGAAAACTTGAATAACTATTGTCAAATATCATATTAACTACAAAGTGATCAGGGGAACGTTGGAATGGGAAGGAAAACTTGATTCAACCAAAAGAGAAACACAGTAACAGACAATATGGCGGAACTACCAGCTTGCTCTGAAACAGAGGGAGATGGCGAAACAAACTCCTCGTGACTAACGACACGGAAAAGGGCTCGGACATAAAAATTATTAGCAAGGAGATACGGGATTTAAAAATGGAATCAAAAGAAGTCCTTTGCACGTTTGGAGAAACACTGAGGAACGACGTGGAAAAAGACTTGGACGACTTCAAACACGAAATAAATCAACAACTTGCGAAAGTCGTCACCGAACAGGAGCTCCAGACCGGCAAGATCAACGAGGCTGAGTCGCGGATTGAAAAGCTAGAACGTTGGGCACAGGAAGCTAATGACGCTCTGGTCATATCACTGAGAGAACAAAAAGCTCTTCAGGACAAGTTAACCGACCTGGAGTCCAGGCCGAGGAGAAACAACCTACGTATCTATGGAGTCACTGAAGGAGAGGAGGGAGAATCTGTGGCCAAGTTTGTGGAAGACCTGCTGAAAAGCGAACTGCACCTGCCAGCAGATTTTAATTTCCAAATTCAGAGAGCACACCGCTCATTTGCACAGAAGCCAGCGGACGGTGCCCAACCGAGACCCATCATTGTTAACTTTCTGGAATTTACTACCAAAGAGAGGGTCCTGAGAGAGCTATGGACAAAGAAAATAGAACTGGGGAATAAAGTACCGTCATTCCATCACGATTACGCGACAGAGATGGTCCAAAAGAGAAAGGAGTACAACACTGCTAAAAGAATCCTGAAGGAGAAGGGCATCCGCTTCTAGACGCCATTCACCAAGATGAGGACCCACTGGGATACGGGAACTCGAACCTACAACAGCGCAGAGGAGGTAAAGGAGGAATTGGCGAGACGCGGCCTGGCGGAGAAGACGGCGGTGGCGACGGGTGCGGAGGGGCCTGCGGCACTCGGTGCCCCGCACTACGACGGAGTGGCAGTGCAAGGAGGGATCCTGGAGGGGCTACGCATCAGCAGCGACACGAGCCAGAGAAAAGCTACAAGAGTTTCAAAGATACTTTGATTAAATTCAGAGAATAAAGGGAAGAAAGCTGGTAGGGATGATCTAGTATGACCGGTGTTTTTAGTTGACAAATTATTCAAATTGAATTCCCATGTTAATAGAAAAGAGACTGTGGGAAGTCCGGGTCGCTCCTTTTTTTCTAACGTTGGACTCATTTAGAACGACTAAAATACTCATTGCAGGTTCAAGTGTCATTTCTAAGTTAGGTTAGATTTTTGACTGCCTTCACGCGGGCTGGGCAGAGACACGCCGTAGTTTGGCCATGCCTGATCTACAGGAAACACATCTCTCTCAGCAAGAGCTAAATCAACATGATTTAAAAGCTAAACTCGACACAACTAATGGCAACAGAAGTCAGACCCGCCTGTCGAAACTTGTCAACGTCTCTCTAGCCGAACTCGGGATGTTTGATGTTTGGAGGGACCTCCACCCGTTACAGAGGACTATTTTTTTTATTAACATTACAGACAGATACAGAATAGAGGAATGTAAAATAGGAACGACTGGCTTGTACTGACACAGTATTAATTACCTTATTATTTGTCTAAATAAGAGGAAGAAAAACACACTTTGGAGATTAAATGTGGGTATGCTAAATAATCCAAAAACACTGGAGGAGGTTAAGAAAGAGATTAAATGCTCTATGGAGGAGAACAAAGATAGTCCAGTAGACACTACCATACTGTGGGACACAATTAAAGCTGTGATGAGAGGGAGGTTAATAGCGAGGGCAGCCTATCAAAAAAAGACTAGATGTGGCGAGGGGGAGGGTCTGGCGGAGGTGGAGACAATTCAGATGGTGGGTATAAAGGAAAATTGAGGGGGGGGGGGAGTTGCCTGACAACGCCACCTGGGGAGTTGCACCCCAGGAAATAAACTATAATAAAATTCCTCGGGCTACACAGGTTCGTTACGCTTTGAAATTTAAGAGGACGAGACGGACTTCCAATGAAATAGCTTTATTTGACAACAATTTAAAATAGACCAAGTTTAGCTGCCTGAGTGTCAAGGAAATAAGTACCATACCAAAAAGACTGTTCAACATAAGAAAATAAGGGGAACAGGGCCAAAGAAACCAAAGAAAACTCAAAAAAGGGAATAAACAAAGCTAAGGGAATCACTACAAACCAAAATTCACGCTACGCCAACTCCTGTCCTAAAGAAAAGAGAACAAAATTAACATACTAATACCTTGAGACACCCAGGCAAGCGTTAAACAGTTAGAACTAAAGGAAAACTTTTATTTATTCTTCGCGCGCGCGCGCACACACACACACACACACACACACACACACACACACACACACACACACACACACACACACACAGGACCAAAACCCAAAACAAAAAGGTAACAATCACTGGGGAACAAGATATTAATGAACTAAAAAAGGAAATCAAACTATAACAAAATCGCTACTGAATAGAAAACCCAAAGTTTCACCAAAATTTCACAACAAAACAAAGAAAAGAAAACCAACCAAAGAAAGTGGTTACGCTAACAAAAGAAACAGACAAACTGAATTGTCTAAACCAAATAAACCAAAATCAAAGGAAAAGTGTCCGCGTTGTGGTGGTGACACCGCTGTTACCCGGCTAGACTGGTGCGGCAATTGATTGCGAGGACATCGGACAGAGGGAATGGAGAAAACAGAGGAAGACGGAGCGACTGCACCCAGGCAGGGGGTTGAGAACAGCGTCCTTCCAGTACCCGTCTCGGCGCACCGGTGTTCAACTGCAAGGCAGCCACCCCGCCGAGCGCCAGAGGAGGAGGCGGGGGGGGGCTTTGGCTTTAACAGCCAAGCGCTGAATGCACAACGATCACACACACACAGCACCACCTCCCGATGAACGGGCACCCGCCAGGGTTCCTCCTCCAGCTGTGCTTATGGCCCAGCCCGCTCTGGGATTGCTAGCCGAAATGCTAAGAACTGCGAAGGACAGAGTTCTCAGCGTGGACACGCCAGAGGACAGAGTGCTGACTCCAGCCTGCGCTTGTTTTTAAAAGAGCTGCTTTCACTCTGCACTCTGGCGTAGGTGTAATCAGTGCGTTTACATGCAGAGCTTAATCAGACTAAGCAATAATTTGGTTTTCTCGTCCAATCGGAGTTCTCACCTTGTCCCCCTATACATGCAGCTGAGAAATTTGAATTACTGACGGGAACGTGTCCTCCTCCCAACACTAGGGGGTGGAGTGAGCCTTTTCAGCTGGTCAGCTGCTTTCGGTTGACATATTACATCATTATGATATAGAATGATAGTTCATAATGTACGTGTTACTTACTTTGCAGATAAGCTGTATCCTATTATCTTAAAAGATAACCATGAGACAAGAACGTTGTTTGCTGTTGGAGGGCTACAACAACACAATGTCTTCGATGCTACGCTTTGTGCCGTCGCCACGGACCCCAAACTCTCGTTCTTGTTGGATGCGGGTTCTGCGCAGACTGGTGGGAGAGTTTGTGTACAGGTTTTACGAAGGAACGGTGTCTTCAGTTATACACACGCTCATTAAAGTGCCGACCGTGGAGGAAGCTCGTGCCGCTGCACGCCGTTTCCAGCAGAATAACAGCGAAATTATCAAAATAAAAACAAATCAGAAAAACATCTCTTTGCTGTGCTTTTATTTACAAAGTTGAAATTCTTCTAACTTACAAAAAATGTGAACGAAAAGGTAGAAATATAAATACGAACAAATACGTATTTGTTCAGGGCTGCGCAAAGCCGGAGCCCGGCATTTGCTGCGCTACCCTTTTAAAAAAGGTCTCTGTTGTGTGTTATTTTAATATGTCCATCTCTTTTAGAAGAGAAAGCACCGCCCCGGTCTCATCCTCTCTCCAAATGTCAACATTCTTATTCGCGTTTGCTGGTTGTTTCGCGCCGTCTGTTTTGTTAGACGACGTAGTTGTGCGGTGGCGCGTGCGCACTTACGTTGTCCAGTTAATAATCCGACTAAGGCGTATACATGGCCGAGAAATTAGAATTCCAATCGCATTATCTGGGTGTCTCAATCGGAGTTCTCCAATTCCAATCGGAGTTCTCAAACTCCGATCATAATCGGACAAAGGCAAGAATTCAAATTTCTCTAGTACCATGTAAACGCACTGAGGGACGCAAAGATTGCACTCCGGCGCAGGTGTGATTGATGACGCGAAGGTGGGGGCAAACCCACCTGCCACATAGAGAAGAAGGTTACAAGAAGCTGGTAAACCAATGAACAACTCTGGAACAGCAACACAAAAGCAATGAGGACGATACAGTGTCACAACAAATAATCGGTGTCAGAAGGGAAATAGACGATGTCTTGAGGCTAGATGTTGAGAAAAAGCTGAAATTCATTAAACAGACCCACTATGAATCAGGCTGTAAATCAACCAAATATTAAGCAAGAGGAATAAAGGCCCAGCAAGCTTCTCATGCAATATGTAAAATTAGAGACCCATTAACGAAACAGCTACTACTTGAACCTGAAGAAATAGAGAGAAAATCTATATACCCAACCCACGGCTAAAGAAGATTGTGAGATGAAAGAATTCCTTGACTCATTGGACCTACCAGCCATTGGAGATGAGCAAAATAGAAAACTAATTTCCAGTATGACCAAAAAAGAAATAGATGCTGCCATTAGCAGGCTTAAAATCAACCAAAGCGCCAGGTAATTTCAATCTTAAATGTTGACTAGAAGATCTTTACTTCAATCATCTCAAAAAGACTTGAAAGTTTAATGCCGGACTTGATAGATGAGGATCAGTCAGGTTTTATAACAGGTAGGCAGACTCAAGATAACATTAGACGGGACCGTCTAGGGCTGGACGATAATTCGATAACGATATATATCGATCGATAGACGTGTGCTGCGATAGGGAAAAAAGGGGTCGATAAAAAGTTAGATAGAAAAAGTTTCACTTCCTTTTTCATCATAGCCAATCATGTAGCTTAATATTACGGTCATTTCTTCCTCCAACCAATCGCAAACGCAGACCCGGCGGCTCCACGTTGTCGGAGGAATCCGCTGCCAGCGCAAGCACCAAGCAAGTAAAGCAGACCAAACTGGACTTCTTGCAGTAAATATGACAAAGCGTCCAAGTGCCATAAGGACATCACCCATGTAGTAACATGCTTCATAGCGAGGGATATGCTGCCAATAACCACCGTTGAAAAGCTTGGCTTCAAACAGCTTCTCGCCACTCTTGACCTGCGATATGAAGTTCCAGACTGCAAGTATTTTTCAAACACAGCTCTTCCTCGTCTGTACAACGAGTGCAGGGAATCAGTGCAAAACGAGCTGTTAACCGCCACAACTTCAGACCTCTGGTCGAGTCGCACGTTCGAGCCCTATCTCAGCCTATTTTTTAAAAATAAATAACTAAATAAATAATAATAATAATAATAATAATAATAATAATAATAATATTAAAAAAAACAAAAAAACTATTCAGTTGTGTTTAAAAAAGGTGGTTGAATAAAAGTTTGAATTTGAATTCAGTGCTCGTGTGTTCTTTATTAAAAGTCTGTCATGAAGTAATAGTATAAAACATCCAGCGCTGCAATTAAAATATGTTTTAAATTTTTTTGATAATTATCGAGATCGATCAATATGACTTTTTTTTATATCGATATGCTTTTTTTCTATATCGTCCAGCCCTAGGACTGTCCTATACATAATAGATCAGCTCCAAAAGTTGTTACTGGTGAGCCTTGACTGTGTGAATTGGAGATTTCTGTATCAAGTTCTTGGGAAACTGGGGTTCCAAGAAAAGTTAATACAGTGTATTCAAGGTCTCAACCAAGAACCTACGGCAAGGATAAAGATTAATGGTACTCGTCAAGGATGTTGCCTATGCGCTACATTGTTTGCTATGTTCATTGAGCCGCTGGCACAAATGATCAGACAAAGTAACAATCTAAAAGGAATACATATAGGAGAGCAGGGACATCTAACAGGGCTTTTTGCTGATGATATTATTTTGGTTCTCCAAGACCCGGACAGAACCTTACCTCATTTCATGTTGATAATAGAAACCTATGGTAAATACACAGGCAACAAGTTAAACATAGCAAACACTCAAATTCTCACGCTGAATTATCATCCAGGCCGAGAAATTAGAGGAAAATATAAAATCAAATGGAATTCCAAGGTTATCAAATATTTGGGTGTGCTATTGGCAAAAGATCTTTTGAAAAGGTTTGAAATCAATTAGAATGCTATTATCAATAATATTAAGACAGATTTGGGAAGATGGTCAGCCTTTAATATGGATTTTGAGACACGAATTGAAGTGATAAAAATGAATGTACTACCGAGACTGCTGTACCTTTTCCAATCCATCCCACATATGATTCCAGAATCACAATTCAGACACTGGGACAAACTCATATCTAGATTTATTTGGGCCGGAAAGAGACCGAGGATCAGATATAAGACACTCCAGCTGCAAAAGGAAGAGGGAGGGTCGTCCTTGCCTGGCCTCTTGAATCATTTGAGGCTGCCGCTTATGCTGCAGCACTTCCTGCCGCTGCTGCAGGATTTGCTCGCTTGCTATTTCGGCAGCTGAATGAAGTCTTAACCTTGCATTCGCCCCCTGGTGGTTGGATGACTGAATGTGCTTGATTTGACATGTACGGTAGCCGGCTTTTTAAATGTTAATATCGCCGACGATCACCTTAATTTAATCGTGGCCGCCAATATCGTGATCGTGATTAAAATTTGATTAATTGTGCAGCCCTACATCAAACTAATAATGTGGCCTTCTCTTGATCCCAGATTTGAATCAGGAACCACAGACATTGAATACAGACGATGGTGGGATAGGAGTATAACTGCAGTATGCACACTCGCTCACAAGGGGGTTTTAAAAAGTTTTGGAGAGTTGAAAAAGGAATTTGGACGAGGAAACAAAGATTTCTTTCGATACATGCAATTAAGAGATTACTATGATAAAAGAATCAAACCAACATCATCTGGAGAGGGCAATATAGTGATAGATATTCTGATCGAAGCCTGTAAAAAGATGAAGAGAAAAATCACTTCTAAAATCTATCAGGGCCTTCAGAAACAGAACAGCAACAAACGCAGGATACATCAAAGCCAAATGGCAGAAAGAACTAAGCATGGAAATATCAGAGGAAGGTTGGCGTGCGTTCCATGTGGGATGCACAGCATCCACAAGTTCAAAGAAGTGGTGAACAATTGGTTGGAAAAATTTGATCGGTTTCCTCATATAAAAAGTAAGGGTGTCAACGCCGCTTTATCGCCGACAATTCTTTTATCGCGCGATTAACGCAGACGGTGCTTTTTGAACCTTTGGCCGCTCCGTAGATTGTGGAAACGGGAAATGAATTGACTCACAGCACACAGTCACACGCTTGCAGCCGGCTTGTAAGCACAACAAAAAAAAAGAAAAAGACACTGAGCGTAGATGAGCACTAGGAAGGACTAACATGGATAAGGCGTCAATTGTAAATGGAAAGTTCCACTTCAAAACCCTGCCAGATGGCAGTCTTGACAGGACAAAAGTGATATGCATTTACTGTAAAGCTGTATTTAGTTTCCACCGGAGTACGAGCAGTCTTACGTTTCACTTGTCTGCGAAGCATACAGCTGACACGGAGAGCCCTCCGCCCCCTTCTGAGGTAAAGCAAACCACGTTGGATGGTGTGGCACGGAGACCACTGGCCGCGTCCACCACACGCCAACTTTCAACAGCGGGGGCTAAATGGGTGTGGCTACGGCTTGCAGGCCAATTAATGTGGTGGAGGACGAGGGTCTGCGCGATATCATATATATTATACTGACTATGGATGAATATGACACTGACAGGAAGATTATGGCACTGACTGTGGATTACTATGGATGCTGAACAGCTGTTATAGGCTATACTGCCTAACTGCACTATATCAGTTGAGTCCTGTACTGTATTGGACTGCCCCCTGTTTAATGCACACTTTATTTATTGTTTTGATTTAATTGAATTTATTTTGTGCATCACAGTTTGATGCAATGCATAAGTGTCATCCTTTTGTCTTAATGGCTGCTGAAAAAAGGGGATGAATAGTTCAAGTTCGAGTTGAAAAGTAAAATAGAGAAATTTTGGTAGTACTAGTAATCATTAATATGTAATGTTACAGTTATGCCCATCTGTTATCTTTGTTGGGCTTGAGTTTATGATTATTTTTTTTACCCTGTGCATCTTTTGTTTTGTTAGTAGTACTTGTCATTGCTCCAACACGAATAAACATGCTGCATCCCACTAGATGGCGCATTTGCCTTATTTACAAGCACCACGGTCATCGGAGCTGATTGCTGACACTCTCAGCAGCGTGCGTCTACTAAGGTCTACTAAGATTCCACAATCTATTACACCTCGTGAGCAAAACAGGCTACAGGTAAAATTAAACATCTTCAGTTGAGCAACTCAGGCAAGTTAAACTGATTTAAAAACAAACAAACACTATAATACCAGGAAAAGAATCCTCTATATGTCAATAAATACAACAGATTGAGTATTCATAAAAACAACGCTTATTTTAAATAAGAAAATCCAACAAACCAACAAGTGCAACACTAAAAAGCAAACCAACAATCAAAATAATGCTTAATTGCCTTAGTTTCGTCCCACACTTATCAGCTTAGCTCCTAAGAATAACACACATTATTCACCTGGACAGAAGGAGGTTCTGAGGAACGTGTTGGTCCTGGAGCTTCCTGGTCAGGATGTTCGGGAGATCCCTCTGGCTCAATGTCTGGAGCGCCAACATATTTTAGAATTGCTCCTGCAGAGACAAAGCTCATTAGATCATCAAGCAAAACAGATCAGAAGCGCATTTTCCTATTTTATTATTACAGTGATGTTGCAGTAATATAGGAAAATTAAAAATAAATTTGTTTTTAAATTAAACATTATGGTTGCAGTGTCCCTTTAAAGCTTTTACACAATTACAAAACTGTCATTTTTAAGAGTTTTTGGCATTACTTTACACACTGTACTAGTTAAAGTAATAAAACTAAGATAAATGACCCACTGCCACAACAGTCTAAAATAGTCAACACCATGCCAAATAAAGTATTTCCATAAAATATTTCTTTGAATTATAAAACAGTAGCACATTTCTAATTAAGGGCCTACAAAATACAAACTAAGCTTAGTAAATTCATCCTAAGTTAAGGCTAAAATAACATTAAGAGTCAAATATGTGAGAGACAACTTCCACTGAACAATAACAGGGGACTGACTACAACAACAACTACAACATGCCCTCCCTGTTAGAATGTGAATAAACGGGGTGTGGAGTCAATCAGTCATTTCCATGGCAGGATAGGCCAACTTGGCAGGACATGGTCAACTTTCATAAAACAAACAAAAACGCTGATTCATGACGAACAAATATTAGCCAGCCAGCTAACATTTATCCGACGCTAGCTAGCTAGCTGGCTAGCAGGACAAATAAACAAACTTGGGGGGGGGGACAACAGCGTTTCACCTCCACCTCTCCAGCCCACATCACAAACAAATAACTTACCTTTCCCCTTTGCAAGTTTTTCTTGATCAGTTTTCTTTTCCTTCCGTTTTTCCGCACCGCTGGGATAACTCCTTTTTGATGCCATTATGGTGTCTGTTTGTTTTTAATCCTCTCGCTAACGGGAACGAATGGTAGCTGTCAATCATTCACGTCATACCTGTGCGTCGCCGGCCCGCTACGTCACAACCTGCGTGACAGTGCGGCAAGCCCCCAGAGTCCAAGATGGCGTCCCATTCCTTTCAATGAAGTTGCTCACCCAGCGCATGGCTCCCAAAAACTTTTTGACTTCCGCATTGATGGGATAATAGAGCATGCGCAGTTGTGTCAGTGTGGTGGCCATCACTGACAGACGTGCGCGCTCACGAACCGAACAAAATTCAACATGGAAATATGGAAATCAATGTATTTTTTACGGAACAACTGACGATTGTTGTTTGGAAATTTTAGAAATAATGATGATGATGATGATGATGATGATGATGATGATGATGATGATGATTATTATTATTATTATTATTATTATTATTATTATTATTATTATTATTATTATTATTACATTAATAAAATAGTATTATTATAATAATATACTATTATTTGTGTATTAAACAAGTGAGCAATGTGCCACTGAATAATAAATGATAATTCTTTGAAGCAACTCTCTTTGGAAAGCAGACAAAGTAATGAAATGATTGGTCTATTTATTTCATCAGAACTAAAAAAATAAAAAATAAAAACTCAACGATCTTGAAAGTTCCTCCCTTTCTCTTGCACCTGTCGATGTGTGTAGCTAACACAAATTTGCAAATATTTTGTTGTCCTCATGGAATTAAACAGCACACCATGTTAATTTATCAGCGAGTGCTCTCTCTTTTCCATGCAATTCATCACGCTTAACATGTAATGCTGAATCATGAAAGCTATGGAGCAAAAAATAATAATTACATAAACCACGAGTGAAATAAAATGTGTCATTCATTCAATAAAGATTTCATTCATTCATCTTCTATACCCGCTTATTCCTATTCAGGGTCACGGGGGTCTGCTGGAGCCTATCCCAGCTGTCTTAGGGCGAAGGCAGGGTGACACCCTGGACAAGTCGCCAGTTCATCGCAGGGCCACATAGAGACAAACAACCATTCACACTCACATGCACACCTACGGACAATTTAGAACGTTCAATTGACCTCACGTGCATGTTTTTGGAGTGTGAGAGGAAGCCGGAGAGAACCCACGCAGACACAGGGAGAACATGCAAACTCCACACAGAAAGGTCCCAGGTCCAGGCCCCGGAATCAAACCCACGACCTTCTTGCTGTGAGGCGGCAGCGCTAACCACTGCACCACCGACTATTTTATTACTTAGTTGAAAATGCCATTTTATTTCATTTAACAAAGCATATCATTATTTCATCATGCATTTAATTGTTTTGTGGTCCTGTGTTTTAGTGCTTCATAATTGTATTCTGTTGTCAAATTTGCCGATCAAAGTCAGATTAGTAATCCTGTACATCAGTTTAAGGAAAACCAATTCTAGGTAATGGATTGCAGATCTTGTAGCACCTGTTACAATGGAAAGAAATGTATACATAATAAGTACGTCTGTGTGCCCGATATTTTAGCTAACACTAAACTGTCTGCATTGTGCTTTTTCTTCGGCCACAGAGAACAGAAACGTCTGTAGTTCTTTGTTCACCCATGGTACAGTTTCATAAGCTTTTCAGTTTTTAATACGTGTAAATGTAAAAATCCACACGCGAGGCATTTAAAAATGGCGGTTTTGGTCTTTCGTGAAAGACGGCCTTTGGCCAATCAGTGTCCTGAACGTTGCTACGTCACCCTTATGGTCACAGCTCTGCTCACTTCGAAGCCCAACGAGGCAGGTACCAAAATCCTAACCCCTGGGAACGTGACAATTGTTTTTTTCAATTGAAGTTTTTGTTATTTTGTTCGTTTTCGTTAACTATTATAACCGTGGTCAGGACCTCCAGTGAGAAGATCCACTGGAGGACATTTAGAGCAAACAAGTCAGACAACAGCAGCTTCACCACATCAGCTGAAAAATGGAGTTTGGATGCTTTCATCTTCAAGTCGTGGACAGAAAATGATGCTCACACTGTCACACTGATGTTTTCTTCTCCAACCTTCTCTCAGCTCCAGAGGTTGGTGGTCTGCAGGAGCTTCTACAGCAGCAGAAGATCAGTCTGGAGAGGAGATGTGAACGTGTGACTGAAGGTGAAGAAGCAGGAAGTCAAACTCTCCTCAACAGCATCTACACTGAGCTCTACATCACTGAGGGACTGAGTGAGGAGGTCAACAGAGAGCATGAGGTCAAACAGCTGGAGACCAAGAAGACCAAGAAGACCAAGGAGATCCTCCACGACCGTCCAATCAGGTGCAGCCAGATCTTTGAAGCCTCACCTGAGCAGCAGGGCCTCGGGGAGTCAGAGTGGTGCTGACCCGGTCTCTGGGCTGGACTGGGAAGCCTTGGGGTCCCACTGGTGGAGCTGGAGGAGGTGACTGGGTCCAGGGAAGTCTGGGGGTCTCTGCTGAGGCTGCTGCCCCCGAGACCTGACTCCGGATACGGCAGTAGAAGATGGATGGATGGATGGATGGATGGATGGATGGATGGATGAATGCCAGGTGATAGAACATTTCATAAAAACAGACTCTGCATTATAACTTCTATTACACTCTAAAAAACTCACTCCAATATAACTGCACTCGTCCTTCTCTCACATTACATTGGATCACAATGACCAAACAACACAACAAAGACAATGATCCAACTGTACTGCCACGTCCAGACTCAGTGTAGGTCTGTAGGCCTCTTGGACCTTCATGTGAACCACTGCGTGTTGACTGGAGGTGAAACATGACTGACTGCTGTCCTCCTACCTGGACAATGCAATCTCACTTTCATTCTGCTGCAGATGGCCATTTTCATTTTACACCGTCCAAATTTACAGCTCAGGGCGCTGGGACGAATTCCAAATTGTGTGCAGATACAGGCCTACACTTCAAATAATTATGAGAAAAATCCAACGTAAAAAGAGCACTTCCATTAGGAAATAGTCAACATGAAATTTCGTCTTCTACTGACACCTGCTGGTCAAATTGAATAGTTGCAAATATTGTGAACAAGTTGTCATCTAATTCTAATCCTAAACAATATGGCCATTCCAAGTCAAGTATTAAGACAATTAATCAGGTTTGTACTGCTTGATTGAACACATTCATCCCGTTCCAGTGCACTAAAACCCACTTCCCTTCAGGACCGTGTCAGCGAAGCCAAAACTTCCTTGAGTGACGCTGTTTCCCAGCATGCAATGCGAGCTAGCGATTTCACAATACTATTTCATCACAAACATGGATGTAAAAAATAAAAAGGGACGAAAAATGAAACTTCAGGAACACCAACCATTGCAATACAAGCAGAACTGGGCCGAAGTTTTATATTATGTACACTATAATACAGCCTTCTGGTGGACAAGCCATACTATTTAAGCCGTGTCCTCCTATGGCACTTCCGTGGGTGGAAGCTCATCGTAGAGGTCACGTGCTGGTTGCGCGTCACTCCACCGATCACCTCGGGGCCCTTGCAGGGGATCTGCAGGGTATCTGATTCATTTGAGTATATGGAAAATATGGGTCGATGGTCAGTTGTAACAAGAGAAGCTTGCTGGCAAAAATAATGTACTACAAGTGAATGTCACACTTTATTTTTGTTTTGTATGAGCATTTAAAAAAAACAACATCATGATAATCGAATACAGACACACACCCGAATCCAACAAGAACGAGAGTTTGGGGTCTGTAGCGACGGCACAAAGCGTAGCATCGAAGTGTTGTTGTAGCCCTCCAACAGCAAACAACGTTCTTGTCTGCCTTTTAAAATAACCAGGAGCACAAGAAATAGGGTACACCTTATCTGCAAAGCAAGTAACACGTACATTATGAACTATCGTTCCATATCATAATAGATTTAATATGTCAACCGAAAGCAGCTGACCGGCTGAAAAGACTCACTCCACCCCCTAGTGTTGTGAGGAGGACACGTTCCCGTCAATAATTTGAATTTCTCAGCTGCATGGATACTGGGACCAAGCTGAGAACTCCGATTGGACGAGAAAACAGAATTATTGCTTAGTCCGATTAAGCTCTGCATGTAAACACACTGATTGATTAACATGGGCGCTGAATGGAAGCGCTCGGCGGCGCTTCGCGGCGCTTCGCGGCGCTTCCACGTCCAGTGTGAACCGGGCGGAACTTTTCAACATTTTGACGTGGCAGACGCGGGACGATCGTTTTCTATCAGGAGTGTGCACTACATAATCTGTAACGGAAAGTTTGCGCTCCACGACATACGGACCAGAAAAACCAGCCTGCAAACGGGAACCGGGTAACGGCAACAATACCAACACTCGGTCGCCTGTCTCAAAAACTCGAGCCACAGCTTTCTTGTCAAACTGCCGCTTCATTTTAGACTGGCTGGCGACAAGAGTTTTGTGAGCAATTTCACAAGCATGATGCAAGCATTCACGAAAAAAAAAAAGACGTAATCTAACACATTATTCTCGACTCATTTAACATTGGAAAGCCACTTACCCCTTAACAGACGTGAGGGTCCTCTCACCGAACACTAAATCAGCTGGGCTGAACCCGAGGGACTCCCACACATACAATCGACGGCTCATTTTAACCCCCCCCCCCCCCCCTAGATAGATCCCTAGATAGTACGTTTGATAGATGGATAGAAATAGATAAGTTAGTTAAAGTTACACACACACACACACACGCACATATATATGTATATATATATATATGTGTGTATGTATATATATATATATATATATATATATATATATATATATATATATATATATATATATATATATATATATATATATATATATATATATATGCATATATAAATAAACCTCTTTCAATGAACTCCAAAACATACATGGTCAAAATCCATATTATTATGTTGTTGTTGTTTTTAAATGCTCATACAAAACAAAAAGAAAGTGTGACATCCACTTGTAGTACATTATGTACTACAAGTACATAATGTACTTGTAGTACATTATGACCCATTGACCCATGTTTTCCACATATTCACCTGAATCAGATAACCTGCAAGGTTCAACGACCTTGTCTCAGACCCGAGGTGATCGGTGGAGTGACGCGCAACCAGCACGTGACCTCTACGATGAGCTTCCACCCACGGAAGTGCCATAGGAGGACACGGCTTAAATAGTATGGCTTGTCCACCAGAAGGCTGTATTATGGTGTACATAATATAAAACTTCGGCCCAGTTCTGCTTGTATTGCAATGGTTGCTGTTCCTGAAGTTTCATTTTTCCCCTTTTCCCTTTTTATTTTTTACATCCATGTTTGTGATGAAATAGTAGGTGTCAGTAGAAGACGAAATTTCATGTTGACTATTTCCTAATGCAAGTTCTCTCTTTACGTTGGATTTTTCTCATAATTATTTGAAGTGTAGGCCTGTAGTTGATGAGGAATCACGGTGTGCTAACGCTACTCAAACAGCTTCGATGAAAAAAGGGAGTGTGATTTAGGTTTGTGGTACATTATGACAATCTTGGACTTGCAAGACTGAGGCGATGGTTCAATTCCCATCAATGTGTATTATATATGTGTTATTTAGCTCATCTATTCTACATTTTAAATAGATCACATTTGACATCTGACCCACTGAACACTTACTATTGAACATATTTTTAAACTATGGGCTATTTAGTCTTGTTTTAGGATATAATATAATTCATTGCACAAACTGTCAGGCTAAGTATAAGAGCTATAGTGTACTACAATCAGTCGTGCCAAAAAAGAGACATTGTCTTTATTTTTCATTTTTATTTTATTGTGGCAGCATTGAACCATACAAGGACATACAATGAGGATACTCATTATAATGTTGATGAAGTGTTGTTGTTTCATGTTTTGTTGGCTGTTTCAAGGGTTTATTTAGTTTGTTGTGACACAATCTAAGGTTCAATTTGTAAAGAAATAAAAGTTTTTGTGAAAAAACATAGTGGTCAAAGTGATTGATATTTGTGTTTGTGTTTTTTGTAGTCTTGTCTGGATTTGTCCTGTTCGTTTCTGGTCTGTGTTTGTGTTCCCACTCTTGGCCTTCACCTTGTCGTGGTGAGTGGGCTTTTAACTAAGACAGGCCAATTATATATATTGTGTGAAGCCAGCAAAACAGTCATTATTATGAGAATTACAACTGAAGCACACTAAATAATACACCATAAGTCACATTTTGCTTTTCTGTTATTAATCTAATGTGTGTTATGTCAAGCCTCCACAGTGGCGTGCTGCAGTCAGGATGAGACGAACAAGGTGAATGGATGGACGGATTGATGAGCCCAGCGAGCCTCCACCATCCACAGACAAGCCAGTCCCATCTTCTACCCAGAAGGATGTCTCTTCCATCTATCTTTGCCTGCCAGGGAAATGCAACCAAACATAGTAATTACAGATGGTGTTGTCTCTGTTAAAGTGACACATGGAAAAAAAATATATATATATATATGTTTTGTGATTCATGTTCATGACAATAACAATCGAAGAGATTTTCTTCATTCTTCCAATGAGTTTCGCAAACAAACATGGAATTTTCCCTGGATCATACAAATACGTTTGTAGATTATATAAAGACAATTATAAAACACATTTGTTGTGGTTTTATATTAAAGCAGATAGTCAAACGTAAATGTAGCATGGTAATGTTGCGAAGACACATTTATTTTTGTTTTTCTTTGTTTCTTTAGAAGCTTTTATTTTTGTTTTCTGTGGAAGCACAACAGACAACACACATGTTAACGTCCGCTACTACGGTTCGCTCCGCATAGGTCTCACGAGCCACTTGAGAGACTTCCTCTCGAGCGTTATCTACTTTTTACATTTCAAAACACAGATCCATACCCGACTTCGACTTGAACTTATTAATCATGTCGTTTCCCACATTTCCCACATCACTCAGAGACGATACATTCAAAACGTAAATTTAACTCACATACCCTCGATCTCAGACTTCAATTACGAAACAGCCACACATACATTTGCTCTTATTTTCAACCATTTCCCCTTCTCACCTGTGGAAGCACAACAGATAACACACACGTTAACGTCCGCTACGACGGTTCGCTCCACATAGGTCTCATGAGCCACTTGAGACCTCTCTAGCGTTATTCCCCGGGGCGAACACGACCTCCACTGGTAGAAGTGGGTAACTGCACCCTGCTCACTGATCACTCTCACACACGCCACAAACCACAACAAAAGCAGGAACAGTGCTTTGCCACAATTATGCTACATAAACACGTCCTGGTCCCCTTTGGATCCTCTTTTCCGGTCCTCGCGATCACTCTCTTGGCTGCGGTGGGCATGGTTCTTCCTTTGTCAGGGCATTCTCTGGCCCAGTGACCCATTCGGCCGCAGATGTGGCACGCCCCCTTTTCGCCTCTGTCTCCGCTAGTCGCCCTTCGTCGGTTGTCGTTGTTCCTGTAGGGCCGTCTCGCCGTGTCACTGAGGTGCTTCATCATGGTGAGGGAGGCACGCTTTATCTTCTTGTCCTCTGCATCGCTGGCCTCCTGCAGAAGCCTCTCAGCGTGCACTGCATGACGTCGGACCTGTCAGCCGGGCATCTTCAATCCCCACGCAGCAGCTTGTGTTAACTGCTTTGGCGATCTGGGGGAGCAGCCCTTGTCTGAAAGCAGTGATGAGGCTGGCCGTTTGGTTGACGGCAGTCCTGATGAACGTGGCGACGCTGCGGCGTCGGTGCTGGAGTGCGCAGGGTTGTACGGTGGTAGCGTTGGATGAGGGCAGGTGGGAGGAGGGAAGACAGGCATGTCCAGGAGAGGGTCCCTCGGGCCTGTAAGAGAAAGATACAGACATTTGGTGCATTTGAATGCTCGTGTGTGAGCGGCTCCTATTCTCCCTCCTCTGGGGAGTGTGTGCACCCTCTGCCGTTATCTCTGTCACCCCTGTGCTCCAGCGCCCAGCGCTGTTCACACGTTTGTTTTTGGTTTTTTTACTTGTTTCCTGTCCCTGACTTCTGCTTCAGTTTTCCAAAATGAAAAACACCTTTCATGATCTTTGATGATCTGAATTGCATATTTGTTTGTTTTTTTCTTTTTTGTAACCTTTCCCTCTGCTATCTTCAATTTATCCCGGAGGTTTCTCAATTCCTCCAAACTCAGTGATCCCCCTGCTGGGAAATCATACTTTTCAACCCAAATTCCCAACATGTCAAGACAATCTGGACCATATTTTTTCCTCATGTCGTCCACAATTGGTCCCCCCTGGGGAACAGCAGCAGCCACTTTGCTCTGGTTCTTCCCCAGCACTGTCTAGCTAGACTTATTACTCTGACTTTTCACTAAGTTTTCACAAAATTCCAAGTCAGAAAATACACAGGCGTCCCCGTGCACCCCTTTTTCTTACTCTGGAGCAAAAAGGTGGAGAAAAAACTCACCCCTCTGGTAGTTTACCTACCAGAAGCTTCCGGCTCACTTGTGGAGCGGGAATTTCAGTGTTGATTCAGAATCAACACCGACCTGACAGGCACGGTTAACGTATGCGCTCCGTCCTGCCCCGGGACCGTTCGTAAACGACAAGGAAAACAACCCACTGGTCACTGATATGTCTGAGACAAGAACAATTACTTCTCACCCGATCTCTGAATCAGCACTTCCCTTCCAGGTTCGCTTGGATAGACGTGAAGCTGATCAGATCCACTCTTAGACGCCGATCCTCTCATCTCTGAATGCTTGGTTCAAGGTAGAGGGGGAACGAGGAGTTTCCTCCGTTCCTGGTCCCGGGCCCTCAACGTCCCAGAGTTCCACTGACGGGTCTCCAGCAATCCTGTTCGTGACGCCAAATTGTTGTGGAAAAGAGCGAAGATGCCGATGCAGGAATACTGGGATAATAAGTAATTTAATGAACAAACAATAAAAAAAGGGATCGGAGCTCCGAGGCACAAAACACAGTAAAATGGGAGTGCGAGTGTGAGGTGGGAAGGAGGAAGAAGGTCTCTTATACACAGGACTGGGAGGGGATAAGATAAGGAAAGAACAGGGAGGAGAACAGAGAGAGACAAACCAACGACTATACGATAGTTGACCGATTTCACAGCTCATATCCTGTACAGGGAGAGGATGAGCACATCAGTGGCAGGCCATAAAACAAAGTGAAATACGATGCGTATATGTTAGCCTAGGATTCTAACAGTTTACACGTGCTACTAGTGATCATACAATATAAACCAAGGTAAAGAATAACACAAGAATACTCTATCATGTTCGACCCATCTTAATAACCGAGATTTTTTTTCCAGGTGCGCTTTGCTCATCTCTTTGTACCAAATATTTAGGGGAGTTTTTATAACATCGACATAGATTATTAGAGTATATAGTCTTGAAAGCTTTGTCACCCAGCAGAGATTGAAGTGGGATATCTAGTTGGTCAAATTCTAGCTCCTTCCATTTTGCATCGTAACCCGCCCTGCACCAGTAGACTATATACTGCAGTTGTGCTGCTTTATAGTAGTCCTCCAAGCATGGGAGTGACATCCCTCCCTGTTAAGTGTAATGTTTTGTAGCATACCCTTGGTTTCTTGTTCTGCCATATGAATCTAGAAATGATCCGATTCCATTCACTGAATTTCTTATTGGGTATTTCTACAGGCAGCGATTGGAGTAGAAATAACAATTGTGGTAAAATAACCATTTTTTAAGTATCTATTCGGTTGTAAAAATCAAGTATCCGGGTCGGATAAAGTCACCAGGATGTCATCTGCATATAAACATGTCTTATATTCTTTCCCCTTGAATAGTATTCCCGTGATTTCTGGGTCTTCCCTAATCTTTTGAACAAGTAGCTCTATAAATAGAGCAAACGAGATGGGGCTCAGTGGGCAGCCCTGTCAGCAACCCCTCTCCAAACGGATTGTACCTGAAAGACTGCCATTTATTCTGATCCGGGCCACAGGTGAATTTTAAACATTTTATAACTGTATTGTTAAAGGCAAAACATTGCAGGACCAGGTATAAAAATTCCCATAGAACAGAGTCAAAAGCTTTTTCTGTGTCAAAGCTAATTGCTAAGGACATTGTGTTTCCTTTGCTCATTATATGTAACAGATGTATAGCTCGCCTAACATTGTCTTGTGTTTGTCTATTTTTAACAAAACCTGTCTGGTCCGTGTCAATTAGGTTAGGGATAATATTTTCTAGTGTGTTGACAATAATTGAAGTGAAAATTTTATAATCAGTGTTTAAAACTGAGATAGGTCTGTATAATAATAATAATAATAATAATAAACTTTTATTTGTACAGCGCTAAATCACAGCCAAAGGCGTCTCAAAGCGCTTTATACAATCAGAGAGAACCAACCGGGCCCCCGGAGCAAGCAAGATGCGACAGTGGCTGGGAAAAACTCCCCTGTGGGAAGAAACCAAGGGCAGAACCAGACTCCAGAGGGCGATCATCTGCCTATGAGTAGTTGGGGTGAAGTATAAAGATAGAGGAGAGACAGAGAAAGAGAGAAAGGAGCAGAGTGAGCCAGGGTGGCAGACAGGACAGTGTGAAAAACAGATACACCAACCAGGCAAAACGGATATAAACACAAAGAATAGGAACTAATTCAAGGCTGCTGTCCATGTGGAGTGTAAGTGTCCATGCTTTGGAAGGCAAGAGCCTAGCTCGATGGACAATCTGCCGATAGGACTAGTCCCGGTCTTAAGCGTGGTGGTGGGATGAAGCGATGACAGCAAGACCCCCAGGACAGCACAATCCAGCTCCTGGCGCAGTGGTCATCACCTGCCGGGGACACAGAGACTGCGGCAGTATCATGCATATCGAGCATACTGTACAAAGCATAATGAGAGCTTGGACAGAGTGGATAGAGTAAAAGATTGGATAGAGTAAAAGATTGATTGGGTGAGGAGAGTGATAAAGGTTCCGCCTGCACAGAGCAACGATCCCTGTAACGGGAGCGAAAGATCTCCCTCCACGGCGTAAGCCTACAGCAGCTTAACTGACAGTGGATGGAGTCTAACTATAAGCTTTAAGAAAAAGGAAAGTCTTAAGTCTACTCCTAAATAAACTAACTGTGTCTGCCCCCCTCACCGAGGCTGGAAGATGGTTCCAAAATAGAGGTGCCAGGAAACTGAAACACCTACCTCCTGATCTAACTCTAGAAATTTTTGGGATAACTAAAAGACCTGAATCCTCAGAGCGAAGGGCTCTTGGAGGATGATAAAGTTCAATGAGTTCCCTAATATAAGAAGGAGCCTGAGAATGAAGAGCTTTGTAAGTTAAAACTAGAATCTTAAATTCAATTCTAAATTTGACAGGCAGCCAATGCAAGGAAGCTGAAATTGGAGTAATATGCTGCCTCCTTCTAGTTCCGGTTAACAATCGTGCCGCGGAGTTTTGGATTAACTGTAATGTCCTAAGGGATGAATTTGGGCATCCTGCTAGTACCGAGTTACAGTAATCTAGCCTAGACGTAACAAAAGCATGGATTATTTTTTCCGCATCTTTGAAGGACAAAAAACTTCGAATTTTGGCAATGTTTCTTAAGTGGAAGAAAGCTGACCTCCCTACATTCTGTATATGAGAATTAAAGGTCAGGTCCTGATCAAAAGTGACTCCTAGGTTCCGCACGGTAGAACTGGGTGTAGTACCAAATAGACCACTTTGTCCATCAAAAACTCTGTCCCTACTCTCTCGCGATCCAAATATAATGACCTCAGTTTTGTCGGAATTAAGCAACAGGAAATTCTGTGTCATCCAAGTTCTGACATCACGAAGACAAGATTCCAATTTGGCCAACTGATGAGCCTCGTTTGCCTTAAAAGAAAAGTACAACTGTGTGTCATCTGCGTAAGAATGGAAACTGATGCTATGCTTTCTGATGATGTCACCAAGAGGTGACATGTAGATGTTGAAGAGGAGTGGCCCAAGTACAGATCCTTGCGGGACACCATGACTAACCCTCCTACGTTCTGACGAATGATTATGAACATGAACAAACTGAAAACGGTCAGACAAGTAAGATCCAAACCAGTCCAAGGCGCGATCCTTGATGCCGATAGTATCTTCTAATCTCCTAAGAAGAATGCTGTGGTCAACTGTATCAAATGCTGTATGAGCTGCAATCTGTCCTATCTTTCCCTGGTTTCAGTATTACAGATAATATGGCCTGTTTCCAAGATGGTGGGGTCTCGCCACCTTTTAAGACATAGTTAAAACAATTTAATAAATAGCAGTGGGGTCACAGAGTCCCTAAAAGTCTTATACCATTCTGCTGGTAGTCCATCTCCCCCGGCTGCTTTGCTTGTTTTCAGTTTAGAAATTGCCTTGTCGACCTCTGCATTTGTAATCTCTGTAGTTAAGCACTTATTTTGTTCTGTGACAATAGATGGCAGGTCTAGGGATTTCAAAAAATTGATTGACTGTTACTGCTTCTGCTAATTCGGGTTGAGTGTATAAATTCCTGAAGTATGATTCAAAAGACTTATGTATTGCTTCTGGCTTATAACACATCTGGTTGGTGAGCGGGTCCTTTACTTTATATATGGATCTTCCAGACTGTTGTTTTTTAAGTCTCCAGGCTAAGAGTTTTTTAGCACGGGGTCCATTTTCATAGTGGGTTTGTTTGATATACTTAAGTGTAAGTTCCTCCTGGTCGTTCAGTTTCTTATTTAGTTCTGATTTTACTACGGTTATTTGTTCCAATAAGGTGGGGTCGTTAGTCTCTACATGCTACTGTTCCAGTGAGTCTAATTTACTTGTCAAGTCGTTAAGGTGTTTAAGTTTTTCTTTTTTCCTTTGTGATGCCCAACTTATAATCTTCCCACGCAATACTGCTTTTCCAGCATCCCATAAAATACTCTGTGACGTCACTGTGCTACCGTTAAGGTCTGTATATTCCTTCATTTCTTTCCTAATGTAATCTTCAAATCGGGTGTCATTTAATAGGGAGGTGTTGAGTCTCCAAATAGTGTTTTTGTGTGGGACACCTACATTTATTTTCACATATACACCTGAGTGATCTGATATGTCGCTAACACCAATTCTACAATCTAAAACCCTGTGTCTGTCTGTTCAGAACATAAAGAAATAATCGATCCTCGAGTAAACTGAATGAGGGTGAGAGTAAAAAGTCAATTGTTTAGTGGATGGATGAAAATCCCTCCATACATCAAACATACCAATCCTTTTAATCATCTTCTTAATATTTAGTGACTCAGGATTTGTTTTCTTTGTCGGGTTTGATGAGTCTAGAGTGGGATGCAGCTGTACATTCCAAGGGGACTCGTGCCACGCAAAGCCTATTCCGACCTGGCGATCCTGTTTGAATCCATTAGCAACCAGCTACATTACCCCGGGCAGCTTCACGGGTACAGGTGGATGTACGCTAAATGCAGAGAAAATGGACTGCGTGTGAGAAAAGAGTCTGTGCGTTTGGTTTTGAAGGAGCTGGATCCAAGAGGAGTGTCATTAAGGCAAGCGGGGCGTCTCAGACGTAGGAATTACTTCTCAAACTTCTCAACTTCATCTGGCACCTGGACTCATATGATGAACTGAAGCCATATGGTATTTGTGTGAATGGATGTATCGATGGCTTTTCAAGAACAATAATCTGGCTCAATGCTTACACAACAAGTAGTGACCCAAAAGTAATTGGAGGGTGCTACATAGAAGCGGTACAGCGTTTTGGGGGGTGCCCTAGACCCCAGACCTCAGAGACAACGGGCATTTTGATGGCGAGTTTCTGGACAAAAGTCTCCTGCAGTTTTGTTGTATGGGCCTCCATACAGGTGAGTTCATGAATAATGTTTTATTTTCATTTTGTGCGCATGTGTATGTGAGTGAGAGAGAGGGGAGGGAGGACAGAAACGGGGAAGGGGGTGTTGGGAAGACAGACAGACAGAGACGGGAGGAAAGGAAAAAGAATGCTAAAGAGAAGGGGTAGCAAAGGGAAAGGAACAGAGATGGAAGGGGGGAGAGATGGAACAGAAGGGTAGAAACAGAGAGGATAAGAGATGGGGAAAAAGGGGGGGGGAGGGAGGGATGAACAGAGACAGGGAGGGAGGGAGAGGGCGGGGTTGCTCATGTGTGAATGCTGTAATTTAGTATTTTATTTATGTTCTGCTGGCACAGCTCTTCCTAAATGTATACATTTTCTACAGGATGAGTTGGATGACACTGCACAGGTGTGGAATGCACACAACATCAGGCCATCAAGAAACCTGAACGTCGCCAGCGGTCGGCCTAATGTGACGCATGCTGTTCCTGAACTTTACCGAACAACAGATTTTCTCTCCCCTGTTGAAGATGAACACATTCAACTGTGCAAAAATGAATGTGTCTTTCGGCTGGCTGTACCATGTAATCCAGATATTTATGAACTCTGTATCATCTTTATGGCTGAGTCCCATCTTGCTCCACCAACAGATCCGTATCAGGCTGTGAACTTGTATTTGCACCTAAGAGAGGCCATCGCTGCATCTCTCTAAACCACCCGACCCTCTCCACAGGATGGACACTTATTCCACTGCAGTGCGCCTCCCCCTGACCCTATCCAGAGAATGGACACTAAATTGTTGTGAACCTCCTGTTATTTTGTGTATTGTTAAATCTCTAGTGTTCCTTTTAAAAATACACAGGGATATCGGTTATTTACTGCACTCCTTTGTTTCTGTTATTACGTAATCCTTATGGTGATGCTATTTACTGAATTTACTTTCTGACCTGAAGGTCGTGTGTGCAAAGAGCTGTTAAATAAAAGTAGCCATGTGAAAGAACTTAACTATGTTCAGAACAAAGTTGTTGAAACATTGAGAAACACAGAAACACAAGGTTACTTTAAGATTTACTTTAATTATTCTTCACTTCCATGAATTAATGAACATTAACGTGATTCTTTAAAGTCAACAATTCCTGAAAAATTAAACCGGTGTTGGACAACTCGTTCTGAATGCTTGGTTAGAGTAAACAGATGGACCTGTAAGCAGTCATTTTCAAAACAACATTTTCACTTTCAACAACAAAAAAAAAAACACCCTCATAAAACTCTGCTGAAGCATTTACTATGGTATGTATGGTATGGAAGCAGATAGTTACCATAATCCAAATAAAAATGCAATAGCAGAAATGCTTTTAAATTTTAAGAACGAAGCTGCATTATTGGACTCATAATTAAAATGGTTAATAAGTCATTCAATCTGCATTTTCATTTTCTTCTTCAAGACTGCTCATTCTTGTACTTAATTCAAATGAAAAAGGAAAACACATTTGAGATTTAATTTTCAAAACATGCACCAGCAAAGAGTTACCAAAATTCAATATGAAATGTAAAATTCAAAAATGAAAAAGCAATAGCAGAATGCTTTTTCATTTTAAGAACGAAACTGCATTATTTGACTCATAATTAAAATCATTAATAAATATTCCTATATGCATTTTCATTTTCTTATTCGTGTCGCACCGTTTATGCCACAATAAAAAAGAAAACTGAGGGCATTGCTTTTTAATTTTCGTGGTCCTGCCCTGCACAAGAGTTACTCCACCTCCGCTGTGGGTATGGCGGTATGACGCCAAGTGTCATTTGCCTCCTGTTATGTGTAAAGTCTAATGTTTGTGAATTTAATAAAGATATATATATATATATATATATATTTTTTTTTTATTTAAAAAGAAAAGAAAAGAAAAAAAAGCTATGGCGGTATGACACCACTTTGCCATCGTTACTTCTTTCACGTCATTGAAGTTGCCGGTAATCGAGATTTAAATCGGCGAAAAACGAGGACCACTGACAGATCTCGCACCAGCATCTGCCACCAGTCGACGGATTGATCTGTTGCTTCGCATCCTTCGTCGGATGGACTGGTGGCCGACGCCGAATGGAAGCAATGATCCGTTGCATCGCATCCTGCGACGGATGGACTGGTGGCCGACGCCGAACAGCTGTTACTCCACCCATGTAACAAATAGCTTTAGCTTTGATGTTGTGCTGGTGCACCAAGGTGTTCCATAACTGACAACAGGTTGGCTAGGGCAACCTTGTTTGCGTCCGTATCTGGGACGGCAGAATACCTGCTCAACTCGGTCCCGAGCATCAGATTCAGATACACTATTCAACTCCACCTGGGAAGCTAAATCCAGCAGGGTTTGAACAATTGTGTCAATGTGCGCCATGCTCAAATCTGTCCGACCGTTTTTCGGCGATTTAAATCTTGTTTACCGGCAACTTCAATGACGTGAAAAGTAACGATGGCAAAGTGGTGTCATACCGCTATACCTTTTTTTTGTTTTGTTTTGTTTTTTTAAATGTACAGTATATATATACATTTATTCAATTCACAAACATTAGAATTTACACATAACAGGAGGCAAATGACACTTGGCGTCATACCGCCATACCCACAGCGGAGGTGGAGAGCTGCTGACGTCACTTTCCTGCGCCGCGCGCTTACTTTGAGATTGCGATTTCGTTTTCGAGTTGTGCTAACTCTTGTGCAGGGCAGGACCACGAAAATGAAAAAGCAATGCTCTCAGTTTTCTTTTTGATTGTGTCATAAAAGGTGCGACACGAATAAGAAAATGAAAATGCATATAGGAATATTTATTAATGATTTTAATTATGAGTCAAATAATGCAGCTTTGTTCTTAAAATGAAAAAGCATTCTGCTATTGCTTTTTCATTTTTGAATTTTCATATTGAATTTTGGTAACTCTTTGCTGGTGCATGTTTTGAAAATTAAATCTCAAATGTGTTTTCCTTCATTTGAATTAAGTACAAGAATGAGCAGTCATGAATAAGAAAATGAAAATGCAGATTGAATGACTTATTAACCATTTTAATTATGAGTCAAATAATGCAGCTTCGTTCTTAAAATGAAAAAGCATTTCTGTTATTATATTCTTATTTTAATTTGGATTATGGTAACTGCTTCCATATAAAACAAATACATCCATAAATATATACAATGTGAGAATTGTTTCTTGCAAGAGCTGTACTTCAACCCATGACCATCGATAAAAGTGTACACATCTAATCGTAAACAATCTGCTGCAACCTGAATTTCCACTTCTGTGTCTATAAACCAGTCACAGCTTGACTGATGGCTCTGAAGAAGCAGTTTCCATCAGCCTCTAAATTCTCATTTGTACATGGCGAACCTAATGGGCCTTTGCAATCAGAAATTGGAAAACTCGCACAGTCCAAATGAATCTTCAAGTTTTTGCAAAGGTCTAAACAAACATCAACATCAAGGGGAGAGAAGTTACACTCTTCATTGGTCACAGCACTGACAAACTCTACGTCAGAATTATCCATGTCAAAGTGAGGAGTTTTGCTCTTCTGAAGTGACTCACTGTTGCCAGCTGGTGCTGGAATTTTAAACCGTGACCATGCAGAACCTTGGCTAATCTAATACCAGTGCCATGATCTGCCACTGCATCTTCACTAGTACTAACTGATGATGGATCACAAATCACATGTGCGAGGCGTAGAACGAGCGGAGCAGTCAGAGGCAACAGAAGAAGAAAGAAAAGCCTCCTTAGCTTAGTTGATCTTCTGTGTTGCCTCCTGGACGGTGCTGGCCTCCTCTGGCTTGGTGCTGGCAACCACGGGAGCCACAGGAACCACGGGCACAGCTCTGGTCATCTGTGGCGTCGCCTCCACCTGATTAAAATAAGAAAGATGTGATTTTATGCCAATAAACATAGAAAGGAAAACACTAGGCTTTACACGATCACGATTTTTGTGCCGATCACCGATCAGTGAGTTTAAATAAACCGATCACCGATCACCGATCCGATCACGTTAGGGGCAATAAATACTTGTTTCTGTACACCCCTTGCTTTCTCACGAGCACCGTCTAAAGTTGTTTGCTTTAGCATCCGTTTCAGAGTTTGCTTTTCTTTTTCTTTCTCCGCGCTGCGTTTCTTAAACTCGACATGCTCCTCCGTGTGTATCTTTTCCAAGCGCCTGATTAAATTTGTGGTGTTGAAATTTTTTGCCAAAGTTGCCCCGCGAGGTACTGTAGCGTTGCATATATTGCAGATAGCTTGTGCTATGTCTGTTTCTCTCACTTTGAAAAACTTCCACACCCCCGACACGTTTGTTTGTGTCGCCCATGGATGTTGCTGTCGTGAAGATTCAAAGAAACTTTATTGTCCGTCACATAGCGACAGTACTCAAAACAGGAAGAGGCACGAAGACGAAAATGAAGGTTTTTGAATCATGAATCATTAGCTCTCGGATACAAACAAATAAACATGTCTGTAAGACAGTCAAATTCACATCCTGAAGCGTTTTCTTTAACAATGGAAGTTCTTCAAAGACGGGGGTTCCAACTGTGTGTATCTCACCTATTGTAATCCGCTGATATGATTTACATGTCGCGGGAAAGGAACCCCCGAGGGCCAAAAGGTATCTCCTTGGGTTTGTTGGATTTGCATACAGGAACTGTCTCGGCCTTTTGTTTAGAACTTTCCTTTGAAATGTTGTGAGTGTCAGTGCGAGAGGTGTGAAGGTCTTGGTGATCTATTGTTGCTGTGGAAAATTACCCCTGATGATCAAAAGGTTCCCGAGTAGGAAGAGTTGATCTGATCTGAATCTTTTAAATATGCATTTTAGCAGTATCTCTGTTCTGGGAGGATATTTAAGGGAAGGGACAAGAATCTGAAGGGGTCTTTTTTGGCTGCTCCTGTTCCCCCTTTTTGGTCTGCGTGCCACCATCTCTACACAACCGGTCTGTTGCATTTTTTGTTGTATTTTCTCCCTGGATCTCACAATAAATTGGTATGTTATCATTTTCCTTTCAATGCTAACTTGTTGAGACTTTTATTTTATGGGAAGATTATCTGATTATTAGAAGTCGATTAAGTCTCCAGTTATATGGTAAATTTATCTGAGTAATGCTTGAACTCTTTACCTCTGAGTTGAATAGAAAAGATTGAGTGTCATGTTTTTCTAACTATTGAGTTGGAAGATATAAACCTCTGAACATCTCAACCTAGATGTCTGGGCTGTTCTTCTATGTTAAGAAGGTCACTGAATGCTTTGTCTATATCTGCCATCACTGAACTAAGATAGGGATTAATCAGAATCCCAATGACCTTAGTTATATGGTAAGTTTCACTGGACATTATTCAAACCCTTAACCTCTGAGTTGGTCAGATAAGATTGGGTATCATGTTCAATAACCTCTGAATACTCCAACCCAGACATCAGGCTATTCTTCCATGTTTAATGAACAAACTGAATAGTTTTGTTAATTTATATAAGCCATCCCTGAACTGGAGATTAGAGTCAGATGTCTATATTCTTAATTATTAGTCAAGTCTTTTGTTTAATCAATGTATAAAAGTAAAGTTACTTTTTAAATGGAGTCAGATTGAATTAACTTTGATATACTTTACTTTGAAATCCTCATCTTAAATACCGGAACGACGTAATACGTGTTAGGGAGATATTATTATATGTGCTAGATATTTCCTCCCCTACAGTTTGGTGACCCCGACGTGATCTCGCGATCGCATTAAGCAGGAAGGCGAGAGAAGTCAGTTCCGGCACGTATAAGAAATGAGGTTTGAATCCCTGTGTGTCTACCTGCAGCTTCTGTGGTAAGTACAAATTTACGACAGCAATAAGGATTGAGAGAAAGTTTGAACGCACATCACATATAGACACATAAAATAGAACGGATCGACATATCCATTGTTTAGATCGGAGATCGTAGAAATCCGATGGGGGGCAAAGTTTCATCTCACAATTCACTAGGACAGGGATGTTCGAGTGTAGACATGGATGAGCAAATCATGGACATGGCTGGTTCACGCTTATACGAAACGTTAGTCCGTTTGCGCGATCTCGGCGTAGATTTAAAATGGGATAACAGTGAAATTCTTCACTGGTATTCCACAAAGGGAGTCGCATTAAAATCTAAAAGCAAATTCCACGACTTCCCCATCGCAATTGTTTATTTACTCCGGCGCAACGACTCAAAAACCTTAATAGAAGGGCGCCGCACTTTAGAGAGCACCCGAGATTTAGAAGCATTACGCTCCGAAGAAATGAAACATCTACGTGCACAAATCGACGCATTTCATTTTGAAAAAATAAACTGGGCACGACAAAGTAAAATAATGGAGGCGGACATTAAACTGCTAAAACAAAAGCTAAAACTAGATAAATGCTACACTTCTCAGCTGGAAGACTACTGTGACGATGCCGGTTTTCCAGTTGCGGCTATAAAAAAGGCTGTTATTAGATCAAAAACTGTAGACAATTTTGATCAAGACAACAGTGAAGATGAGGATATTACCCTCATCTCCGGGTGCCCTGTAACTCAGGTCGACATTGATAATGAAATTCCTACAACCTCCGCAGTTCTCGCAACAGCAGAAAACACGCTCTATCCGTCCCTCAGCCAGTACACCTCTCACTCGAAGCAAGGCAATCAAAACAGAATGAAAACTCGTCTCCAAACAAACACAATTCCGAGAAAATCCGTAAATGTTTCTGTGATCAAAACAGTTACAGATGCAAACAATGGTGTAACCACCATTACCAGAGCGTTGTCGTGCGAAGAAACTTCAAAGCATCGCGAAGTTATCGGCATCATGCCTCGCCGCGGCCCGTTCCAGAGTTACTGGGACAAACTAATGCTCCAAGCATTAGTTTACAGTCTAGAGCCCCGCGATGTGTGGCAGATAGTTTTGCTAACGGTTCCAGAAGAGTTACACTCTAAAATTCCTGAAGAATTGAGAACTGGAACGATCCTTGAAAGACGATCCGGCGAAACTAACGACGACATTTATAATAGAATAAAAGAAGTTTTGCTTCAGATGAGAGGACCGCCACAGGCTGAATGGCACAGAATTCTTGATATTAAACAATCAAACAAGGAGACGTTCGAAACATTTGCGGAGCGCATGTGGTTAGTTTTCAAAGAGTACAGTGGGGTAGAGGATTGCAACCGCAACCACGAAATCATTATGCAAATGCTACGCAGTAATGCTGGACCACTTGTCCAGAATGCGTTGGCTCTGGGTGGGGACCCACCCCACAACACGTTTAATGCACTTGTTGAATGGGCCACAAAGATAGAGCAGAGATCAAAAGCTCTAAAGCCACGCCCCATAGCTGCAACACAGTGGGTGGCTGAGGGGGACAATAATGTCGTCATTTGCGACTATTGTCATCGACCTGGCCATAAAAGAGAACGGTGTTTCAAGCTGCATGGTGCCCCACAGTCGCGATTTAGATTTAACAAATCAACCAATAAATATCCGCGAAACCATTTTAACACCTCCTACAACAGAAACACAGAGACGCGCAATCCTCACACCACTATTCTAGCTACTCCAGAACAAATCAACGAACAACAATAGGGATGCGTGGCCTCCATTGGGAGCATTGTTTCCAGCGGCAACCGTGTAAAAGTAAAATCTAATCTTGGAGGCCGATTAGTAGATATATTAATTGACACCGGTGCTGCTTGCTCCTGCACAGATATTCCACTACCTTTAACAAGTGAAACCATTCAAATCAAAGGAATAGGTGACACAATAATGACAGCAACTCTAACAAAACCAGTCCGGATTGATTTAGGCGCAGCAGTGCTAACAGAGCCGCTTTGGTATTTACCAGGAAACAGCGAGGGTACGGTTTTGGGCATGGACATAATGGAAAAGCATGGCTTTATTATTCACTGTTTAGAAAAACAAATTGAGATTCTTACAGACAAAACAGCCAAAAATAAATCAGTCAGAAACTGTGCGAGCATTATGTCCATCACCAACACCGACCCAGTACAACAATTAATGATAAAACACAGTGACGCGTGGGCCAATCATGAACATGATTGTGGCCTTATTGATTTTGAGATAAGTGTTGAAGGAAATCCACCTCCACCACAAAAACAATACAAAATCAAACCAGAAGCAGAGACTGCTGTTGTTGAAATTGTTAAAGAACTTGAAGCTAGAGGGATAGTCAGACAATGTAGCTCAGCTGCCAACTCTCCATGTTTACCAGTGCCGAAGGTATCCGGGAAATGGAGGTTGTGCATTGACTATCAACGCTTAAACCAAGTTCTGCCAAAAGCGACGCCTATTGTAGCCAACCCAGCAACAATATTAACGAAATTGCCTGAAAATACAGCTTTGTTCTCCGTCCTTGACATAAAAAATGGTTTCTGGTCTATTAAGGTTAATCCCAAAGACCAGTGGAAACTTGCTTTCACTCTCAATGAAACTCAGTACACCTGGCAACGAATGCCACAGGGCCTTCATATCAGTCCAGGTGCATTTCACAAAGCTGTAGCAGACATTCTGAGTCCATATGCAAACACAGGTCAAGTTGTTAGCTACGTGGACGACATTCTGATTACAACAAATGATTCATTGCATGAACATTTGAACCTTGTGGACAGTGTCATACCTCGGCTACACTCTGTCCCAAAACCGCAGATCTCTAACAGAGGACAGACGCAAATGCATTGCAGAGCTGCCACGACCTCACACGCTGAATGCGCTTCAAAAGGTCTTCCCTTGCCATTCCATGGACTCCAGACACCAGAAAAGTCTCCAGAACCACCTGCATCCAGCTGGGTCAACGAGTCCTCCTTGCTCATAGTTTCAACTGTGGGAGATGGGTATGGAAATATTCAAAGGGGCCATACAAATCTCACATCACACTTCCTTTGAAACAGCTAGTTACATGGTCCCCCGGATTAGCACCGGAACAAAATTGTAACAGCAAAATTTGCTGTAGAGAGGGATCCACCCATCTCCCTACACTCAATATAACAACTTATACAATTTCCCCATCAATTTTCCGCAACCTCACAACGTGGTATCAACTCAGAAACACACCACACTCCAAAATTGGTTCTATTCAAGTGATTTATCAACAGTCAAACCATGGACTAGACCCTAAAAAGTGTTATGACACGAAGGATCTAGAACCAAACGCATATAGATGCACACACACAGCCCCACATAATCTCACACACATAGTATATACAGATTTACTATTTAACCTAACTTCCTCCACAGAAGACCAACCCGAACCAAAATCATTTGTATGGACATCCCGGAGGGAGGGTACATATTGCGTTGGCCTGTGTCAAACAGAGTTGAGTGCGTACACTAGCGCGCTCAATTGCACCTGGAATGAAGAGAGATGTTTTAATCTGACCACTTGTGGGTATCGCAAACCCACGCACTGTCCTAAAACATATCCAGCACCTCCAGGCGGCATTATTAAAGGAAACATTAATAAGACATTATTGCATGATGTCAACTTAGTAATGACACATGTTAGTTATAACATCACAAATGTTTTATCTGCATATTTAACTCACTGTGGCGACAAAGATGAGACCTTTACATGGTTACAATCGCGCATCGATGATCTAGTCTCTGATTACAAAAGTAGACTTGCCATCCAAATTCCATCTAGTAGAGTTAAACGAGATTTACTTGCTGGTGTTACTGGATTCTTCGGTTCAGCCAACTCCATTTCCAATTCTTTCAGGATAACTGACCAAACACTATACTCATCATGGATAGCAAATCAAGTAGCCACTGGTTTTCAACACCTCATCAATAGTAATGAAAACATCATCAAAGCAGTCAAATCAGAGGCGCGAGCCCTTTTAACTGTTAGTCATTTACTCTTCAACCAGACTCGCATTATCGAACATGATATTGCATGCAAAACATATGCACGAGATTTATTCACAACAGCTAGACAGGAGATTCTAGATCTTCGCCTACAAAAAACTCCTAGACACGCCCTAAGCGATTTGATCGACACTCTAGATTTACATAGATGGTTCATGTCTAGAGAAATGACAGATATCAATTATTCAGAATTGTTGTCCACTGTTTTAATGTATACCAACAATGAATGTATTGGTTGTATCGGGTTCTTTGTCACTTTCCCACTTATTCACCCAGAACAGGTTTTTCCAAATTCCACAACCATACGCTCAATAGGCAATGTGGTGAAGAATCAGGTAATAAAATGGGACCACATCATGGGGTATATGACAGTAAGGGATACAAAGACCTTGTTTACCTCTCGCACATGTTGTCATGAAACTCCAAGTTATATTATCTGTACCTGTAATACCCTCAAGCCTTTCTCACAGAATGATTCCAAACTCCTTAGTGTCCAGTCTCTGCATGGATATGCAGATGCCATCCAGGTGTCACACACACAGTGGTGTGTCACCAGTGAAATGAACTCCTTTTCCTATGGGGGATTGACCTGCCCAGCAAATCACAGCTTTTGCCTGGAAGTAACAGAGGATTTTTCTATGGGTCAACTCAACATTTTGGGAAGAGTTCCACTGGACCTAGACATCTCTCCCTGGTGGGAGGACACTTTCTACGAAGAAAGTACCCAAGCTCTTTCAGACACCATGGACTTGGTTGAAGAGATCGTTCAAAACACAGGCTACCATCTCACCCAAGCCCAAGTGCAGGTCAATTTAGCCAAGAAGACAGCGGAAATCTTATCCAGTTCATCTACACGCTCGGCCCAATATGCATACACTTGGTGGGATTGGGTGTTCAAGGGATGTGTGATTGTTAGCGCAATCATATTCCTTGCCACCCTGATCCAATGTTGCTACATCCGATGCGCTCTCCGCTCCCTCCGCAGAGCCACACACTCTGCCCTGGTACTCAGCCCCCTGCAACTTCCAGATTTACAAGGATTGAAATGAAAAGCTATGGATGTGGAAAAGATTGTCAATTCTCACTTGACCCCTACCGTTTCATTCTATGTCATTTGTTCTTTTGTTTTTCCAGATGGCTCTCAGGGGTCAAAAGGGGAAACTGTAAGACAGTCAAATTCACATCCTGAAGCGTTTTCTTTAACAATGGAAGTTCTTCAAAGACGGGGGTTCCAACTGTGTGTATCTCACCTATTGTAATCCGCTGATATGATTTACATGTCGCGGGAAAGGAACCCCCGAGGGCCAAAAGGTATCTCCTTGGGTTTGTTGGATTTGCATACAGGAACTGTCTCGGCCTTTTGTTTAGAACTTTCCTTTGAAATGTTGTGAGTGTCAGTGCGAGAGGTGTGAAGGTCTTGGTGATCTATTGTTGCTGTGGAAAATTACCCCTGATGATCAAAAGGTTCCCGAGTAGGAAGAGTTGATCTGATCTGAATCTTTTAAATATGCATTTTAGCAGTATCTCTGTTCTGGGAGGATATTTAAGGGAAGGGACAAGAATCTGAAGGGGTCTTTTTTGGCTGCTCCTGTTCCCCCTTTTTGGTCTGCGTGCCACCATCTCTACACAACCGGTCTGTTGCATTTTTTGTTGTATTTTCTCCCTGGATCTCACAATAAATTGGTATGTTATCATTTTCCTTTCAATGCTAACTTGTTGAGACTTTTATTTTATGGGAAGATTATCTGATTATTAGAAGTCGATTAAGTCTCCAGTTATATGGTAAATTTATCTGAGTAATGCTTGAACTCTTTACCTCTGAGTTGAATAGAAAAGATTGAGTGTCATGTTTTTCTAACTATTGAGTTGGAAGATATAAACCTCTGAACATCTCAACCTAGATGTCTGGGCTGTTCTTCTATGTTAAGAAGGTCACTGAATGCTTTGTCTATATCTGCCATCACTGAACTAAGATAGGGATTAATCAGAATCCCAATGACCTTAGTTATATGGTAAGTTTCACTGGACATTATTCAAACCCTTAACCTCTGAGTTGGTCAGATAAGATTGGGTATCATGTTCAATAACCTCTGAATACTCCAACCCAGACATCAGGCTATTCTTCCATGTTTAATGAACAAACTGAATAGTTTTGTTAATTTATATAAGCCATCCCTGAACTGGAGATTAGAGTCAGATGTCTATATTCTTAATTATTAGTCAAGTCTTTTGTTTAATCAATGTATAAAAGTAAAGTTACTTTTTAAATGGAGTCAGATTGAATTAACTTTGATATACTTTACTTTGAAATCCTCATCTTAAATACCGGAACGACGTAATACGTGTTAGGGAGATATTATTATATGTGCTAGATATTTCCTCCCCTACATGTCGATGCTGTGAAACTACTTTGGAGGAAATGAGACAGATTAAAAAAGTTTCAACACGACCATGACGTCATTGATCGGAGATTCATGACATGACGCCCGATCATGAACGTTTCAAAAAATGCCAAATATCGGCCGATCCGATACAGCCGATAAGATCGGTGTAAAGCCTAGAAAACACACACAGGTGATGAAGTGGAAATGAATAAGTACAAACCTGCTGCACTGCTGTGACATTGCTGGAGGCAGACTCAGTCATGTGGACAGTTGAACGTGTTGCCCACACCTGCAAATACAAGGACACAAAGTAACGTTTAAAGAACTGCATTTATTGTCCTATCACAAAGATGCACACAATGAAATACACATATCCCAAATACCAACATGTCACTTGTTTGTTTTGGTTTTTGAGGCAATGCGTGCTGATCGACGTCTCAGGCTGGACATCTGGAAGAACATAAAGAAATTAATTCATAAACAAAGTGTAGGGGAGGAAATATCTAGACACAAATAGTAATATCTCCCCAATACGTATTCCGTCGTTCCGGTGTCAAGGTGAGAATTTCAAAGTAAAATACATAATAATTAATTTAATCTGACTCCATTTGATAATAATAACTTTACTTTTATACATTGATTGAGAGAAAGACTTGATTAACAATTAAGAATATAGACTCAATAATAATAAAATTCTCGTGATCTGACATTAGTCTTCAGTTCAGGGATGGCTTCTATAAATTAACAAAACTATTCAGTTTGTTCATTAAACATGGAAGAATAGCCTGATGTCTGGGTTGGAGTATTCAGAGGTTATTGAACATGATACCCAATCTTATCTGACCAACTCAGAGGTTAAGGGTTTGAATAATGTCCAGTGAAACTTACCATATAACTAAGGTCTTTGGGATTCTGATTAATCCCTATCTTAGTTCAGTGATGGCAGATATAGACAAAGCATTCAGTGACCTTCTTAACATAGAAGAACAGCCCAGACATCTAGGTTGAGATGTTCAGAGGTTTATATCTTCCAACTCAATAGTTAGAAAAACATGACACTCAGTCTTTTCTATTCAACTCAGAGGTAAAGAGTACAAGCATTACTCGAATGAATTTACCATATAACTGAAGACTAAATCAATATCTGATGTCAGATTGCTCTCCACATAGAAACAAAAGTCTCAACAAGTTAATATTGAAGGGGAATGGATAACATACCAGTTTATTGCGATGTCCAGAGTAAAAATGCAGCAAAAATGTAACAGACCGGTTGTGTAAAAATGATGGTAAAAAAAAATCAAGAAGTCAAAGAAAAAGAAGAAGAAGAAAGAAAGAGAGAGAGAGAGAGAGAGTGAAAAAGAGGAAAAAAAGAGAGAGAGAGAGAGAGTGGGTCCCAGAAAAGGAGAGAGAAAAAAGAAGAACTTCAGATTCTTGTTCCTTCCCTTAAATATCCTCCCAGAACAGAGACACTGCTAAAATGCATATTTAAAAGATTCAAATCAGATCAACTCTTCCTACTCAGGAACCTTTTGGTCATCAGGGGTAATTTTCCACAGCAACAACAGATCACCAAGACCTTCATCTCTCTCGCACTGACACTCACAACATTTCAAAGGAAAGTTCTAAACAAAAGGCAGAGACAGTCCCTGAATGCAAATCCAACAAACACAAGGAGATACCTTTTGGCCCTCGGGGGTTCCTTTCCCGCGACATGTAAATCATGTTAGTTAATTACAATAGGTGAGATTGATACAGTTGTAACCCCCGTCTTTGAAGAACTTCCATTGTTAGAGAAAACACTTCAGGATCTGGATTTGACTGTCTTACAAAAGTAACACACTAATTAAACTGTACATGTACTGTACATATGTGATCTTGTGTTGATAATAGGGCTGGGGCGATACGGCTAACCCACGATTCGATACTGTGACGATATTTGGCCCACGATAATGACAACATCACGACACACGATATCTTCGATATCTTCGAAATTTTGCAGACGATATGTGACTGAAAAAGAAAAAAATACCCATAAAAAGGAAAATGCCTGTGATCTTGCATTTATTCCAAAACTTTGTATAATGTACAAACAAACGTGCACTGCACAAGCAAACATATTAAAGTGCATGAACATTAATAACTTTCATGTCAACAAGGACAGTGCTTTCTGGTAATGTAAAGTCAGTAGCAACTTGTCTTATCTCAACTTGGGGACTTGGGATATACAAACCGACGGGAAGATGAGAGAGGGAAAAAAATCCTTTCACTGCCTCGATTCTGAAAATCAATAAAAAATGATGCAGACAAAATAAATAAATAAATAACCGCGTCCCCAAAATATACGGGACAAAGTGAAGTGCGTCCCCCATCAGTTCATTGCGGGACAGGCTTTTTAGTTGCCAAATATGGGACAATCGCGTATTTTACGGGAGGGTTGGCAACCCTATCTAGACCACAGACGGAAATTAAATGAGGTTTTGTCATTTTCCCTAAAAAACGGGACAAATTGTGTCGCGGGAGAGATTTTATCTTTCCCGGGACAGGTGGACAGGTGGTGTTTGGAAAAAAATATTGATATTTGCCGTCAGTGTATCGATTATTTATTGCGACAGAAAGGACAACAATATATTGCAATATTGATTTTTTTTTTTTCACCCACCCCTAGTTGATAAGTGTATGAATAATTGTGTGGCAGCTGGGGAAACCCTGCCAGATGACTCCACGACGGTCTCCATGTGGTCCAGCAGCACAGCCTCACTGAACCACACGGGATTGGACTGGATGTCTGTGTGAAATGCAGTCTCAACAGCTGTTGGTACTGTCTATAAAAAAAAGAGGAGAGGAAATCAGAGTCAACTTAGGATAAGTGTTCATTTTTAAAATAAAAAGTTGCACAGTTTGACAAATACACGATTGGGGGGGAAAAAAAAAAAGAGGGATGAACAGGTTACCTCAACCTCCTGTCCAACAAGAGTCCATTCAGGAGCAGGTCCATACACTGGCATGTGGACAGGACCTGTCACAACCACTCTGGGAGACACCCTGGGCGATGATTGGTTGTGGCACAACACCCCTGGCCTAGGTGAAGGGGGTGCGAGCTGATGGAGCATGCAGCATGCAGACGCTCCACCAAAATCAGTCCTGAGGTGCACGTAAACAGAAAACAACATGTTAACACATATTTGTCATATCAAATGAAGAGCAAGTAAGGCTGAAGAAGGCAAAATTTACACCATCATAACACCACCATGTACAGCTGACGAAGGGGGAGGTGATCGGCCATATACACAAATGTTAAACCTGGAAGAAGGGTCACATAATCAATTATGTAATCACACAATTCTAAGAAATATCTGTTAGCACAGTGTCACTGAAGAGAAAAAAATACAACAAAAATATGTATTTTACACACCCATGCGTGCAGCAACACGATGATATACTTGACGTAGCGCTGTTTGTAGTTCTGGCTTGACAGTCAGGCGAGGTGGAAAGTCAAGCACAAACACCTACAAAATAGTTGTATAAAAAAAAAAAACCCAAACAAACATAAAAATGCAAAATAAATTCATGAATATTCTTGTTATTGAACTATGGATCATGGAATTACTTGATATTGATAAAACAAAGTGGCGATGACATTCATGTGTTCAAATTTGTTTGTCACAGCAGATAAACAAACCTTGGGCCAGCGGTCCAACACAGTTGCCAGTAGCGCAGCAAAATCCTGGGCGGAGTCTGTTACAAGCCCGTGTTCAAGGTTGTTGCCCGGGGCAAGAACACAAAACCATCCACAAGTGGACAGAGATGTGAGTCTCCCACCACCAGAACAAAAACATAAAGAAACTCGTGGCTTGACAAAATCACGACCCATACCTTCTTGTCTGGTTGCTGGGCCTTAAGAACGAACTTGCACTGTTTTGTCAGTCAGGAGCAAAACGGGCCATCTTCGCACCCAGGTCGCTGACCAGTACCGCGCCCTGTGTAAATTGACAAAAAAGAAAAATCTAAATATGTTTTTGTAAGATTTATTTGGAATACAACATAACAACACAGGCAGAACATGAAATCATGAACGTGGAAGTACTCACGACGTTCAAAGTCCTTCCGAGGTGGAAAAGGTATCCAATCCCGTTTTTGCTCCAGGCGTCGTTTCATGGCCAGAGAGCGACGGAATGCCTTGGTGTTCGGCATCTGAACAATGAAATGAAAGATTGTGTCATTTTCAATGAAGGACAATGATAACACAAGTTTACAGAAAAAAGTGATGTTTTCTCACACACGACATCAAAACACAGAAAGCTTTCTGTACCTTTGCAGCTGGAGACGATGAGCTTAAATCAATAAAGCAAAAGAAAATGTGTATGTGTACTCTTGGACCCTAACCCTAATGCCATACAAGTCTATGGGGTGAAATCTCAACTTTGTCCTACAGATATGGGGCCACTTGCTTTTTCATCAGGAGCCCCCAAGAAGCGCCCACGCCAAATTTGGGGCTTCTAGTACTTGAGGAACCCCGAAACCCTAACCCTAATTTCAGCTAACCCTAACCCTAACCCTAACCCTAGTTTCAGCTAACCCTAACCCTAACCCTAGTTTCAGCCTTATTGTTAACCCTAATTCAATGCAAGTCTATGGGGTGAATTTTCAACTTTGTCCTAGAGACATGGGGCCACTTGCTTTTTCATCAGGAGCCCCCAAGAAGCACCCACGCCAAATTTGGGGCTTCTAGTCCTTGAGGAACCCCGAAACCCTAACCCTAATTTCAGCTAACCCTAACCCTAACCCTAGTTTCAGCCTTATTGTGAACCCTAATTCAATGCAAGTCTATGGGGTGAATTTTCAACTTTGTCCTAGAGACATGGGGCCACTTGCTCTTTCATCAGGAGCCCCCCAAGAAGCGCCCACGCTAGATTTGGGGCTTCTAGCCAATGAGGAAAAATTTGGAGAAGACACAACAGGGTTACAGCTGAGAAGGCACTTAAGATCCTCAAAGGACTGTTGCCACTCACTAGACCAAACAAATGGTTTCAATGGACTGGTTAATTCTTCTCTAGTGGCCGGCAGCTCCACTGCCTTAGTGCTGGAGATGCCCGCTCAGGGGCGCCGCCAGGAATTTTGGGCCCACTGAAAAAAAACAAAAACAAATGGGCCTCCTTTGCGCAGCGCTTGTCAAAAGCTTCACATCACTCTAAAAATGCAGTATAGTTCAATAATAGTGCTTGAGTCTATCTTGACAGTGTCAATGTATTTTTATTGTGAATTCTCCACTAAGCAAACTCTTAACATTTATGAATGATTCATGAAAAAAACACTTGATGTCTCTCGGACAAAGTTGAGCTTTGACCTTCATAGACTTGCACTGCATTAGGGTTTAGCGATAAGGCTGGAATTAGAGTGAGGGTTTTGGGGTTCCTCATGGGCTAGAAGCCCCAAATTTGGCGTGGGTGTGTCCAGGAGGATCCTGATGAGCCTGAAAGTGGCCCCATGTCCCTAGGACAAAGTTGACCTTTGACCCTCATAGACTTGTATGGCATTAGGGTTAACGATAAGCGATACAAACCTGGTGAGTTTAAGACTTAGTGACTCTACGTACATGAATGTATGGGGTACCCCATCCTTACCTTGTTCCAACCTTCCCTCCACAAACCTGGCTGTCCAGTGCCGAAGTCAAAGTGAGAGAGAGAACAAAGAAGGAGGAGGGCCTGTGACGCCGCTGCTGATTGGCTCGTTGGTCGGTTGAATGAGACAATTCTAGAGCTCCCCTCGGTGTCCACACACTGCAAAATATATCTAAGAAATAAATACTTAATTTGAGAAAGAACAGGCTAGAAACAAGTCAAATTATCTGCCAATGCAGTAAGATATTTAGACTTGGTAAGATTTCTTAAAATAAGACGATATATCTAGGCATTTGAAGAATGGAAAAACTCTTGAAATAAACAGTAAAGCACTCATTCCAAAGACTGTACTAAGTCAAATAAACTTGATACTAGCTTCTCAATTCTTTTTTCACGTTTGCTTCTTTCTTAATTTGAATGAAAAGATCTTAAAACCAGACCTACTTAATTGAAATGTTCACAATATTAGCTTTTTTTTTCTCAAAATGAGACAAAGCATCCACCCCCCCTACGCCCACTCCCCCCCAAAAAAAATAATTAAATAATTTCTAGAACGCCTGCATCTCAGCTCTTTGAACATGACACATTTCCCCTCACTGGCAGTGCAGGCCATCTGGAAGTAGTGCTTACGAGCTTGCTCCAACTCACTGTCTGTATAGAGGGTGGGCAAACTTTTTTTAGCAACGGGCCACATGACAGACCTGCATCAAGTCGGCGGGCCACGGAAGGGGGGGTTGTAGGTAGGTACAGATTTAGTCCGGGTGCAGAATCGTTCTGGGCGTAGGGACTGCCCGATACGGCAACTCCATTGGGACATACCTCTACATCGCGGTCGAACATGATATATGGATAGATCGCGGTCAAAACGCTATTTCGTGGGTGATAGATAGATAGATATATAGATACATAGATAGTGTGTGTTGAATACATACATTTGTGTATGTATATATATATATATATATATATATATATATATATATATGTATATATATATATATATATATATATATATATATATTTATATATATATGTATATATATATATATGTATACATGTGTAAAGAGAGAGAGAGAGAGAAAGAGAGAGAGAGAGAGAGAGAGAGAGAGAGAGAGAGAATTCCGTGTATACAACATAATACAAAGTACTGTAAATACGCCAGGGATTGACAGAAAAAAAAAGATAACCTTAATCAACCGATGTAGTTTGTCCTAATAGAGTTGCCGTATGTGACGTTGTTGGCATTCGCCCACTGGACAGAGGCGACTGCCAATTACGTCACATACGGCAACTCTATTAACGTACCGCGATCTATCCATATATCACGTTCGAACGCGATGTAGAGGTATGTCCCAATGGAGTTGCCGTATCGGCAGTCACTTCCGCCGGGAACGATTCTGCACCCGGACTAATTCTGTACCTACACCTCGTTGACGGGGGGGAAGCACGCTGTCGCTATCGCGCTACGCTAACTCGGCAAAGTTACGTGCCGACAAAGTTTCGTTGGGGGGTGCGGTGTTGGGGGGTTATGACTGGCTTCACGCGGGCCGGACAGAGACACGCAGCGGGCCGGGGTTTGCCCATGTCTTGTATAGACAACATATTGTGGAGGAGCAGGAAGCTGTAGGGTCCTCTTTGGGCTGCTTTTCACCAAAGGAGTGGATGTCTGAGGACAGATTGGAGATGTTCCTCCTGGTGAAGACAGTTCCTGGCTTCATCCGGGGCAGCCTTGTCTGGTACGGTGGAATTCTCAGCCGAGAGGAAACCAGATCCAAAACATTATGAACAAGAGAGAAACAATAGACCCAATTAGGAAAAAAGAAAAAAAAAGTGTTATGCTAGATGTTTTCAGAGCAAAGTAGGTAACCAATCACATCTACACTAATAAGGGCCAAAATCCGTTTCCTCCTGAGAAAGTGTTCTGGTCCAGGAAAAAGGTCTCTCAAATCATCACGACGGAGGGTGTGGAGCAAGACTTCATCGATGTTGGCAGCTATAAAGACAGTCCAATCATTAACAAACCCACATTTTTTAACTGATGAATTTAATTCAACTTGACAAGTCAAACCAAGTTTGTTTTGTGCCAATTTCTGTTATCAGAATTAATTGTAAATGCAATTCAGTTTAGACATTTTGTCTCAAATTTGTAAAATACTTCTTTTTGAAATCAGTGTCAGCATACAGTTATTTTAATTACTTAGCGGACAAATCACAGTAATGGAAATTTTTTCATACCTACACATGACATACCATTTAAAACTGATACTGTGACATCATCCAGCTCATCCATTATTGGCCCCGGTTTGGATGTCCATTTAATTTCTCAACATTCTGGCAGGGAAAAAAAATCATCATATTAAGGTCACAATTAGGACAAGCTAGCCTTCCGACTCAAGATCCGTTTTTTTACAATGCCCATCTGCCATGGATCCCAAAGTTCCCATGCAATTAAAAGTTGTGACACCTTATCTGAATGATAACCCTAGACAGCTCAACGGATTGCTAGTCATACAGACAACAATCAAAATTGGAGTGAAACTTGTAACCACAATGCCTGCAACATGGTGGTACTTATGGTAATAATCATCAAATACCAGTGTTCTTCGTGACAAAATGACAACATCTGATAGGATTGTGCCACCTTGAACTGCAATCAACTTAAATTTTGATAAAAACAAGCAAATTGTACCTAAACTACATCTTCAATCAATCCAATTTGAGCACCCTCTACCCCATAAACTGAAGATACTGCAATACAAACTTGGTAGTACAGTATTTCGTCATGCCACATATAACTAGGAATGATAATTGCTTGTTCACATGACTAGAATTGCAGTACATCAATCCAATACAAAATACACACTTGTGACACTTGTCATCAAGCTCATAAATCCATCGAGTCGAGATGAGCACGTGCACGTGCACGGAGTCGGACTCCGTGAGTTCACATAAACAGAGCATTGCGTTTGCATAAATTATGCACGGCTATCGAGCTAGAAGCCGAGTCCGATTTGGTGCACACAACCACACTATAATGCCTCTCAATGTCCTAACCCATGCCACGCAACAGAAACGTGAAGAACCGATTTGAGTTTCTCACGGGACCAGCAGTGAAGTCACAACCGTCGCCCCACATGAAATGTCGCAGCAGGAGCCTGAGGATTTCCTGAGTCAACATGCTGATCATCAGGTAATGTAATGTTGGCTTCCTTGACGACATTAGACAACTCCCTGTTTATATTTTATTCATATTTTAGTACAAAGCCTCCTTGTTTTCTGATCTGCTCCTGTTTGACTTGTTCAGTTTTTGTTTTGACATTATGTTTGTTAGTATTTATTTCAAATTAACAAGAAGTACCGGTACATATATAATATAACACTTGCGTCAAACAAAGCATAACTAACTGTACATATCATATCTACAGGAAGGAGCTGGTACATTAAGTGAGAATATTCAAGAATATTAAGAGAAGATATATTCAAGGTTGTCCTAAGGTCAACTGTACCAACCATTGCCAGAGCTTATGGAGCAATTTGATGTTATTGTACAGTAAAAATGGAATATTGGAGCTGTCGCAAAAAAAAAAAGAAAAAAAGCCAACTTTAAGGCTTAATATCTCCAAAATGATACTGTACATATGCTTGATAATGACTGAGGATATAGTCAGGGTATTCCTCAGGTCAACTGTACCAACCACTGACAGAAATTATGGAGCAAAGCAATGTTACTGTACAGTAAAAAATTGAGTACTGGGCCCTTTTTGCCTGTTTGAAAAGCAAAAAAAAAAAGGAAAACAACAACTTTGAGGCTTAATATCTCCAAAATGGTACATTAAATATGCCTTATAATGAATGAAAATATATTCAAGGTTGTCCTGAGGTCAACTGTACCAACCATTGACAGAGCTTATGGAGCAATTTGATGTTATTGTACAGTAAAAATGGAATATTGGAGCTGTCGCAAAACAAAACAAAAAGCCAACTTTAAGGCTTATTATCTCCAAAATGATACAGTGATCAATCACATTTAGAAATCAAATGTTTCTAAATGTCAAGTCAGTAATGTCAAGTCAGTGCTTGATGTGTCATCAGCAGGCGTCGGCGTCAGTAATGGGGCATCGGCGGGTTTCGGGCGGAAACGCCAGGCGTTGGGAAGCGTCGGCAGGTGTCGGGGGCTCGTGGCCAGGTGGCGGACGTCACGGCAGGCAGTAGCCAGGTGGGCTCAGTCCCGCAAACGCTGCTTACAGCTTTAATTTTGTATTGCTTTGATAACATTGTTTAAGTTGAGTTTAAATTGACACTATTTTTTTTTTCTTAGCTGCTAATTGTTCAAAAATGCTGATGTTAAAAGTGTGTTTGCACAGTAAATGTTATGGCACTTTAATTCATATGGCAGTACATTTAAAATAACTGGCCGTCAAGTTCCAGGAACTGACAAACTGCACTGAGTTGAGTGAGATTCTCCAAAGGAACTCCAGTATAAATGTGGACTTTACATTCTAGTCCCCTGTGAAGAAAAACCCAAAAGTGAACGTTTTTGTGCCTCACCCTTTCTAACTGGGACATTTGCAAGGGAACGCAGACTGGTTATGCTGCTCCCTGATAAAAGAAAAATGTTTCTGCTGTTACCACAGAAATTGCCTGTTATTACTGTGGCTCAGGATTTTGTAGGTAGATTTTTTTTATTTTTCATAAGGAACAGGATAACAGTAATGCCCTGGCATTGGCAATAAGTTTTAATTTTGTATTTGCATTTTTTTAAACTTTAGATTTACATTAAAAATGTTTCTGTGTAAAGTGCTGATGTTAAGTGTTTGGACGATAAATGTTATGGTGCTTTCGTTTATATGGCAGAACATTTAAATTAAAGTGTATGAAAGACTTCTTTTAAATTCATTATTGGCTTTTGCGTATACAACGTGATTAATCGTGATTGATGAGGTAAATCATGCGATTAATTGCGATTAAAATTTTTAATCGTTGCCCAGCCCCAGTAAAAACATTTTTCTGGTGCCAGCATTTCATGAGGCAGAAGTTGATTCATACTTCAGTGCCTTGGAGCGAATAGCTTCGCCACTCAACTGGCCAAGAGACATGTGGCCTGTCCTTCTCCAATGCAAGCGGGTGGGAAAAGCACAGGAGTTGGTGTCTGCTCTTTTCTTAGAAGACAGCCTGCAATATGATGTTGTAAAGGAAGCAATTTTTCCTGCTTATGAGCTTGTTCCTGAGCCCTACTGGCAAAAATAGGAACCATAGAAAATCTAGTGGTCAAACCTTTGTCGAGTTTGCATGGGAGAAAAGCAACCTCTTTGATAAATGGTGTGCAGCTAATGATGTCAAAAATGACTTTGAGTCACTCCGTGAGCTCGTTCTTTTAGAAGATTTTAAAGACTCTTTGCCAGAGAAGGTGGTAATGTTCTTGAATGAACAGAAAGTGTTGTCATTGTCCAAGGCTGCTGTCCTCGCAGATGAGTTTGTGTTGACCCACAAAAATGTCATCTCATCTTCCCCCCCGATCGGACACGCCTTCTGCTTCTCGTCCCACAAGAGCCGAGTCTAGCCACCTCCCCCTTGAAAAGGCTAGAGGGAAGGGACTTCTGGTTTGGCCATAAAGCGGTAGACTGCGCGACACCAGGGCTCTCGACCGTCTAGGGTAAAAACTCCCCGAAAACTTGAATAACTATTGTCAGATATCATATTAACTACAAAGTGATCAGGGGAACGTTGGAATGGGAAGGAAAACTCCATTCAACCAAAACAGAAACACGGTAACAGACAATATGGCGGAACTACCAGCTTGCTCTGAAACAGAGAGAGATGGCGAAACGAACTCCTCGTGACTAACGACGCGAAAAAGGGCTTGGACATAGAAATTATTAGCAAGGAGATACGGGATTTAAAAACGGAATCAAAAGAAGTCCTTCGCACGTTTGGAGAAACACTGAGGAACGACGTGGAAAAAGACTTGGACGACTTCAAACACGAAATAAATCAACAACTTGCGAAAGTCGTCGCCGAACAGGAGCTCCAGACCGGCAAGATCAACGAGGCTGAGTCGCGGATTGAAAAGCTAGAACGTTGGGCACAGGAAGCTAATGACGCTCTAGTCATATCACTGAGAGAACAAAAAGCTCTTCAGGACAAGTTAACTGACCTGGAGTCCAGGCCGAGGAGAAACAACCTACGTATCTATGGAGTCACTGAAGGAGAGGAGGGAGAATCTGTGGCCAAGTTTGTGGAAGACCTGCTGAAAAGCGAACTGCACCTGCCAGCAGATTTTAATTTCCAAATTCAGAGAGCACACCGCTCATTTGCACAGAAACCAGCGGACGGTGCCCAACCGAGACCCATCATTGTTAACTTTCTGGAATTTACTACCAAAGAGAGGGTCCTGAGAGAGCTATGGACAAAGAATATAGAACTGGGGAATAAAGTACCGTCATTCCATCACGATTACGCGACAGAGATGGTCCAAAAGAGAAAGGAGTACAACACTGCTAAAAGAATCCTGAAGGAGAAGGGCATCCGCTTCCAGACGCCATTCACCAAGATGAAGACCCACTGGGATACGGGAACTCGAACCTACAACAGCGCAGAGGAGGTAAAGGAGGAATTGGCGACACGCGGCCTGGCGGAGAAGACGGCGGTGGCGACGGGTGCGGAGGGGCCTGCGGCACTCGGTGCCCCGCACTACGACGGAGTGGCAGTGCAAGGAGGGATCCTGGAGGGGCTACGCATCAGCAGCGACACGAGCCAGAGAAAAGCTACAAGAGTTTCAAAGATTCTTTGATTAAATTCAGAGAATACAGGGAAGAAAGCTGGTAGGGATGTTCTAGTATGACCGGTGTTTTTAGTTGACAAATTATTAAAATTGAATTCCCATGTTAATAGAAAAGAGACTGTGGGAAGTCCGGGTCGCTCCTTTTTTTCTAACGTTGGACTCATTTAGAACGACTAAAATCCTCATTGCAGGTTCAAGTGTCATTTCTAAGTTAGGTTAGATTTTTGACTGCCTTCACGCGGGCCGGGCAGAGACACGCCGTAGTTTGGCCATGCCTGATCTACAGGAAACACATCTCTCTCAACAAGAGCTAAATCAACATGATTTAAAAGCTAAACTCGACACAACTAATGGCAACAGAAGTCAGACCCGCCTGTCGAAACTTGTCAACGTCTCTCTAGCCGAACTCGGGATGTTTGATGTTTGAGGGACCTCCACCCGTTACAGAGGACTATTTTTTTTTATTAACATTACAGACAGATACAGAATAGAGGAATGTAAAATGGGAACGACTGACTTGTACTGACACAGTATTAATTACCTTATTATTTGTCTAAATAAGAGGAAGAAAAACACACTTTGGAGATTAAATGTGGGTATGCTAAATAATCCAAAAACACTGGAGGAGGTTAAGAAAGAGATTAAATGCTCTATGGAGGAGAACATAGATAGTCCAGTAGACACTACCATACTGTGGGACACAATTAAAGCTGTGATGAGAGGGAGGTTAATAGCGAGGGCAGCCTATCAAAAAAAGACGAGATGTGGCGAGGGGGAGGGTCTGGCGGAGGTGGAGACAATTCAGATGGTGGGTATAAAGGAAAATTGGGGGGGGGGGGGGGGGGGCGGGGTGCCTGACAATGCCACCTGGGGAGTTGCAGGAAGAGCTTAATGGAATCTTAATCCAATCGGAGTTCTCACCTTGTCCCCCTATACATGCAGCTGAGAAATTTGAATTACTGACGGGAACGTGTCCTCCTCCCAACAGGAGGGGGTGGAGTGAGCCTTTTCAGCTGGTCAGCTGCTTTCGGTTGACATATTACATCATTATGATATAGAATGACAGTTCATAATGTACGTGTTACTTACTTTGCAGATAAGCTGTACCCTATTTCTTGTGCTCATGGTTATCTGAAAAGATAACCATGAGACAAGAACGTTGTTTGCTGTTGGAGGGCTACAACAACACAATGTATTCGATGCTACGCTTTGTGCCGTCGCTACGGACCCCAAACTCTCGTTCTTGTTGGATGCGGGTTCTGCGCAGACTGGTGGGAGAGTTTGTGTACAGGTTTTGCAAAGGAACGGTGTCTTCAGTTATACACACGCTCATTAAAGTGCCGACCGTGGAGGAAGCTGGTGCCGCTGCACGCCGTTTCCAGCAGAATAACAGCGAAATTATCGAAATGAAAACAAATCAGAAAAACATCTCTTTGCTGTGCTTTTATTTACAAAGTTGAAATTCTTCTAACTTACAAAAAATGTGAACGAAAAGGTAGAAATATAAATACGAACGAATACGTATTTGTTCAGGGCTGCGCAAAGCCGGAGCCCTGCATTTGCTGCGCTACCCTTTTAAAAAAGGTCTCTGTTGTGTGTAATTTTAATATGTCCATCTCTTTTAGAAGAGAAAGCATCGCCCCGGTCTCATCCTCTCTCCAAATGTCAACATTCTTATTCGCGTTTGCTGGTTGTTTCGCGCCGTCTGTTTTGTTAGACGACGTAGTTGTGCGGTGGCGCGTGCGCACTTACGTTGTCCAGTTAATAGTCCGACTAAGGCGTATACATGGCCGAGAAATTAGAATTCCAATCGCATTATCTGGGTGTCTCAATCGGAGTTCTCCGATTCCAATCGGAGTTCTCAAACTCCGATCATAATCGGACTAAGGCAATAATTCAAATTTCTCTAGTACCATGTAAACGCACTGAGGGACGCAAAGATTGCACTCCGGCGCAGGTGTGATTGATGACGCGAAGGTGTTGGCAAACCCACCTGCCACATAGTTAATTAATTCAATTAATTAATTAAAGTGCTTTTTGAACCACACTTATCAGCTTAGCTACTAAGAATAACACACATTATTCACCTGGACAGAAGGAGGTTCTGAGGAACGTGTTGGTCCAGGTAGTTTCCTGTTCAGGATGTTCGGGAGATCCCTCTGGCTCAATGTCTGGAGCGCCAACATATTTTAGAATTGCTCCTGCAGAGACAAAGCTCATTAGATCATCAAGCAAAATAGATCAGAAGCGCATTTTCCTATTTTATTATTACAGTGATGTTGCAGTAATATAGGAAAATTAAAAATTCATTTGTTTTTAAATTAAACATTATGGTTGCAGTGTCCCTTTAAAGCTTTTACCCAATTACAAAACTGTCATTTTTAAAAGTTTTTGGCATTACTTTACACACTGTACTAGTTAAAGTAATAAAACTAAGATAAATGACCCACTGCCACAACAGTCTAAAATAGTCAACACCATGCCAAATAAAGTATTTCCATAAAATATTTCTTTGAATTATAAAACAGT
>NW_027466154.1:922500-932500 GCF_046127955.1 Nelusetta ayraudi
CCAATCAGTGTCCTGAACGTTGCTACGTCACCCTTATGGTCTCAGCTCTGCTCGCTTCGAAGCCCAATGGGGCAGGTACCAAAATCCTAACCCCTGGGAACGTGACAATTGTTTTTTTCAATTGAAGTTTTCGTTATTTTGTTCGTTTTCGTTAACTATTATAACCGTGGTCAGGACCTCCAGTGAGAAGATCCACTGGAGGACATTTAGAGCAAACAGTCAGACAACAGCAGCTGAAAAATGGAGTTTGGATGCTTTCAGCTTCAAGTCGTGGACAGAAAATGATGCTCACACTGTCACACTGATGTTTTCTTCTCCAACCTTCTCTCAGCTCCAGAGGTTGGTGGTCTGCAGGAGCTTCTACAGCAGCAGAAGATCAGTCTGGAGAGGAAATGTGAACGTGTGACTGAAGGTGAAGAAGCAGGAAGTCAAATTCTCCTCAACAGCATCTACACTGAGCTCTACATCACTGAGGGACTGAGTGAGGAGGTCAACAGAGAGCATGAGGTCAAACAGCTGGAGACCAAGAAGACCAAGAAGACCAAGGAGATCCTCCACGACCGTCCAATCAGGTGCAGCCAGATCTTTGAAGCCTCACCTGAGCAGCAGGGACTCAGGGAGTCAGAGTGGTGCTGACCAGGTCTCTGGGCTGGACCGGGAAGCCTTGGGGTCCCACTGGAGGAGCTGGAGGAGGTGACTGGGTCCAGGGAAGTCTGGGGGTCTCTGCTGAGGCTGCTGCCCCCGAGACCTGACTCCGGATACGGCAGTAGAAGATGGATGGATGGATGGATGGATGGATGGATGCCAGGTGATAGAACATTTCATAAAAACAGACTCTGCATTATAACTTCTATTACACTCTAAATAACTCACTCCAATATAACTGCACTCGTCCTTCTCTCACATTACATTGGATCACAATGACCAAACAACACAACAAAGACAATGATCCAACTGTACTGCCACGTCCAGACTCAGTGTAGGTCTGTAGGCCTCTTGGACCTTCATGTGAACCACTGCGTGTTGACTGGAGGTGAAACATGACTGACTGCTGTCCTCCTACCTGGACAATGCAATCTCACTTTCATTCTGCTGCAGATGGCCATTTTCATTTTACACCGTCCAAATTTACAGCTCAGGGCGCTGGGACGAATTCCAAATTGTGTGCAGATACAGGCCTACACTTCAAATAATTATGAGAAAAATCCAACGTAAAGAGAGCACTTCCATTAGGAAATAGTCAACATGAAATTTCGTCTTCTACTGACACCTGCTGGTCAAATTGAATAGTTGCAAATATTGTGAAGAAGTTGTCATCTAATTCTAATCCTAAACAATATGGCCATTCCAAGTGAAGTATTAAGACAATTAATCAGGTTTGTACTGCTTGATTGAACACATTCATCCCGTTCCAGTGCACTAAAACCCACTTCCCTTCAGGACCATGTCAGCGAAGCCAAAACTTCCTTGAGTGACGTTGTGTCCCAGCATGCAATGCGAGCTAGCGATTCACAATACTATTCCATCACAAACATGGATGTAAAAAATAAAAAGGGACGAAAAATGAAACTTCAGGAACACCAACCATTGCAATACAAGCAGAACTGGGCCGAAGTTTTATATTATGTACACCATAATACAGCCTTCTGGTGGACAAGCCATACTATTTAATCCGTGTCTTCCTATGGCACTTCCGTGGGTAGAAACTCGTCGTAGAGGTCACGTGCTGGGTGCTCGTCACCCCACCAACCACCTCGGGGAAGGTCTAACAGGAGAAGCTTGCTGGCGGAAATGATGCACTACAAGTGGATGTGACGCTCATGAGTGCGATGGATGAGGTAGAGCAATGCTCCAGAACCCGATTCAGACTACTCTCCCTCCACTTTTTTTGTTTTGTATGAGCGTTTAAAAAAAACAACATAATGATAATCGAATAAGCTTTAGTTTATTAATCAGAATTAAAACAAGGTTGTAGATTTGTTATAGATGAGTTCCTTTGTTGTAGTTTGGCGCTTGAAAAACTATATATGGGATGTACCATGACCTGAGGGATTTCCTCATCCCATCCCAGCTTTGTTCTGATGCTGAATGTGAATGTATCTTGCTGTACATCCCACTGAGCTCCAAGGGCCCTCTCCATAGGGAGCTGGTCTCTGTCAAGGTTAAGTGTTTTTACCTCTTTAGCTCTCTGCTCTTCAGGAATGGCGGCCAGCACCGAGCGATGCTTGCTCACCCACTTATTGAGCTTAAATCCACCTCTACCGCACAGGTCTGTTAGCTGCTGGTACAGATGTATTGCTTGTTCCGCCGTGCTGACGGCCTTTAGACAATCATCCACGTAGAAATTTTGACCAACAGTGTTTATAACCTCTTCTGGGAAGTCATGCTGATTGTCGTCAGCTGCTTTCAGCAGGGCGAATGAAGCACAGCTTGGGGATGACACTGCCCCAAAGATGTGGACCAGCATCCTGTGCTCTTGTAGGTCCTTTGTAATGTCCCCATCTGGCCACCAGAGGAAGCGTAAGAAGTTTACATCCTGGTTGGAAACTCTTACTTGATGAAACGTTCCCTCAATGTCAGTCATGAATGCTACAGGGCCTTGGCGAAAACGAAGCAGCACACCTAGCAGTGTACTTGTCAAATTGGGACCCTGCAGGATCTCTTTATTTAATGATGTTCACTCACTTTCAATCTCACAGCCACTAAAAAACCTGATTGTGATTGAGAGGTCCTCAGCAGCCAATCACTGTTGGGAGTCCAGCCTTCAAACACTCCTCCTGAATCCACAGTCACATCTGTGAGCATCTGGAACTTTGGCCCTGATCCTCCACACCACACAACTTGGGATGACAGCGCCACCTACCTGTATCCTTTCAGCAGCCAGTCCATCCTCTGACCCGTTTCCACTGTGGCCTGTTGTGTCATCTGGACCGGAGTCTGGATCATCAGTGTCCAGGTTCATGGAATCTGTCAGAGTGCCGCCGTCCTGTGATGTAATGATAGAGAATCACTCTATTTATACTAATGTGCAGAACCACTAGAGTGTCATTTCTTCACTGCTGTCAGCAACAAGCAATTGGTGTCACACTGGTGTACAACACTTATGGGTTAATTAATAAGAAATGACATATTTATGAATCACCCGCAATGCCCAGATTGTTGCTGCTTATCTGCTGATATGAGCCGTCAACTGTTGCAATATAGAACCACGGGCAGGAAATTACAATTAGTGTAGAGTGTATTATAATTTAAAAGTTTACTTACGGTAGTTCTTTAAAGAATTTAGCAGGGATGGAACAGGCTAACGTGACGACGTCACCTGTAACACGGTAGGAGCTCAACCTGCTGTCACGGCGAAAACTCTGTGTTACGTCCCGTCTAGGGGGACCGAGACGCAACGTGTGGGACAACTTCCCCCACTCCCAAGCCTCATTAATTTTTTCACTGCAGTTGGCAGTTTCAACAAAAAACATTTTATTAATCAGTAAATGAAATAAACAAAACAACTTAACCGGTGGGCAGCAAAGGCTTCAGGGTGGGCCCAGGCCAAAATAATAAACCAAACTCCAACTAGCTCGCCTTAAGAACTAACTAAAGAAAGAAAGAGAACCCAAATACAGAAAGGCTAACCTCCCTACATACTTAATAAACAGGAGAAAAGAGGGGACAAAGAAAATGGCAGCCCACCCCTACGGCTGCGTGCTCTAACACCATTTCAGAAGTGACTAACTGCAGAGTTGGGAGCGGAGGAGGGATGACCGTCAGGCTGGCTCGACTGCTCCTCCTTCTCAGCCGTGGCGCGTCCAATCAGCAGCCGACATCCAGGACCGCACCTGCAAGGCGTCATCCACTCTCTCACACACACACACAGACACAAAGATAGAGGCACCTAGACCCACCTGTGGGTCATAACATCCCCTCTCTTAAGAACTAAACCCTATTAACATACCTACAAACAAAACTAAACAAGACAAACAGCTCAGTTCCCCCGAAATAAGAATTCCGCAGCTAGTCCACATGATAATGCATCTGCCAACACATTATCAACCCCCCTTCCTGTGGCAAATCTGGAGATTGAAGTCTTGCAGGAGCGGAAACCACCGCATCTACGAGGGCATTATAGTCTGTAAAAACCTGACCACAAATTAACATCAAGATGAGCACTGTCAGAAGGAGAGCCAAAGCTTCTTTTTTAACGTTCCAGAATTGACTCTGTGTGCGTGCTTGCTTAGTTGTGGCATGTCCCTCTACTTCTATGTCATGGTGCAAAACTGACGTACGGCGGGGGTGGTCAGAAAACAATCGTGGGTGGCTCTCAATTAATTTAACAATATCATGACGGGCTGATGCAGGCAAATGGGACAAAAACGAGCTTAAGTTATTCATAATTTCAGAGTTTCCCAGGCGCGCCGAAGGAACACCAATTTTTTTTTTTTTTTTTTACAATGAGCCCTCCCTCCGCCAATGGGCATAGAGGGGGCGGAGGCTCAGGCGACACATTTTTCCGAGCAACGTAACGCCCGGTTCACACTGGACGGGGAAGCGCCATGAAGCGCCGAGCGCTTCCATTCGGCGCCCATGTTAATCAATGTAGTAGTTCACACCAGACGCGAACAGGAGCGCGGCTCCCCTCGCGGATCGCGCCATGCATTTAACGTCAGTTCACTGGACGTGGAAGCGAAGCGCCGCCGAGCGCTTCCATTCGGCGCCCACGTTAATCAATGTGGTGGTTGCGCGGCTCGCGGCATGCATTTGTTGTTTCGGCGTCTGCTCTATTTCGTGCGCGAGCCGCGAGCGATCCTCGTCAATAGTACAGGAAGTCGCTCAATAAAAACGAGAAAATCCGGTGAATTTTCAAAATAAACTAATTTCAAAAATAAAAACCGAATGATAAATTCGATCATATATCATATTTGTATGTTATATTTGTCAGTACATTGTATCAGAGTGCGAGAGAGATTAAACACACACACACACACACACACACACACACACACACACACACACACACAGAGGAAGACTTGATCAAAATACGTCTGTTTGATCCTAGAGATGCCGGTCAATGATCATTATGAAAGAGGTCTTGTCTTGAGATGGACACCTGAGTGTGTGTTTCTATTTATTCACACACACACACACACACACACACACACACACACACACACACACACACACACGCACACACACGAAAGTAAGCTACGGAGCAGGCTGGCTACGGGGCGAGGGGGGGCGAAAAAAAAAAAAAGAAGCTCAAGTGGGAGTGAAAAAAAGACTGCAGCTGAGCAGAAGCGCTTGTCGACCGTCGCGGAGCTGTTCGCGTCTGGTGTGAACCAGTTGGAGCCTCGCTCGCGAAATTCGTCGGCGCTCCGCTTCGCGGCGCTTCCACTTCCATTGAAATGAATGGCACGAGCCGCGCGCCTGTTCGCGTCTGGTCTGAACCACTACATTCAGTGCGTTTACATGGCACTAGAGAAAATCGAATTATTGCCTTAGTCCGATTATGATCGGAGAACTCACGTGCGTGTAAACACCTTACTCCGATTATGATTGGAGTTTAAGAACTCTGATTGGAATCGGAGAACTCCGATTGAGACACCCAGATAATGCGATTGGAATTCGAATTTCTCTGCCATGTATACGCCTTAATCGGACTATTAACTGGACAATGCGAGTGCGCATGCGCCACGCCTCGCTCTCGCAACTCATGACCGCACAACTACGTCGTCTAACAAAACAGACGGCGCGAAACAACCTGGCAAACGCGAATAAGAATGTTGACATTTGGAGAGAGGATGAGACCGGGGCGATGCTTTCTCTTTTAAAAGAGATGGACATATTAAAATAACGCGCAACGGAGACCTTTTCAAAAAGGGTAGCGCAGCAAATGCAGGGCTCCGGCTTTGCGCACCCCTGAACAAATACGTATTCCTTCGTATTTATATTTCTACCTTTTCGTTCACATTTTTTATAAGTTAGAAGAATTTTAACTTTGTAAATAAAAGCACAGCAAAGACATGTTTTCCTGATTTTTTATTTTGGTAATTTCGCTGTTATTCTGCTGGAAACGGCGTGCAGCGGCACCAGCTTCCTCCACGGTCGGCACTTTAATGAGCGTGTGTATAACTGAAGACACCGTTCCTTTGCAAAACCTGTACACAAACTCTCCCACCAGTCTGCGCAGAACCCGAATCCAACAAGAACGAGAGTTTGGGGTCCGTAGCGACAGCACAAAGCGTAGCATCAAAGTGTTGTTGTAGCCCTCCAACAGCAAACAACGTTCTTGTCTGCCTTTTAAAATAACCAGGAGCACAAGAAATAGGGTACAGCTTATCTGCAAAGCAAGTAACACGTACATTATGAACTATCGTTCCATATCACAATAGATTTAATATCTCAACCGAAAGCAGCTGACTATATATATACATATATATATATATATATTAATTAACCTCTGTCATTGAACTCCAAAACATACATGGTCAATATCCATATTATTAGTATGTTGTTGTTTTTTTTTAAATGCTCATACAAAACAAAAGAAAAGTGTGACATACACATGTAGTGCATTATTTTCGCCAGCAAACTTACTCACCTGAATCAGACGCTATGCAGACCACCTGCAAGGGCCCCGAGGGGTGACGCACAACCAGCACGTGACCTCTTCCATGTGCTTCCACCCACGGAAGTGCCATAGGAGGACACGGGTTAAATAGTATGGCTTGTCCACCAGAAGGCTGTATTATGGTGTACATAATATAAAACTTCGGCCCAGTTCTGCTTGTATTGCAATGGTTGGTGTTCCTGAAGTTTCATTTTTCCCTTTTTCCCTTTTTATTTTTTACATCCATGTTTGTGATGAAATAGTATTGTGAATCGCTAGCTCGCATTGCATGCTGGGAAACAGCGTCAATCAAGGAAGTTTTGGCTTCGCTGACACGGTCCTGAAGGGAAGTGGGTTTTAGTGCACTGGAACGGGATGAATGTGTTCAATCAAGCAGTACAAACCTGATTAATTGTCTTAATACTTCACTTGGAATGGCCATATTGTTTAGGATTAGAATTAGATGTTGTTCACTTGTTGTTGACTTGTTCACAATATTTGCAACTATTCAATTTGACCAGCAGGTGTCAGTAGAAGACGAAATTTCATGTTGACTATTTCCTAATGGAAGTGCTCTCTTTACGTTGGATTTTTCTCATAATTATTTGAAGTGTAGGCCTGTAGTTGATGAGGAATCACGGTGTGCTAACGCTACTCAAACAGCTTCGATGAAAAAAGGGAGTGTGATTTGGGTTTGTGGTACATTATGACAATCTTGGACTTGCAAGACTAAGGCGACGGTTCAATTCCCATCAATGTGTATTATATATGTGTTATTTAGCTCATCTATTCTACATTTTAAATAGATCACATTTGACATCTGACCCACTGAACACTTACTATTGAACATATTTTGAAACTATGGGCTATTTAGTCTTGTTTTAGGATATAATATAATTCATTGCACAAACTGTCAGGCTAAGTATAAGAGCTATAGTGTACTACAATCAGTCGTGCCAAAAAAGAGACATTGTCTTTATTTTTCATTTTTATTTTATTGTGTCAGCATTGAACCATACAAGCATGTAGTGTTGTCCAACAAGAATGCATGGCGAATCAAATCCCAAACAACCTATGAAACAATGAACACGTTTCCATTGCACTTCATTTTATTGAGCACTAGATGACCTCCTCGAGCACTGTGTCATTGAAGCCTCGAGGAATGAACCATTTTTTGAAACGTGAAAGTGTCGAGAAGCTTCAACAAAGCCTCGCTCGGCCATCACTACCTACGGCTGCGTGCTCTAACACCATTTCAGAAGTGACTAACTGCAGAGTTGGGAGCGGAGGAGGGACGACCGTCAGGCTGGCTCGACTGCTCCTCCTTCTCAGCCGTGGCGCGTCCAATCAGCAGCCGACATCCAGGACCGCACCTGCAAGGCGTCATCCACTCTCTCTCTCTCACACACACACACACACACACAGACACAGACACAGACACAAACATAGAGGCACCTCGACCCACCCGTGGGTCATAACACTCCGTGTGGATCTTTTCACTCTGGCATTGAAAGGGGGTGCTAGCGCTAGCCGTTTGCTAAGCTATGTACAGACAGCACCACCGCTTGCCGAACCACATAGTCACACCGTTTATATACAACAACTCGTCATCAATATCTCTAAAGTAGAAGTCAGGAACTTTTTTCAAAAACGATAACTAACTCAAACTTTTTTGTGTGTTTATAAAAACAAACTAAAACAAACTTAAATTGAAGTCATATTTCACTTTGTTTACGTCTGTCAAATGAATATTTGCCCAGGAAAATCTTTTAGTTTTACGCAGCAGCACCTAAATGCACGTCGCGTTCTGTGACGTCACCCCTCTTTCACAGCAGTATGTTGACGAGCGACTCGCGGCGGGAAAGTCCGATATGCCACTTTTTCCCAATACGACGAAGAGAGTGACAAAAGCCAATGTCTTGTGGTGGAAAGACACAAAATATGTGGCTTGCTTCTAAAAAGGGAAAAACCCCGACAAACCTCCATTTAAGAAGCTCGCACAAAGCAGTAGTGAACATTTTTATTGAGACTGGGAAGTAGACATGACAGTTTGACTCAGTTGACTCAAATATCCTGTGGCGATGAGAGTGGTTATGGCTATCTGATAAAGCAAGATTTAATATTGGGAATTTAACAAAATGAAAAGGAACCGACAACGCCACCCTGGGAATTTCACCCAGGGAGTTCTACTAAACACAAAAGTAATAATTAGGCACACAGGTAAGTTCTACGAGGAAGGAGTAGGAGACGTGGTTCAGAATGTTTAAAATATCAAACCAACTTTTATTCAACATTTAAAAATAAAAGGAACAAACAGCCCAACACTTAAAACGGAGCTACTGAGCTCCTTATTCTTGGTGTAGAAACTGAGGCTTACCGATGAGGGGGCCAAACGGGGGAGGAACCAAAGAAAACAAGGAACACCCCACTCACACGTGACACACCTGCAAAGAAAGTGAAGTGCAAAAAAAAAGAAGAAAACAACCACAATCCCGGGTCACAGTACTCGAAGGGGCCCACCACCCGGGACACCGCCACCACCAGCAGCTCTCAGCGACTACAAAAGAAAAGATAAACAGTTGGTTACTAAAAGTTCCCTAAAATCTGTCACATGTACTGAAATACACACACACACACACACACACACACACACACACACACACACACGCACGCACGCACGCACGCACGCACGCACGCACGCACGCCTGCTGTCTGAGGGTCAGCGGTGGCGACGTAAGTGTGGCAACAGAAAGGAGCAGTGTGGGGGAGGGGAAGATGATGATGTTGATGAGTTTACAGAATGCAAGGGGGTTATTGTTAAGGGGTAAGGATATGGACGACAACGCCACCTCAAGTTGTTTGTTGAGGAAATAAAATAATGAAAAGCACACAGTTTTCGTGAACAAATGAGCTGAGACGTGGTTTGCAAAAAAAACAGGCTTTATTATAATTGAAGGAAATGCATCTAGACAGGAAGGAATCCAGGCAGTTACGAATTTAAATTAACTAAAACTCAGAAAAAGGAAAACAAATTTATAAGTAAAGTACCAAAACCAAAAAGACACAGGGGGGGAGGGGGAAGCACCGTTCAACACAAACAATGTACGAACAAGGGGGGAAACTTAAACCATAAATATCAAAGCAAATGAGCGAATCAACTTCAACATCAAACTCAAAAAAAAGGGAAAGGATCTTCAAAATAAAGGAGGCCAACGATTCAAATAAGGGGGGAGAAACGGGTTAAACAAAAGCAGGACAAGCTGACACCACACGGGGGGGGGCAACAGAAAGAAGACGACTCACGGGATGTGATGATGGTGTTCAGGGCTGAGGCCACCGAGATATAGCGGAGCAGGTTGGATGGGGACGGAAGCCCAAGGGAGTCACCCCAATCACACG
>NW_027466154.1:937500-973503 GCF_046127955.1 Nelusetta ayraudi
CCCTCCTATATTTTTATGTATGTGGCCCTCAGTGAAAAAAGTTTGGACACCCCTGAGTTAGATCCATTCCAAGAACGCTCCATGCCTCCTTCACCACAACTGGATGCAACACAGGTGCAGCTGTCTTGATCTTGTTGCTGAGCTGACATTGGGGACACTCCTCAACCTTTAAAACAAGCTGTTGTGTAGACTATGACAATCATTTCAATTCTTAGACACTACTGTATACTGCACTTTTAAAGCAATATGTGATTTAGCACATGACTCGCTTAAATACTTGACTGATTGTTTTGTGGGTTTTTTTTCCTTGGGAGTTCACCAGAACCAGAGAGCAAACGGTGAAAAATGCCTACTCCTTGTGACTTTATTAAGAAAGTCTTCTGTCCCCCCAAAAAAATATTATTGAATGATTTTAGGGGTATGCCATGTGCTAAGTCAGAACAGTCAAGCATTCCTGTCCATTCATTAATAACTCAGTCAAGAGCTCTCACCCATTTTTTAACATCCTCGCACAAAGTCCCCCAATGACACGATGCCAGAACCTTTTCCAGGGTTCTCTTGTGCCCAAGTGACCAGCATTATCGTGGCACTCATGAAGGATGTCTCGCAGGTGCTTCTGGTCCATCACCACCGGTCAGGGCTTTCCTTTCCAGTTGAAAAACAACTGATTATCTATTGCAGCAGGAAAAAACACAACATCCTTTTCACATAGAATAGCTACAATGGTACATTGACACTGAAGCTTCAGTAAATGGAACTGCATTAAAATGTTGCAAACATAGGTCGACATGAACAACTAATTGCGAGCATAGAACAAAGTTCCATTGCACTACTGAAGGGAGGTCCTAAATATTCATCAAAATATTACCTGTAAGACCATTAGCTATATAAAAGCTATACATTGAAAAGGGTTACTTACATATTTTTACACAACAATCAATGAAGAGCAGAACGGATGGCTTTTACAAAAGAAATATCAATAATAAGAATGATAAAAAAAAAAGCTGAAAAGAACAAGCGACCCCGAGTCATATTTTAACTTGATCTACTGAACTTTGAATAGGCGCCGTGTGTTAATGAGAAAATAAAACTCACTCGCCATTGATGAAATGCTTTTTTGACTCCCTCCGAATCATCCGTTTTCTATTCCGCTCATTGTTGGATTATGTGTGTGTGTGATATGTTTTGTGTTTTATGTAATTCTACATACTTCTACGAAATGTTTTACATAATTCTATGTAAAACATTTCGTTTTCCATTGTCCCACTGTCCATTTTTTTGCTCTTACTAATGCTTCCCAAACAACTCTCCTCACTCTCCATACATAGGGTTTAAGAGATTAAAGCAGTGGTCTTCTGTTAAGATTATATTTGCTTCTTTCTCCCAGGCACTTTTGACACATAATGTTGATGTCTTTTTGTGTGATTGTAGGCAGGAGTATATTCTGGAGACCACTTTATTATGAATTTTACCTTTATATTCACTTATTAGAATATCGATGAGGTCTGTGTCACCCTTCTTTTTTTTTAATTAGAATTTGATATTTTTATTAAAGTAATAACCCGCCCTGCACCAGTAGACTATATACTGCAGTTGTGCTGCTTTATAGTAGTCCTCCAAGCATGGGAGTGACATCCCTCCCTGTTAAGTGTAATGTTTTGTAGCGTACCCTTGGTTTCTTGTTCTGCCATATGAATCTAGAAATTATCCGATTCCATTCACTGAATTTCTTATTGGGTATTTCTACAGGTAGCGATTGGAGTAGAAATAACAATTGTGGTAAAATAACCATTTTTTAAGTATCTATTCGGTTGTAAAAATCAAGTACTAGGGGGGTCCAACTGTCCAGATCATTTTTAATTTTGGTTGTGATGCTACCGTAGTTTACACTATATAAATCTTTGGGAGTCTTGGGAATATGAAGACCTAGGTATTTCAAAATTCTGGTTGTCCATTTAAATTTAAATGACTTACGTATGTTTTCTTGAGGTATGTAATTAAAAGTAAGAGTTTGAGTTTTCTCTATGTTCAATTTGTATCCCGAATATGAACCACATTGGTCGAAGTAGGGCATTCATTTAGGGAGACTGGTATCCGGGTCGGATAAAGTCACCAGGATGTCATCTGCATATAAACATGTCTTATATTCTTTCCCCTTGAATAGTATTCCCGTGATTTATGGGTCTTCCCTAATCTTTTGAACAAGTAGCTCTATAAATAGAGCAAACAAGATGGGGCTCAGTGGGCAGCCCTGTCAGCAACCCCTCTCCAAACAGATTGTACCTGAAAGACTGCCATTTATTCTGATCCGGGCCACAGGTGAATTATATTTAGATTTTAAACATTTTATAACTGTATTGTTAAAGCCAAAACGTTGCAGGACCAGGTATAAAAATTCCCATAGAACAGAGTCAAAAGCTTTTTCTGTGTCAAAGCTAATTGCTAAGGACATTGTGTTTCCTTTGCTCATTATATGTAACAGATGTATAGCTCGCCTAACATTGTCTTGTGTTTGTCTATTTTTAACAAAACCTGTCTGGTCCGTGTCAATTAGGTTAGGGATAATATTTTCTAGTGTGTTGACAATAATTGAAGTGAAAATTTTATAATCAGTGTTTAAAACTGAGATAGGTCTGTATGAGCTGCAATCTGTCCTAGCTTTCCCTGATTTCAGTATTACAGATAATATGGCCTGTTTCCAAGATGGTGGGGTCTCGCCACCTTTTAAGACATAGTTAAAACAATTTAATAAATAGCAGTGGGGTCACAGAGTCCCTAAAAGTCTTATACCATTCTGCTGGTAGTCCATCTCCCCCGGCTGCTTTGCTTGTTTTCAGTTTAGAAATTGCCTTGTCGACCTCTGCATTTGTAATCTCTGTAGTTAAGCACTTATTTTGTTCTGTGACAACAGATGGCAGGTCTAGGGATTTCAAAAAACAGATTGACTGTTACTGCTTCTGCTAATTTGGGTTGAGTGTATAAATTCCTGTAGTATGATTCAAAAGACTTATGTATTGCTTCTGGCTTATAACACATCTGGTTGGTGACCGGGTCCTTTACTTTATATATGGATCTTCCAGACTGTTGTTTTTTAAGTCTCCAGGCTAAGAGTTTTTTAGCACAGGGTCCATTTTCATAGTGGGTTTGTTTGATATACTTAAGTGTAAGTTCCTCCTGGTCGTTCAGTTTCTTATTTAGTTCTGATTTTACTACGGTTATTTGTTCCAATAAGGTGGGGTCGTTAGTCTCTACGTGCTTCCGTTCCAGTGAGTCTAATTTACTTGTCAAGTCGTTAAGGTGTTTAAGTTTTTCTTTTTTCCTTTGTGATGCCCAACTTATAATCTTCCCACGCAACGCAATACTGCTTTTCCAGCATCCCATAAAATACTCTGTGACGTCACTGTGCTACCGTTAAGGTCTGTATATTCCTTCATTTCTTTCCTAATGTAATCTTCAAATCGGGTGTCATTTAATAGGGAGGTGTTGAGTCTCCAAATAGTGTTTTTGTGTGGGACACCTACATTTATTTTCACATATACACCTGAGTGATCTGATATGTCACTAACACCAATTCTACAATCTAAAACCCTGTGTCTGTCTGTTCTGAACATAAAGAAATAATCGATCCTCGAGTAAACTGAATGAGGGTGAGAGTAAAAAGTCAATTGTTTAGTGGATGGATGAAAATCCCTCCATACATCAAACATACCAATCCTTTTAATCATCTTCTTAATATTTAGTGACTCAGGATTTGTTTTCTTTGTCGGGTTTGATCAGTCTAGAGTGGGATGCAGCTGTACATTCCAAGGGGACTCGTGCCACGCAAAGCCTATTCCGACCTGGCGATCCTGTTTGAATCCATTAGCAACCAGCTACATTACCCCGGGCAGCTTCACGGGTACAGGTGGATGTATGCTAAATGCAGAGAAAATGGACTGCGTGTGAGAAAAGAGTCTGTGCGTTTGGTTTTGAAGGAGCTGGATCCAAGAGGAGTGTCATTAAGGCAAGCGGGGCGTCTCAGACGGAGGAATTGCTTCTCAAACTTCTCAACTTCATCTGGCACCTGGACTCATATGATGAACTGAAGCCATATGGTATTTGTGTGAATGGATGTATCGATGGCTTTTCAAGAAAAATAATCTGGCTCAATGCTTGCACAACAAGTAGTGACCCAAAAGTAATTGGAGGGTGCTACATAGAAGCGGTACAGCGTTTTGGGGGGTGCCCTAGAGTTGTTTGAGGCGACCTTGGAACCGAAAATGGCCATGTTAGAGGCTTCCAGCGTTTCCTCGTCCCTGTTCAACCAGACGACACCCTCGATAGTTACTTGGAGGGGGCCAGCACCGCCAATCAAAGAATTGAATATTGGTGGGGTTTCCTGCGTGGCCAGCGCATGGAGTTCTGGTTAGCCTTGTTATCAGACCTCAGAGACAACGGGCATTTTGATGGCGAGTTTCTGGACAAAAGTCTCCTGCAGTTTTGTTGTATGGGCCTCCATACAGGTGAGTTCATGAATAATGTATTATTTTCATTTTGTGCGCATGTGTATGTGAGTGAGAGAGAGGGGAGGGAGGACAGAAACGGGAAAGGGGGTGTTGGGAAGACAGACAGACAGAGACGGGAGGAAAGGAAAAAGAATGCTAAAGAGAAGGGGTAGCAAAGGGAAAGGAACAGAGATGGAAGGGGAGAGAGATGGAACAGAAGGGTAGAAACAGAGAGGATAAGAGATGGGGAGAAAGAGGGGGGGGGAGGGATGAACAGAGACAGGGAGGGAGGGAGAGGGTGGGGTTGCTCATGTGTGAATGCTGTAATTTAGTGTTTTATTTCTGTTCTGCTGGCACAGCTCTTCCTAAATGTATACATTTTCAACAGGATGAGTTGGGTGACACTGCACAGGTGTGGAATGCACACAACATCAGGCCATCAAGAAACCTGAACGTCCCCAGCGGTTGGCCTAATGTGATGCATGCTGTTCCTGAACTTCACCGAACAACAGATTTTCTCTCCCCTGTTGAAGATGAACACATTCAACTGTGCAAAAATGAATGTGTCTTTCGGCTGGCTGTACCATGTAATCCAGATATTTATGAACTCTGTATCATCTTTATGGCTGAGTCCCATCTTGCTCAACCAACAGATCCGTATCAGGCTGTGAACTTGTTTGCACCTAAGAGAGGCCATCACTGCATCTCTCTAAACCACCCGACCCTCTCCACAGGATGGACACTTATTCCACTGCAGTGCGCCTCCCCCTGACCCTATCCAGAGAATGGACACTAAATTGTTGTGAACCTCCTGTTATTTTGTGTCTTGTTAAATCTCTAGTGTTCCTTTTAAAAATACACAGGGATATCGGTTATTTACTGCACTCCTTTGTTTCTGTTATTACGCAATCCTTATGGTGATGCTATTTACTGAATTTACTTTTTGACCTGAAGGTCGTGTGTGCAAAAGAGCTGTTAAATAAAAGTAGCCATGTGAAAGAACTTAACTATGTTCAGAACAAAGTTGTTGAAACATTGAGAAACACAGAAACACAAGGTTACTTTAAGATTTACTTTAATTATTCTTCACTTCCATGAATTAATGAACATTAACGTGATTCTTTAAAGTCAACAATTCCTGAAAAATTAAACCGGTGTTGGACAACTCGTTCTGAATGCTTGGTTAGACTAAACAGATGGACCTGTAAGCAGTCATTTTCAAAACAACATTTTCACTTTCAACAACAAAAAAAAAAACACCCTCATAAAACTCTGCTGAAGCATTTACTATGGTATGTGTAACTATGGAAGCAGATAGTTACCATAATCCAAATAAAAATGCAATAGCAGAAATGCTTTTAAATTTTAAGAACGAAGCTGCATTATTGGACTCATAATTAAAATGGTTAATAAGTCATTCAATCTGCATTTTCATTTTCTTCTTCAAGACTGCTCATTCTTGTACTTAATTCAAATGAAAAAGGAAAACACATTTGAGATTTAATTTTCAAAACATGCACCAGCAAAGAGTTACCAAAATTCAATATGAAATGTAAAATTCAAAAATGAAAAAGCAATAGCAGAATGCTTTTTCATTTTAAGAACGAAGCTGCATTATTGGACTCATAATTAAAATGGTTAATAAATATTCCTATATGCATTTTCATTTTCTTATTCGTGTCGCACCTTTTATGCCACAATCAAAAAGAAAACTGAGGGCATTGCTTTTTAATTTTCGTGGTCCTGCCCTGCACAAGAGTTACTCCACCTCCGCTGTGGGTATGGCGGTATGACGCCAAGTGTCATTTGCCTCCTGTTATGTGTAAATTCTAATGTTTGTGAATTTAATAAAGGTATATATATATATATATTTTTTTTTTTATTTAAAAAGAAAAGAAAAGAAAAAAAGGTATGGCGGTATGACACCACTTTGCCATCGTTACTTCTTTCACGTCATTGAAGTTGCCGGTAATCGAGATTTAAATCGGCGAAAAACGTGGACCACTGACAGATCTCGCACCAGCATCTGCCACCAGTTGACGGATTGATTTGTTGCTTCGCATCCTTCGTCGGATGGACTGGTGGCCGACGCCGAACAGCTGTTACTCCACCCATGTAACAAATAGCTTGAGCTTTGATGTTGTGCTGGTGCATCAAGGTGTTCCATAACTGACAACAGGTTGGCTAGGGCAACCTTGTTTGCGTCCGTATCTGGGACGGCAGAATACCTGCTCAACTCGGTCCCGAGCATCAGATTCAGATACACTATTCAACTCCACCTGGGAAGCTAAATCCAGCAGGGTTTGAACAATTGTGTCAATGTGCGCCATGCTCAAATATGTCCGACCAACGAGATTCGTCAGTGGTCCACGTTTTTCTGCGATTTAAATCTCGTTTACCGGCAACTTCAATGACGTGAAAAGTAACGATGGCAAAGTGGTGTCATACCGCTATACCTTTTTTTTGTTTTGTTTTGTTTTTTTTTAAATATACAGTATATATATACATTTATTAAATTCACAAACATTAGAATTTACACATAACAGGAGGCAAATGACACTTGGCGTCATACCGCCATACCCACAGCGGAGGTGGAGAGCTGCTGACGTCACTTTCCTGCGCCGCGCGCTTACTTTGAGATTGCGATTTCGTTTTCGAGTTGTGGTAACTCTTGTGCAGGGCAGGACCACGAAAATTAAAAAGCAATGCCCTCAGTTTTCTTTTTGATTGTGTCATAAAAGGTGCGACACAAATAAGAAAATGAAAATGCATATAGCAATATTTATTAATGATTTTAATTATGAGTCAAATAATGCAGCTTCGTTCTTAAAATGAAAAAGCATTCTGCTATTGCATTTTCATTTTTGAATTTTACATTTCATATTGAATTTTGGTAACTCTTTGCTGGTGCATGTTTTGAAAATTAAATCTCAAATGTGTTTTCCTTCATTTGAATTAAGTACAAGAATGAGCAGTCTTGAAGGAGAAAATGAAAATGCAGATTGAATGACTTATTAACCATTTTAATTATGAGTCAAATAATGCAGCTTCGTTCTTAAAATGAAAAAGCATTTCTGTTATTATATTCTTATTTTAATTTGGATTATGGTAACTGCTTCCATATAAAACAAATACATCCATAAATATATACAATGTGAGAATTGTTTCTTGCAAGAGCTGTACTTCAACCCATGACCGTCGATAAAAGTGTACACATCTAATCGTAAACAATCTGCTGCAACCTGAATTTCCACTTCTGTGTCTATAAACCAGTCACAGCTTGACTGATGGCTCTGAAGAAGCAGTTTCCATCAGCCTCTACATTCTCATTTGTACACGGCGAACCTAATGGGCCATTGCAATCAGAAATTGGAAAACTCGCATGGTCCAAATGAATCTTCAAGTTTTTGCAAAGGTCTAAACAAACATCAACATCAAGGGGAGAGAAGTTACACTCTTCATTGGTCACAGCACTGACAAACTCTACGTCAGAATTATCCATGTCAAAGTGAGGAGTTTTGCTCTTCTGAAGTGACTCACTGTTGCCAGCTGGTGCTGGAATTTTAAACCGTGACCATGCAGAACCTTGGCTAATCTAATACCAGTGCCATAATCTGCCACTGCATCTTCACTAGTACTAACTGATGATGGATCACAAATCACATGTGCGAGGCGTAGAACGAGCGGAGCAGTCAGAGGCAACAGAAGAAGAAAGAAAAGCCTCCTTAGCTTAGTTGATCTTCTGTGTTGCCTCCTGGACGGTGCTGGCCTCCTCTGGCTTGGTGCTGGCAACCACGGGAGCCACAGGAACCACGGGCACAGCTCTGGTCATCTGTGGCGTCGCCTCCACCTGATTAAAATAAGAAAGATGTGATTTTATGCCAATAAACATAGAAAGGAAAACACTAGGCTTTACACGATCACGATTTTTGTGCCAATCACCGATCAGTGAGTTTAAATAAACCGATCACCGATCCGATCACGTTAGGGGCAATAAATACTTGTTTCTGTACACCCCTTGCTTTCTCACGAGCACTGTCTAAAGTTGTTTGCTTTAGCATCCGTTTCAGAGTTTGCTTTTCTTTTTCTTTCTCCGCGCTGCGTTTCTTAAACTCGACATGCTCCTCCGTGTGTATCGTTTCCAAGTGCCTGATTAAATTTGTGGTGTTGAAATTTTTTGCCAAAGTTCCCCCGCGAGGTACTGTAGCGTTGCATATATTGCAGATTCAAAGAAACTTTATTGTTCGTCACATAGCGACAGTACTCAAAACAGGAAGAGGCACGAAGACGAAAATGAAGGTTTTTGAATCATGAATCATTATCTCTCGGTGTTATGCCCCGGCCTAAGGGGAACCAGGACACAACATAAAGGCTCCCCCCCTTCTCCCAGCTCTCAAATTAGACAAAGGTGCTTCGTCCACAGGATGGTTTTTATTAAACGTCACCATCATTGCACTGGCGTCAGGGAGGGCATGGCCAAAACAACAAACAAAATGGCTCTCTTATGGATCTTACCTATGAAGAAAACAATCAAATAAATGACAGTCAAACTAACCTCCTTAACTAAAACACAGGAGAAAAGGGGCACAACACAAATGGCTTCCCTCCCCTACGGGCTACGTGGACACAAAGGGAACTGAAATAGATTACAAAACAGAATTGATGGCTGAACACAGAATGCCGCTGCTGCGGCACATGGCCTCTGGTTGGGAGCTGGGAGAAGGACAAAGAGACCGAGGTGTTGAAGTCCTCCTCCTTAAATATTGGCACCAGCCAATCACCTTTCCGCACCTGGAACAAGCAAAAAAAAGGGAACACAGGATCTACTGCGCCATCTAGTGCCCAAACGGACACACAGCAGACAAAAGGAACTGACAACAATGTAAACCCAAATCTATACATTTACATAACACTCGGATACAAACAAATAAACATGTCGATGCTGTGAAACTACTTTGGAGGAAATGAGACAGATTAAAAAAGTTTCAACACGACCATGACGTCATTGATCGGTGATTCATGACATGACGCCCGATCACGAACGTTTCAAAAAATGCCAAATATCAGCCGATCCGATACAGCCGATAAGATGGGTGTAAAGCCTAGAAAACACACACAGGTGATGAAGTGGAAATGAATAAGTACAAACCTGCTGCACTGCTGTGACATTGCTGGAGGCAGACTCAGTCATGTGGACAGTTGAACGTGTTGCCCACACCTGCAAATACAAGGACACAAAGTAACGTTTAAAGAACTGCATTTATTGTCCTATCACAAAGATGCACACAATGAAATACACATATCCCAAATACCAACATGTCACTTGTTTGTTTTGGTTTTTGAGGCAACGCGTGCTGATCGACGTCTCAGGCAGGACATCTGGAAGAACATAAAGAAATTAATTCATAAACAAAGTAACACACTAATTAAACTGTACATGTACTGTACATATGTGATCTTGTGTTGATAATAGGGGTGGGGCGATACGGCTAACCCACGATTCGATACTGTGACAATATTTGGCCCACGATAATGACAACATCATGACACACGATATCTTCTATTGTCATAACCCGGCTCAAGAGTTATGACAATAACGGAAGGGACACTGCGGATTGCGATTAATCAAAAGGTTTATTATAACAAAATAGATAATTGTAAGCAAAATAATGAAATATATGGTGTGGTTTGTCAGTATTCATCAGTAATGTAAGTGTGGATGAGTGAATAATAGGATGTGGGGTGTTGTCAGGTGCAAAACAGAACAAAAGAAGCTGAGAGTCGGCCAGACGCCCATGGCTGCTGGATGGAGAATGGGGAAGAGACCGAGCGGCACACGCAGTCGGCCTTTTATCCTGCGGGGGGCATCAGCACAGGTGTCCTAATCGGAAGATGCCACTCCCACATCCACCGCTACCTAGAAATGGGAAAACAGCTGGGAGCCACAACAAGTTATATAGAGAAAGGGTCGTCACAATATGTGACTGAAAAAGAAAAAAATACCCATAAAAAGGAAAATGCCTGTGATCTTGCATTTATTCCTAAACTTTGTATAATGTACAAACAAACGTGCACTGCACAAGCAAACATATTAAAGTGCATGAACATTAATAACTTTCATGTAAACAAGGACAGTGCTTTCTGGTAATGTAAAGTCAGTAGCAACTTGTCTTATCTCAACTTGGGGACTTGGGATATACAAACCGACGGGAAGATGAGAGAGGGAAAAAAATCCTTTCACTGCCCCGATTCTGAAAATCAATAAAAAATGATGCAGACAAAATAAATAAATAAATAACCGCGTCCCCGAAATATACGGGACAAAGTGAAGTGCGTCCCCCATCAGTTCATTACGGGACAGGCTTTTTAGTTGCCAAATATGGGACAATCGCGTATTTTACGGGAGGGTTGGCAACCCTATCTAGACCACAGATGGAAATTAAATGAGGTTTTGTCATTTTCCCTAAAAAACGGGACAAATTGTGTCCCGGGAGAGATTTTATCTTTCCCGGGACAGGTGGACAGGTGGTGTTTGGAAAAAAATATTGATATTTGCCGTCAGTGTATCGATTATTTATTGCGACAGAAAGGACAACAATATATTGCAATATTGAATTTTTTTTTCACCCCTAGTTGATAAGTGTATGAATAATTGTGTGAATGTTACCGTGGCAGCTGGGGAAACCCTGCCAGATGACTCCACGACGGTCTCCATGTGGTCCAGCAGCACAGCCTCACTGAACCACACGGGATTGGACGGGATGTCTGTGTGAAATGCAGTCTCAAAAGCTGTTGGTACCGTCTATAAAAAAAAGAGGAGAGGAAATCAGAGTCAACTTAGGATAAGTGTTCATTTTTAAAATAAAAAGTTGCACAGTTTGACAAATACACGATTGGGGGGGGGGGAAAGAGGGATGAACAGGTTACCTCAACCTCCTGTCCAACAAGAGTCCATTCAGGAGCAGGTCCATACACTGGCATGTGGACAGGACCTGTCACAACCACTCTGGGAGACACCCTGGGCGATGATTGGTTGTGGCACAACACCCCTGGCCTAGGTGAAGGGGGTGCGAGCTGATGGAGCATGCAGCATGCAGACGCTCCACCAAAATCAGTCCTGAGGTGCACCTAAACAGAAAACAACATGTTAACACATATTTGTCATATCAAATGAAGAGCAAGTAAGGCTGAAGAAGGCAAAACTTACACCATCATAACACCACCATGTACAGCTGACGAAGGGGGAGGTGATCGGCCATATACACAAATGTTAAACCTGGAAGAAGTGTCACATAATCAATTATGTAATCACACAATTCTAAGAAATATCTGTTAGCACAGTGTCACTGAAGAGAAAAAAATACAACAAAAATATGTATTTTACACACCCATGCGTGCAGCAACACAATGATATACTTGACGTAGCGCTGTTTGTAGTTCTGGCTTGACAGTCAGGCGAGGTGGAAAGTCAAGCACAAACACCTACAAAATAGTTGTATATAAAAAACACAAACCCAAACAAACATAAAAATGCAAAATAAATTCATGAATATTCTTGTTATTGAACTATGGATCATGGAATTACTTGATATTGATAAAACAAAGTGGCGATGACATTCATGTGTTCAAATTTGTTTGTCACAGAAGATAAACAAACCTTGGGCCAGCGGTCCAACACAGTTGCCAGTAGCGCAGCAAAATCCTGGGCGGAGTCTGTTACAAGCCCGTGTTCAAGGTTGTTGCCCGGGGCGAGAACACAAAACCATCCACAAGTGGACAGAGATGTGAGTCTCCCACCACCAGAACAAAAACATAAAGAAACTCGTGGCTTGACAAAATCACGACCCATACCTTCTTGTCTGGTTGCTGGGCCTTAAGAACGAACTTGCACTGTTTTGTCAGTCAGGAGCAAAACGGGCCATCTTCGCACCCAGGTCGCTGACCAGTACCGCGGCATGTGTAAATTGACAAAAAAGAAAAATCTAAATATATGTTGGTGTAAGATTTATTTGGAATACAACATAACAACACAGGCAGAACATGAAATCATGAACGTGGAAGTACTCACGACGTTCAAAGTCCTTTCGAGGTGGAAAAGGTGTCCAATCCCGTTTTTGCTTCAGGCGTCGTTTCATGGCCAGAGAGCGACGGAATGCCTTGGTGTTCGGCATCTGAACAATGAAATGAAAGATTGTGTCATTTTCAATGAAGGACAATGATAACACAAGTTTACAGAAAAAAGTGATGTTTTCTCACACACGACATCAAAACACAGAAAGCTTTCTGTACCTTTGCAGCTGGAGACGATGAGCTTAAATCAATAAAGCAAAAGAAAATGTGTATGTGTACTCTTGGACCCTAACCCTAATGCCATACAAGTCTATGGGGTGAAATTTCAACGTTGTCCTACAGATATGGGGCCACTTGCTTTTTCATCAGGAGCCCCCAAGAAGCACCCACGCCAAATTTGGGGCTTCTAGTACTTGAGGAACCCCAAAACCCTAACCCTAATTTCAGCTAACCCTAACCCTAACCCTAGTTTCAGCCTTATTGTTAACCCTAATTCAATGCAAGTCTATGGGGTGAATTTTCAACTTTGTCCTAGAGACATGGGGACACTTGCTTTTTCATCAGGAGCCCCCAAGAAGCGCCCACGCTAGATTTGGGGCTTCTAGCCAATGAGGAAAAATTTGGAGCAGACACGAAAGGGTTACAGCTGAGAAGGCACTTAAGATCCTCAAAGGACTGTTGCCACTCACTAGACCAAACAAATGGTTTCAATGGACTGGTTAATTCTTCTCTCGTGGCCGGCAGCTCCACTGCCTTAGTGCTGGAGATGTCCGCTCAGGGGCGCCGCCAGGAATTTTGGGCCCCCTGAAAAAAAACAAAAACAAATGGGCCTCCTTTGCGCAGCGCTTGTCAAAAGCTTCACATCACTCAAAAAATACAGTATAGTTCAATAATAGTGCTTGAGTCCATCTTGACAGTGTCAATGTATTTTTATTGTGAATTCTCCACAAAGCAAACTCTTAACATTTAAGAATGATTCATGAAAAAAACACTTGATGTTTCTCGGACAAAGTTGAGCTTTGACCTTCATAGACTTGCACTGCATTAGGGTTTAGCGATAAGGCTGGAATTAGAGTGAGGGTTTCGGGGTTCCTCATGGGCTAGAAGCCCCAAATTTGGTGTGGGTGTGTCCAGGAGGATCCTGATGAACCTGAAAGTGGCCCCATGTCCCTTAGGACAAAGTTGACCTTTGACCCTCATAGACTTGTATGGCATTAGGGTTATCGATAAGCGATACAAACCTGGTGAGTTTAAGACTTAGTGACTCTACGTACATGAATATATGGGGTACCCCGTCCTTACCTTGTTCCAACCTTCCCTCCACAAACCTGGCTGTCCAGTGCAGAAGTCAAAGTGAGAGAGAGAACAAAGAAGGAGGAGGGCCTGTGACGCCGCTGCTGATTGGCTTGTTGGTCGGTTGAATGAGCCAATTCTAGAGCTCCCCTCGGTGTCCACACACTGCAAAATATATCTAAGAAATAGACACTTAATTTGAGAAAGAACAGGCTAGAAACAAGTCAAATTATCTGCCAATGCAGTAAGATATTTAGACTTGGTAAGATTTCTTAAAATAAGACGATATATCTAGGCATTTGAAGAATGGAAAAACTCTTGAAATAAACAGTAAAGCACTCATTCCAAGGACTGTACTAAGTCAAATAAACTTGATACTAGCTTCTCAATTCTTTTTTCACGTTTGCTTCTTTCTTAATTTGAATGAAAAGATCTTAAAACCAGACCTATATTCACAATATTAGCTTTTTTTTTCTCAAAATGAGACAAAGCATCCATCCCCCCTACGCCCATTCCCCCCCAAAAAAAAAAATTCAGCAAACAGAATTAATATTGTCAACAACTATTTATTCACTTAAATTGTTGACAGTGCCTTCACTGCCTTGTAATAAAAACGTCACTAAGGCATTGCATCTTAAAACAATCTCAAGCAATCATTTCTAGAACGCAAGTAACAATTGTTACAATATTCACCGTCATCATTATTGAATATTGATTCAGATTCCCTGACACTCAGTTACACAAAAAAAACAAAAAAACAGTATGGGGACAGCATATAGTGTTGATATATACTGATAACATGTTTGTTCCAACAGACTCCCACCCACCCTCAAGTTACAACTACCAGGGGAGTGTATCACTACCTATGCCTAGTACACAGCTCTACTCCCCAATAAAATCTTTCCATTCTGCCATGGTCTTTTTTGTATGAGGCTGTGGTGTCTCACTCATGGATAGTGTCCTGTAGCACTTCTGTCTGAATGACAGAGAGAAGGGTTGCCACACACTTTTGGATATGTGAGGTGCAGGGCATAGTAGTAACCCATCAGATGAAGCAGACCGTCACTCAAGTCTTCCGTGGCTCCAAGACAGATGAGACAGCGGGTCCCATCAAACAGCAACACAGAGGTGCAGAAAGACCTCTTCTGCGAGTACATTGTAGGATCTTCTGTTGGCTAAAGAAAAAGAAGAAGGAAACGCCACATCCATGCATGGAACTATGAAGTGTTGAATGTGAGAAAATGCGAACAAACTTTCACCTGAATGACATGAAGCAGTGCCTCACTGGCATGTCCCAGCTTCTTCGGTGGTGGACTTGGTGAAGGAAAGAGTGTGGGGAGTGCCCTGAGCAGCGCGATGGAATATTCCACTGGAATAGAACAAATCAACTTTGAGTTCAAAGTTAGTCTTCCTAAAAATGAGTCTTATTAGGTTTGTGTTGATCACAAAAAAAATCTTATTTTTTCAGCATGAAGAGTATTACCATTCTGCATCTATTCATTCAGCGCAACATAAACCATCCTATGTCCAAGGAAACAGCTACACAGTCAATTAGAGACACAGCAAAATGACTCACCTACATCCAGCGTTATGCGTGGCTTCATCACTTCATTTTTTTTCCAAACACCATAAAATTACACATTGGTGCAGAAGTCTTCCCATCTCTTTTTTTAGTTCATCAATGAATTTTCTGTTGCCCTTATCCAGAATGCGCCGCAGCTCATTCATCGCCTATAATGCAAGTCAATGTTAAAATCTGCAAAAATTCTTGCTTTTCATCATAAACCAAAACCTAAATTAAACCTAAAAGTTAATCACTTACACGATAAAGATCCTTGACACATGGATATGCATCCAGGATCTTTGTTGGCCTTGTCCTGTTCTTTCAGAACATCACTATCAATGAAGGATCTTCTTGCTTGAAACTGCAGGTCAAGAATTTGGGAGACAGCATCTTGGTTGGGTTTTGGTTTCTTCTACAGCTCCTGCAGGGTCTGATAATGTCTGGCCTGTGCTGTCAGACCATCTTTGGCTGATGAAATGGAGGAGACAAATCAGTAAATCAGTCAAATGGATGAAATTGTTTGGAGCATCAAAATATATCAAATGACAATTCAAATGTAAAAATGCCTGTGATATATCATGATATCCAAAACTATCATAACATTGCCTAGCTTTCATACATTATCATTATTATTAAAATGGACATGTTTCTACTTACGTGAAGTGTGGCCGTTATCAGAACTGCGCCCTGGTGTGTGACACAAAATAATTGTTGATCCACCAATTGAGTCTGCATCATGATCTTCTTCTTGGTCACTTGCTGAGAAGTCAATGCGATGCCTTTTCTTCTTGTGGCCCCTCTCTGGTGAATCTCTTGTGAAGATTCTTGTAAGTGCTCGCTTGGTAAATAAAATTTCACTCATTGAAAGAACAAATAAAGATGGAAAGTGAACATGCACAGATAAAAAAAGTATCAGCCAAAAATAACCACACGCTTCAAAATCTAAGTGCGCAAAATAATATAATCACTTACATGTTTCATTGTTTTGTCTTAATCCTTCAGCATGGGATAATACTCCACTAGTCTTTGAGACATTGCAGTGACTTCATGCTTAGAAGGGTACCAGACCCCCTCTCCTTGCTGACTGGCTCTCAAGATAGAAATCATGCTGGTGACAGTGTTTCTCACCAGCCTGTATCTCAGTTCTTTGAACATGACACATTTCCCCTCACTGGCAGTGCGGGCCATCTGGAAGTAGTGCTTACGAGCTTGCTCCAACTCACTGTCTGTATAGAGGGTGGGCAAACTTTTTTAGCAACGGGCCACATGACAGACCTGCATCGAGTCGGCGGGCCACGGAAGGGGGGGTTTGTAGGTAGGTACAGAATTAGTCCGGGTGCAGAATCGTTCTGGGCGTAGTGACTGCCCGATACGGCAACTCCATTGGGACATACCTCTACATTGCGGTCGAACGTGATATATGGATAGATCACGGTCAAAACGCTATTTCGCGGGTGATAGATAGATAGATATATAGATAGATAGATAGTGTGTGTTGAATACATACATTCGTATATATATGTACACATATATATATATATACATACATATATATATATATATATATGTGTACATATATATACGAATAGAGAGATGTGAAGAGAGAGAGAGAGAGAGAGAGAGAGAGAGAGAGAGAGAGAGAGAGAGAGAGAGAGAGAATTTCATGTATACAATATAATACAAAGTACTGTAAATACGCCAGGGATTGACAGAAAAAAAAAGATAACCTTAATCAACCGATATAGTTTGTCCTAATAGAGTTGCCGTATGTGACGTTGTTGGCATTCGCCCACTGGACAGAGGCGACTGCCAGTTACGTCACATACGGCAACTCTATAAATGTACCGCAATCTATCCATATATCACGTTCGAACGCGATGTAGAGGTATGTCCCAATGGAGTTGCCGTATCGGCAGTCACTTCCGCCTGGAACGATTCTGCACCCGGACTAATTCTGTACCTACACCTCGTTGAGGGGGGGGAAGCATGCTATCGCTATCGCGCTACACTAACACGGCAAAGTTACGTGCTGACAAAGTTTCGTTGGGGGGTGCGGTGTTGGGGGGTTATGACTGGCTTCACGCGGGCCGGACTAAGACACGCAGCGGGCCGGATGTGGCCCGCGGGCCGGGGTTTGCCCATGTCTAGTATAGACAACATATTGTGGAGGAGCAGGAAGCTGTAGGGTCCTCTTTGGGCTGCTATTCACCAAAGGAGTGGATGTCTGGGGACAGATTGGAGATGTTCCTCCTGGTGAAGACACAGTTCCTGGCTTCATTCGGGGCAGCCTTGTCTGGTACGGTGGAATTCTCAGCCGAGAGGAAACCAGATCCAAAACATTATGAACAAGAGAGAAACAATAGACCCAATTAGGAAAAAAGAAAAAAAAAGTGTTATGCTAGATGTTTTCAGAGCAAAGTAGGTAACCAATCACATCTACACTAATAAGGGCCCAAATCCGTTTCCTCCTGAGAAAGTGTTCTGGTCCAGGAAAAAGGTCTCTCAAATCATCACGACTGAGGGTGTGGAGCAAGGCTTCATCGATGTTGGCAGCTATAAAGACAGTCCAATCATTAACAAACATACATTTTTTAACTGATGAATTTAATTCAACTTGACAAGTCAAACCAAGTTTGTTTTGTGCCAATTTCTGTTATCAGAAATAATTGTAAATGCAATTCAGTTTAGACATTTTGTCTCAAATTTGTAAAATACTTCTTTTTGAAATCAGTGTCAGCATACAGTTATTTTAATTATTTAGCGGGCAAATCACAGTAATGGAAATTTTTTCATACCTACACATGACATACCATTTAAAATTGATACTGTGACATCATCCAGCTCATCCATTATTGGCCCCGGTTTGGATGTCCATTTAATTTCTCCTCAATCTGGCAGGGAAAAAAAATCATCATATTAAGGTTACAATTAGGACAAGCTAGCCTTCCGACTCAAGATCCGTTTTTTTACAATGCCCATCTGCCATGGATCCCAAAGTTCCCATGCAATTAAAAGTTGTGACACCTTATCTGAACGATAACCCTAGACAGCTCAACGGATTGCTAGTCATACAGACAACAATCAAAATTGGAGTGAAACTTGTAACCGCAATGCCTGCAACATGGTGGTACTTATGGTAATAATCATCAAATACCAGTGTTCTTCGTGACAAAATGACAACATCTGATAGGATTGTGCCACCTTGAACTGCAATCAACTTAAATTTTGATAAAAACAAGCAAATTGTACCTAAACTACATCTTCAATCAATCCAATTTGAGCACCCTCTACCCCATAAACTGAAGATACTGCAATACAAACTTGGTAGTACAGTATTTCGTCATGCCACATATAACTAGGAATGCTAATTGCTTGTTCACATGACTAGAATTGCAGTACATCAATCCAATACAAAATACACACTTGTCATCAAGCTCATAAATCCATCGAGTCGAGATGAGCACGTGCACGGAGTCGGACTCCGTGAGTTCACATAAACAGAGCATTGCGTTTGCGTAAATTATGCACGGCTATCGAGCTAGAAGCCGAGTCCGATTTGGTGCACACAACCACACTATAATGCCTCTCAATGTCCTAACCCATGCCACGCAACACAAACGTGAAGGACCGATTTGAGTTTCTCACGGGACCAGCAGTGAAGTCACAACCGTCGCCCCAAATGAAATGTCGCAGCAGGAGCCTGAGGATTTTCTGAGTCAACATGCTGATCATCAGGTAACGTAATGTTGGCTTTCTTGACGACATTAGACAACTCCCTGTTTATATTTTATCCATATTTTAGTACAAAGCCTCCTTGTTTTCTGATCTGCTCCTGTTTGACTTGTTCGGTTTTTGTTTTGACATTATGCTGTTAGTGTTTATTTCAAATTAACAAGAAGTACCGGTACAGATAGTAGGAACTTAATATAACACTTGCGTCAAACAAAGAATAACTAACTGTATATATCATGTCTACAGGAAGGAGCTGGTACATTAAGTGAGAATATTCAAGAATATTAAGAGAAGATATATTCAAGGTTGTCCTGAGGTCAACTGTACCAACCATTGCCAGAGCTTATGGAGCAATTTGATGTTATTGTACAGTAAACATGGAATATTGGAGCTGTCGCAAAACAAAACAAAAAGCCAACTTTAAGGCTTATTATCTCCAAAATGATACAGTAATCAATCACATTTAGAAATCAAATGTTTCTAAATGTCAAGTCAGTAATGTCAAGTCAGTGCTTGATGTGTCATCAGCAGGCGTCGGCGTCAATAATGGGGCATCGGCGGGTTTCGGGCGGAATCGCCAGGCGTTGGGAAGCGTTGGCGGGTGTCGGGGGCTCGTGGCCAGGTGGCGGACGTCACAGCAAGCAGTGGCCAGGTGGGCTCAGTCCCGCAAACGCTGCTTACAGCTTTAATTTTGTATTGCTTTGATAACATTGTTTAAGTTGAGTTTAAATTTACACTATTTTTTTTTTTCTTAGCTGCTAATTGTTCAAAAATGCTGATGTTAAAAGTGTGTTTGCACAGTAAATGTTATGGCACTTTAATTCATATGGCAGTATATTTAAAATAACTGGCCGTCAAGTTCCAGGAACTGACAAACTGCACTGAGTTGAGTGAGATTCTCCAAAGGAACTCCAGTATAAATGTGGACTTTACATTCTAGTCCCCTGTGAAGAAAAACCCAAAAGTGAACGTTTTTGTGCCTCACCCTTTCTAACTGGGACATTTGCAAGGGAACGCAGACTGGTTATGCTGCTCCCTGATAAAAGAAAAATGTTTCTGCTGTTACCTCAGAAATTGCCTGTTATTATTGTGGCTCAGGATTTTGTAGGTAGATTTTTTTTATTTTTCATAAGGAACAGGATAACAGTAATGCCCTGGTATTGGCAATAAGCTTTAATTTTGTATTTGCATTTTTTTTAACTTTAGATTTACATTAAAAATGTTTCTGTGTAAAGTGCTGATGTTCAATGTTTGCACGATAAATGTTATGGTGCTTTCGTTTATATGGCAGAACATTTAAATTAAAGTGTATGAAAGACTTCTTTTAAATTCATTATTGGCTTTTGCGTATACAACGTGATTAATCGTGTGGAGTGAGCCTTTTCAGCTGGTCAGCTGCTTTCGGTTGACATATTACATCATTATGATATAGAATGATAGTTCATAATGTACGTGTTACTTGCTTTGCAGATAAGCTGTACCCTATTTCTTGTCTCATGGTTATCTTAAAAGATAACACGCTAGATCAGAAGCGCATTTTCCTATTTTATTATTACAGTGATGTTGCAGTAATATAGGAAAATTAAAAATTCATTTGTTTTTAAATTAAACATTATGGTTGCAGTGTCCCTTTAAAGCTTTTACCCAATTACAAAACTGTCATTTTTAAGAGTTTTTGGCATTACTTTACACACTGTACTAGTTAAAGTAATAAAACTAAGATAAATGACCCACTGCCACAACAGTCTAAAATAGTCAACACCATGCCAAATAAAGTATTTCCATAAAATATTTCTTTGAATTATAAAACAGTAGCACATTTCTAATTAAGGGCCTACAAAATACAAACTAAGCTTAGTAAATTCATCCTAAGTTAAGGCTAAAATAACATTAAGAGTCAAATATGTGAGAGACAACTTCCACTGAACAATAACAGGGGACTGACTACAACAACTACTACAACATGCCCTCCCTCCCTCCCTGTTAGAATGTGAATGAACGGGTGTGGAGTCAATCAGTCATTCCCATGGCAGGATAGGCCAACTTGGCAGGACATGGTCAACTTTCATAAAACAAACAAAAACGCTGATTCATGACGAACAAATATTAGCCAGCCAGCTAACATTTATCCGACGCTAGCTAGCTAGCTGGCTAGCAGGACAAATAAACAAACTTGGGGGGGGCAACAGCGTTTCCCCTCCACCTCTCCAGCCCACATCACAAACAAATAACTTACCTTTCCCCTTTGCAAGTTTTTCTTGATCAGTTTTCTTTTCCTTCCGTTTTTCCGCACCGCTGGGATAACTCCTTTTTGATGCCATTATGGTGTCTGTTTGTTTTTAATCCTCTCGCTAACGGGAACGAATGGTAGCTGTCAATCATTCACGTCATACCTGTGCGTCGCCAGCCCTCTACGTCACAACCTGCGTGACAGTGCGGCAAGCCCCCAGAGACCAAGATGGCGTCCCATTCCTTTCAATGAAGTTGCTCACCCAGCGCATGGCTCCCAAAAACTTTTTGACTTCCGCATTGATGGGATAATAGAGCATGCGCGGTTGTGTCAGTGTGGAGCCCGTCACTGACAGACGTGCGCGCTCACGAACCGTACAAAATTCAACATGGAAATCAATGTATTTTTTACGGAACAACTGACGATTGTTGTTTGGAAATTTTAGAAATAATAATAATGATTATTATTATTATTATTATTATTATTATTATTATTATTATTATTATTATTATTATTATTATATTAATAAAATAGTATTATTATAATAATCTATGGACCATAACAGCACTGCCACACATTTTTTTTAATTAATAACCTCTTTGGAAAGCAGACAAAGTAATGAAATGATTGGTCTATTTATTTCATCAGAACTAAAAAAAATAAAAAATAAAAACTGAACGATCTTGAAAGTTCCTCTCTTTCTCTTGCACCTGTCGATGTGTGTACCTAACACAAATTTGCAAATATTTTGTCGTCCTCGTGGAATTAAACAGCACACCATGTTAATTTATCAGCGAGTGCTCTCTCTTTTCATGTAATTCATCACGCTTAACATGTAATGCTGAATCATGAAAGCTATGGAGCAAAAAATAATAATTACATAAACCACGAGTGAAATAAAATGTGTCATTCATTCAATAAAGATTTCATTCATTCGTCTTCTATACCCGCTTATTCCTATTCAGGGTCACGGGGGTCTGCTGGAGCCTATCCCAGCTGTCTTAGGGCAAAGGCACGGTGACACCCTGGACAAGTCGCCAGTTCATCGCAGGGACACATAGAGACAAACAACCATTCACACTCACATGCACACCTACGGACAATTTAGAACGTTCAATTGACTTCACATACATGTTTTTGGAGTATGGGAGGAAGCCGGAGAACCCGGAGAGAACCCACGCAGACACAGGGAGAACATGCAAACTCCACACAGAAAGGTCCCAGGTCCAGGCCCCGGAATCGAACCCACGAACTTCTTGCTGTGAGGCGGCAGCACTAACCACTGCACCACCGACTATTTTATTACTTAGTTGAAAATGCCATTTTATTTCATTTAACAAAGCATATCATTATTTCATCATGCATTTAATTGTTTTGTGGTCCTGTGTTTTAGTGCTTCATAATTGTATTCTGTTGTCAAATTTGCCCATCAAAGTCAGATTAGTAATCCTGTACATTAGTTTAAGGAAAACCAATTCTAGGTAATGGATTGCAGATCTTGTAGTGACCTGTTACAATGGAAAGAAATGTATACATAATAAGTACGTCTGTGTGCCCGATATTTTAGCTAACACTAAACTTTCTGCACAACTGTCTGCATTGTGCTTTTTCTTCGGCCACAGAGAACAGAAACGTCTGTAGTTCTTTGTTCACCCATGGTACAGTTTCAGAAGCTTTTCAGTTTTTAATACGTGTCAATGTAAAAATCCACACGCGAGGCATTTAAAAATGGCGGTTTTGGTCTTTCGTGAAAGACTGCCTTTGGCCAATCAGTGTCCTGAACGTTGCTACGTCACCCTTATGGTCTCAGCTCTGCTCGCTTCGAAGCCCAACGAGGCAGGTACCAAAATCCTAACCCCTGGGAACGTGACAATTGTTTTTTTCAATTGAAGTTTTCGTTATTTTGTTCGTTTTCGTTAACTATTATAACCGTGGTCAGGACCTCCAGTCAGAAGATCCACTGGAGGACATTTAGAGCAAACAGTCAGACAACAGCAGCTTCACCACATCAGCTGAAAAATGGAGTTTGGATGCTTTCAGCTTCAAGTCGTGGACAGAAAATGATGCTCACACTGTCACACTGATGTTTTCTTCTCCAACCTTCTCTCAGCTCCAGAGGTTGGTGGTCTGCAGGAGCTTCTACAGCAGCAGAAGATCAGTCTGGAGAGGAGATGTGAACGTGTGACTGAAGGTGAAGAAGCAGGAAGTCAAACTCTCCTCAACAGCATCTACACTGAGCTCTACATCACTGAGGGACTGAGTGAGGAGGTCAACAGAGAGCATGAGGTCAAACAGCTGGAGACCAAGAAGACCAAGAAGACCAAGGAGATCCTCCACGACCGTCCAATCAGGTGCAGCCAGATCTTTGAAGCCTCACCTGAGCAGCAGGGACTCAGGGAGTCAGAGTGGTGCTGACCAGGTCTCTGGGCTGGACTGGGAAGCCTTGGGGTCCCACTGGAGGAGCTGGAGGAGGTGACTGGGTCCAGGGAAGTCTGGGGGTCTCTGCTGAGGCTGCTGCCCCCGAGACCTGTCTCCGGATACGGCAGTAGAAGATGGATGGATGGATGGATGGATGGATGGATGCCAGGTGATAGAACATTTCATAAAAACAGACTCTGCATTATAACTTCTATTACACTCAATTACTACAATATAACTGCACTCGTCCTTCTCTCACATTACATTGGATCACAATGACCAAACAACACAACAAAGACAATGATCCAACTGTACTGCCACGTCCAGACGCAGTGTAGGTCTGTAGGCCTCTTGGACCTTCATGTGAACCACTGCGTGTTGACTGGAGGTGAAACATGACTGACTGCTGTCCTCCTACCTGGACAATGCAATCTCACTTTCATTCTGCTGCAGATGGCCATTTTCATTTTACACCGTCCAAATTTACAGCTCAGGGCGCTGGGACGAATTCCAAATTGTGTGCAGATACAGGCCTACACTTCAAATAATTATGAGAAAAATCCAACGTAAAGAGAGCACTTCCATTAGGAAATAGTCAACATGAAATTTCGTCTTCTACTGACACCTGCTGGTCAAATTGAATAGTTGTAAATATTGTGAACAAGTTGTCATCTAATTCTAATCCTAACATCCTAAACAATATGGCCATTCCAAGTGAAGTATTAAGACAATTAATCAGGTTTGTACTGCTTGATTGAACACATTCATCCCGTTCCAGTGCACTAAAACCCACTTCCCTTCAGGACCGTGTCAGCGAAGCCAAAACTTCCTTGAGTGACGTTGTGTCCCAGCATGCAATGCGAGCTAGCGATTCACAATACTATTCCATCACAAACATGGATGTAAAAAATAAAAAGGGACGAAAAATGAAACTTCAGGAACACCAACCATTGCAATACAAGCAGAACTGGGCCGAAGTTTTATATTATGTACACCATAATACAGCCTTCTGGTGGACAAGCCATACTATTTAATCCGTGTCTTCCTATGGCACTTCCGTGGGTAGAAACTCGTCGTAGAGGTCACGTGCTGGGTGCTCGTCACCCCACCAACCACCTCGGGGAAGGTCTAACAGGAGAAGCTTGCTGGCGGAAATGATGCACTACAAGTGGATGTGACGCTCATGAGTGCGATGGATGAGGTAGAGCAATGCTCCAGAACCCGATTCAGACTACTCTCCCTCCACTTTTTTTGTTTTGTATGAGCGTTTAAAAAAAACAACATAATGATAATCGAATAAGCTTTAGTCTATTAATCAGAATTAAAACAAGTAGGTTTTGCCCTTACAAGGTTGTAGTTTTGTTATAGATGAGTTCCTTTGTTGTAGTTTGGCGCTTGAAAAACTATATATGGGATGTACCATGACCTGAGGGATTTCCTCATCCCATCCCAGCTTGGTTCTGATGCTGAATGTGAATGTATCTTGCTGTACATCCCACTGAGCTCCAAGGGCCCTCTCCATAGGGAGCTGGTCTCTGTCAAGGTTAATTGTTTTTACCTCTTTAGCTCTCTGCTCTTCAGGAATGGCGGCCAGCACCGAGCGATGATTGCTCACCCACTTATTGAACTTAAATCCACCTCTACCGCACAGGTCTGTTAGCTGCTGGTACAGATGTATTGCTTGTTCTACCGTGCTGACGGCCTTTAGAATATCATCCACGTAGAAATTTTGACAAACAGTGTTTATAACCTCGGCTGGGAAGTCATGCTGATTGTCGTCGAATGAAGCACAGCTTGGGGATGACACTGCCCCAAAGATGTGGACCAGCATCCTGTGCTCTTGTAGGTCCTTTGTAATGTCCCCATCTGGCCACCAGAGGAAGCGTAAGAAGTTTACATCCTGGTTGGAAACTCTTACTTGATGAAATGTTCCCTCAATGTCAGTCATGAATGCTACAGGGCCTTGGCGAAAACGAAGCAGCACACCTAGCAGTGTACTTGTCAAATTGGGACCCTGCAGGAGCTCTTTATTTAATGATGTTCACTCACTTTCAATCTCACAGCCACTAAAAAACCTGATTGTGATTGAGAGGTCCTCAGCAGCCAATCACTGTTGGGAGTCCAGCCTTCAAACACTCCTCCTGAATCCACAGTCACATCTGTGAGCATCTGGAACTTTGGCCCTGATCCTCCACACCACACAACTTGGGATGACAGCGCCACCTACCTGTATCCTTTCAGCAGCCAGTCCATCCTCTGACCCATTTCCACTGTGGCCTGTTGTGTCATCTGGACCAGAGTCTGGATCATCAGTGTCCAGGTTCATGGAATCTGTCAGAGTGCCGCCGTCCTGTGATGTAATGATAGCGAATCACTCTATTTATACTAATGTGCAGAACCACTAGAGTGTCATTTCTTCACTGCTGTCAGCAACAAGCATTTGGTGTCACACTGGTGTACAACACTTATGGGCTAATTAATAAGAAATGACATATTTATGAATCACCCGCAATGCCCAGATTGTTGCTGCTTATCTGCTGATATGAGCCGTCAACTGTTGCAATATAGAACCACGGGCAGGAAATTACAATTAGTGTAGAGCGTATTATAATTTAAAAGTTTACTTACGGTAGTTCTTTAAAGAATTTAGCAGGGATGGAACAGGCTAACGTGACGACGTCACCTGTAACACGGTAGGAGCTCAACCTGCTGTCACGGCGAAAACTCTGTGTTACGTCCCGTCTAGGGGGACCGAGACGCAACGTGTGGGACACCTTCCCCCACTCCCAAGCCTCATTAATTTTTTCACTGCAGTTGGCAGTTTCAACAAAAAACATTTTATTAATCAGTAAATGAAATAAACAAAACAACTTAACCGGTGGGCAGCAAAGGCTTCAGGGTGGGCCCAGGCCAAAATAATAAACCAAACTCCAACTAGCTCGCCTTAAGAACTAACTAAAGAAAGAAAGAGAACCCAAATACAGAAAGGCTAACCTCCCTACATACTTAATAAACAGGAGAAAAGAGGGGACAAAGAAAATGGCAGCCCACCCCTACGGCTGCGTGCTCTAACACCATTTCAGAAGTGACTAACTGCAGAGTTGGGAGCGGAGGAGGGATGACCGTCAGGCTGGCTCGACTGCTCCTCCTTCTCAGCCGTGGCGCGTCCAATCAGCAGCCGACATCCAGGACCGCACCTGCAAGGCGTCATCCAATCTCTCACACACACACACACACAGACACAAAGATAGAGGCACCTAGACCCACCTGTGGGTCATAACACCCCCTCCCTGAAGAACTAAACCCTATTAACATACCTACAAATAAAACTAAACAAGAAAAACCTCACTTCCCCCGAAATAAGAATTCCGCAGCTAGTCCACATGTACACGTGATAATGCACTTGCCAACACATTATCAACCCCCCTTCCTGTGGCAAATCTGGAGATTGAAGTCTTGTAAGAGCAGACACCACCACTTCGAGGGCATTATGGTCTGTAAAAACCTGACCCCAAACATCAAGATGGGTACTGTCAGAAGGAGAGCCAAAGCTTCTTTCTGAACTTCCCAATATTGACTCTGTGTGCGTGCTGCTTACTTGTGGCATGTCCCTCTACTTTATGTCATGGTGCAAAACTGACGTACGGCGGGGGTGGTCAGAAGACAATAGTGGGTGGCTCTCAATTAATTTAACAATATCATGACGGGCTGATGCAGGCAAATGGGACAAAAACAAGCTTAAATTATTCATAATTTCAGAGTTTCCCAGGCGCGCCGAAGGAACACCGATTTTTTTAATTTTTTTTTTTCAATGAGCCCTCCCTCCGCCAATGGACACGGAGGGGGCGGAGGCTCAGGCGACACATTTTTCCGAGCAACGTAACGCCCGGTTCACACTGGACGGGGAAGCACCACGAAGCGCCGAGCGCTTCCATTCGGCGCCCATGTTAATCAATGTAGTAGTTCACACCAGACGCGAACAGGCGCGCGGCTCCCCTCGCGGATCGCGCCATGCATTTAACGTCAGTTCACTGGACGTGGAAGCGAAGCGCCGCCGAGCGCTTCCATTCGGCGCCCACGTTAATCAATGTGGTGGTTCACAGTAGACGCGAACAGGCACGCGGCTCGCGGCATGCATTTGTTGTTTCGGCGTCTGCTCTATTTCGTGCGTGAGCCACGAGCGATCCTCGTCTACAGTACAGGAAATCGCTCAATAAAAACGAGAAAATCCGGTGAATTTTCAAAATGAACTAATTTCAAAATAAAAACCGAATGACAAATTCGATCATATATCATATTTGTATGTTATATTTGTCAGTACATTGTATCAGAGTGCGAGAGAGATTAAACACACACACACACACACACACACACACACACACACACACACAGGAAGACTTGATCAAAATACGTCTGTTTGAGCCTAGAGATGCCAGTCAATGATCATTATGAAAGAGGTCTTGTCTTGAGATGGACACCTGAGTGCGTGTTTCTATTTATTTACACACACACACACACACACAAAAGTAAGCTACGGGCTGGCTACGGGGCGAGGGGGGGCGAAGAAAAAAAAAAGAAGCTCAAGTGGGAGGGAAAAAAAGACTGCAGCTGAGCAGAAGCGCTTGTCGACCGTCGCGGAGCTGTTCGCGTCTGGTGTGAACCAGTTGGAGCCTCGCTCGTGAAATTCGTCGGCGCTCCGCTTCGCGGCGCTTCCGCTTCCATTGAAATGAATGGCACGAGCCGCGCGCCTGTTCGCGTCTGGTCTGAACCACTACATTCAGTGCCTTTACATGGCACTAGAGAAAATCGAATTACTGCCTTAGTCTGATTATGATCGGAGAACTCACTTGCGTGTAAACACCTTACTCCGATTATGATTGGAGTTTGAGAACTCCGATTGGAATCGGAGAACTCCGATTGAGACACCCAGATAATGCGATTGGAATTCAAATTTCTCTGCCATGTATACGCCTTAATCGGACTATTAACTGGACAATGCGAGTGAGCATGCGCCACGCCTCGCTCTCGCGACTCATGACCGCACAACTACATCGTCTAACAAAACAGACGGCGCGAAACAACCTGGCAAACGCGAATAAGAATGTTGACATTTGGAGAGAGGATGAGACCGGGGCGATGCTTTCTCTTCTAAAAGAGATGGACATATTAAAATAACGCGCAACGGAGACCTTTTTAAAAAGGGTAGCGCAGCAAATGCAGGGCTCCGTAGCGACGGCACAAAGCGTAGCATCGAAGTGTTGTTGTAGCCCTCCAACAGCAAACAACGTTCTTGTCTGCCTTTTAAAATAACCATGAGCACAAGAAATAGGGTACACCTTATCTGCAAAAAAGTAACACGTACATTATGAACTATCGTTCCATATCACAATAGATTTAATATGTCAACCGAAAGCAGCTGACTATATATATATATATATATATATATATATATATATACATATACATATATATATATATACATATATACATATATATATATATATATATATATATATTAATTAACCTCTGTCATTGAACTCCAAAACATACATGGTCAATATCCATATTATTAGTATGTTGTGGTTTTTTTTTAAATGCTCATACAAAACAAAAAAAAAGTGTGACATCCACATGTAGTGCATTATTTTTGCAAGCAAGCAAGCTTCTCATGTTACGACTGACTACATTGACCCATATTTTCCATATACTCCCCTGAATCACATGCCCTGCAGATCCCTTGCAAGGGCCTCGAGGGGTGACGCACAACCAGCACGTGACCTCTACCATGTGCTTCCACCCACGGAAGTGCCATAGGAGGACACGGCTTAAATAGTATGGCTTGTCCACCAGAAGGCTGTATTATGGTGTACATAATATAAAACTTCGGCCCAGTTCTGCTTGTATTGCAATGGTTGCTGTTCCTGAAGTTTCATTTTTCCCTTTTTCCCTTTTTATTTTTTACATCCATGTTTGTGATGAAATAGTATTGTGAATCGCTAGCTCGCATTGCATGCTGGGAAACAGCGTCACTCAAGGAAGTTTTGGCTTCGCTGACACGGTCCTGAAGGGAAGTGGGTTTTAGTGCACTGGAACGGGATGAATGTGTTCAATCAAGCAGTACAGACCTGATTAATTGTCTTAATACTTCACTTGGAATGGCCATATTGTTTAGGACTAGAATTAGATGACAACTTCTTCACAATATTTACAACGATTCAATTTGACCAGCAGGTGTCAGTAGAGGACGAAATTTCATGTTGACTATTTCCTAATGGAAGTGCTCTCTTTACGTTGGATTTTTCTCATAATTATTTGAAGTGTAGGCCTGTAGTTGATGAGGAATCACGGTGTGCTAACGCTACTCAAACAGCTTAGATGAAAAAAAGGGAGTGTGATTTGGGTTTGTGGTACATTATGACAATCTTGGACTTGCAAGACTGAGGCGACGGTTCAATTCCCATCAATGTGTATTATATATGTGTTATTTAGCTCATCTATTCTACATTTTAAATAGATCACATTTGACATCTGACCCACTGAACACTTACTATTGAACATATTTTTAAACTATGGGCTATTTAGTCTTGTTTTAGGATATAATATAATTCATTGCACAAACTGTCAGGCTAAGTATAAGAGCTATAGTCTACTACAATCAGTCGTGCCAAAAAAGAGACATTGTCTTTATTTTTCATTTTTATTTTATTGTGTCAGCATTGAACCATACAAGCATGTAGTGTTGTCCAACAAAAATGCATGGCGAATCAAATCCCAAACAATCGATGAAACAATGAACACGTTTCCATTGCACTTCATTTTATTGAGCACTAGATGACCTCCTCGAGCACTGTGTCATTGAAGCCTCGAGGAATGAACCATTTTTTGAAACAAGTGTCGAAGCTTCAACAAAGCCTCGATCGGCCATCACTACCTACGGCTGCGTGCTCTAACACCATTTCAGAAGTGACTAACTGCAGAGTTGGGAGCGGAGGAGGGACGACCGTCAGGCTGGCTCGACTGCTCCTCCTTCTCAGCCGTGGCGCGTCCAATCAGCAGCCGACATCCAGGACCGCACCTGCAAGGCGTCATCCACTGTCAGACACACACACAGACACAAAGATAGAGGCACCTAGACCCACCCGTGGGTCATAACACTCCGTGTGGATCTTTTCACTCTGGCATTGAAAGGGGGTGCTAGCGCTAGCCGTTTGCTAAGCTATGTACAGACAGCACCACCGCTTGCCGAACCACATAGTCACACCGTTTATATGCAACAACTCGTCATCAATATCTCTAAAGTAGAAGTCAAGAACTTTTTTCAAAAACGATAACTAACTCAAACTTTTTTGTGTGTTTATAAAAACAAACTAAAACAAACTTAAATTGAAGTCATATTTCACTTCGTTTACGTCTGTCAAATGAATATTTGCCCAGGAAAATCTTTTAGTTTTACGCAGCAGCACCTAAATGCACGTCGCGTTCTGTGACGTCACCCCTCTTTCACAGCAGTATGTTGACGAGCGACTCGCGGCGGGAAAGTCCGATATGCCACTTTTTCCCAATACGACGAAGAGAGTGACAAAAGCCAATGTCTTGTGGTGGAAAGACACAAAATATGTGGCTTGCTTCTCAAAAGGGAAAAACCCCGACAAACCTCCATTTAAGAAGCAGCAGTGGTGAACATGTTTATTGAGACTGGGAAGTAGACACGACAGTATGACTCAAATATCCTGTGGCGATGAGAGTGGTTATGGCTATCTGATAAAGCAAGATTTAATATTGGGAATTTAACAAAATGAAAAGGAACCGACAACGCCACTCTGGGAATTTCACCCAGGGAGTTCTACTAAACACAAAAGTAATAATTAGGCACACAGGTAAGTTCTACGAGGAAGGAGTAGGAGACGTGGTTCAGAATGTTTAAAATATCAAACCAACTTTTATTCAACATTTAAAAATAAAAGGAACAAACAGACCAACACTTAAAACGGAGCTACTGAGCTCCTTATTCTTGGTGTAGAAACTGAGGCTTACCGATGAGGGGGCCAAACGGGGGAGGAACCAAAGAAAACAAGGAACACCCCACTCACACGTGACACACCTGCAAAGAAAGTGAAGTGCAAAAAAAAAAAGAAGAAAACAACCACAATCCCGGGTCACAGCACTCAAAGGGGCCCACCACCCGGGACACCGCCACCACCAGCAGCTCTCAGCGACTACAAAAGAAAATATAAACAGTTGGTTACTAAAAGTTCCCTAAAATCTGTCACATGTACTGAAATAGCAAGAAAAACAAACAAACAATGCTATGACACACACACACACACACACACACACACACACACACACACACACACACACACACACACACACACACACACACACACACACACCAACCAAGTTCCCACCAACCACGCACACGCATACACGCATGCACACCACTGTAGCTGGACCGGCGACTTGATAGTGTAACGTCTGCTGTCTGAGGGTCAGCAGTGGCGACGTAAGCAAACGAAGAAAAACACAACGACAACGGAAAAACAACAAGTAAAACCAAGGCGGGACGGAAGCAACATGCACCGTCCACTGTCTGTACGGGGCGGCTAGCACAATCAAGTGCGGGCGAAGCGGCAGTGTTCCTGCACTTATCTTATAGGACCGAGTTTTGGGCCACAGGTCTTGATCACCAAGCGTCCTCCAGGTGAGGAGAACAACGAGGAGGCTCTGCGCAGCCTTGTGCTAGCAGGCGGCTGTAGTGTGTCGGTGAGGTGTTCAGGAAGCACTGTAAAAAGAACGGACAGGTGAGGTACTCCGTACCTATGCTAATAAGCCATAATAATTTAAATGCTAAAATGTCCGCACCTGATCCTCTTACAACTCGGGCACACAAAGCGGATGTTCAGTGTCCCATTGACCACAATGGACCACTAAACGAAGCTTTTAAGAAAAATGCGAAATGAAGCCACTGAGAGCTAAAACAACATGCAAACAATGCCACAGTGCAGCTTTTCTCAAACGGGTCAATTTTGAAATCATTTTAATCAACTCTGTCTTCATTGATCAGAAGGTTTTTGCAGATTTCGAATTAAAAAAATTTAACTGCAGGAATCATAAAATCGTCTCATCAGTGACGTTTATAGAGCCATTAAAAAATTGAATATGTGCTGAACAGACAAACGGAGGTGTAAGAGGCCTGTGTGACCAGCAGGGGGCAGCAGAGGACCGACAGCTGCAAGTTCCTCCTCAGAGAGGCCTGAGTAGGCTCTGCACCTTCAGCTCCTCCAGGAGGTCCTCAGCAAAGTGTCAGAGTTTGTTGGTTTTTTACCTCGGTCGGCAGAGTCACAGTATGAAACTTGTAGCCAGGGGGCGCTGCAGCTCACTCAACACCTACAAGGTTTGAAAAGGAAATTGAGTGGAATTCATCTGGAATGAAAAGAAAAGCACAACTACAGCAGAAAAACTGAACACAAAGACGCACAAAGTTTGAACTACACAAAGATTTTCTTCTTCTGTTGATTCAAATGAATTTGACAGAAATAATATCTGAAAAAATACAAACCAAATGTTAAATTTCGACATTTAAAAAATGGACAGATTCATTTACACCCAGTAAGATAAGAAGATATTTAGCTCTCAGCCAATTAGAGCTGCTGCTCCTGTGTGTGTGTGTGTGTGTGTGTGTGTGTGTGTGTGTGTGTGTGTGTGTGTGTGTGTGGATGTGGTGGTGTGTGTACCTGAATGTGGGAGTGGGTGTGTTTAAGTACGTCACTGGAAGTAGGCTGCCAATTAGTGCGGCCTCCGAGGCCGCAACCGCCCCACGCCAGCGACGAGCCCGGGGGGGGGCCCGGACACGGCACACACGCCGCAATGCCGGCCAGGAAGAGGCCCGGAGTTTAGGCCCCCGGACCGGAGGGCACCCGCCCCACGAGGAGCCAGGGCAAGATGACAGGGAGGCAGATACCCCAAGGAGAAGGGACACCACCCGGGGCGAACAGACAGCAGAGCCCGTCCTCTGGACGGGGCCCCCCAGGGCAAGCGAGACCGGACTCATCCCCATTACAGGACCCAGCCCCTTCACCCACCGGGAGGATCGGTACCCAAGGCAGGCCCGGGCACCCAGAGGCCCCCCCCCCTACGGACCCAGTATGGCGCATCGCCGCAAGTGGCGAGGTCCCCATAGGCCCAGCCGGTCTCGGACCCCAGGGGCACCGGACTGCACAGGGCCCATCCAGAGTGGGAAAGATGCTGGATCCCGCCCCCGCTAGCAGGCCGACACCACTGTGTGTAGGGGTGTCAGTGTGTGTATATGTGAACTTGCTGGTGTGTTGAACTATGGTGCGTTTAAAATGGAAGGGTGGTAAGGCCCTGGGGCAACCACACTGCTGCTGAGCAGGGCGGCGGCCGCAGTGCACGAACCACCCCCCCAGTTCCAAAGTGTCTATAATGCCATTAAGATTGGAGAGGGTCTTAAGGCCAGAAGGCCGGGCAGCGATCACCCAAGACACAAATCCCCCGAAACAGAAGAAAATAAATAAATAAATAAAAAATTTAGGGGAAAAAAACATTTAAAAAACACCTATTATGTGACCAGGGGGGACTCCCGGTCAGGGCATCCCCTCAGCGACATCGGGGCCGGGGACACCACAGGGATCCAGGAGCCAAAGGGGGCCCGCCCCCCACCGCACCGCACCACCCGGGCACACAGGAGCGGTAGCCGGCGAACGCGCAGCCCCACCCCAGGCATGCGACCCCACCGCGTACGATCCAGCGCCAGTCCCAAGACACAGGGACGGACCAGCCCTCCCCCCGGAGCACCACCCACCCAACCCCCGACCCCACACCAACCCTGCATTAACTGTGCAGTGTGAGCAGGTCTGAGAGGCGGTCATGCCCATCTGAAACATCCGCTGCCCGGTGTAGTGGATCCTGTGGAGTACTTTAAAATGTATTAATTGTAGAATAGGTTGTTTTATCAGTGAAAAGGTGTTCAGGCAGATTGTTCTCCAGAAATTAGAGTGAGGCTGGAGAGACAGGTCTCTTTCCCACTTAACAATTGGGATAGAAATCGTGCGATCTGTATTTGTAAGCAACTCACTCCAATAGAACTGCAAACTTCTCTCACATGACATTGGATCACAATGACCAAACAACACAACAAAGACAATGATGCCACTGTGCTGCCACATCCAGACTCTGTGTAGGTCTGTAGGCCTCTTGGACCTTCATGTGAACCACTGCGTGTTGACTGGAGGTGAAACATGACTGACTGCTGTCCTCCTCCCTGGACAATGCAATCTCACTTTCAATCTCACAGCCACTAAAAAACCTGATTGTGATTGAGAGGTCCTCATGATAGAGAATCACTCTATTTATACTAATGTGCAGAACCACTGGAGTGTGGAAGCAGACAGTTACCATAATCCAAATGAAAAAGCAACAGCAGAAATGCTTTTTCATTTTAAGAACGTGGCTGCATTATTTGACTCATAAAAAAAATTGTTAATAAATAATCCAAACTGCATTTTCATTTTCTTATTCATGACTGCTCATTCTTGTACTTACTTCAAATGAAGGAAAACACATTTGAGATTTAATTTTCAAAACATGCACCAGCAAAGAGTTACCAAAATTCAATATGAGATGTAAAATTCAAAACTGAAAAAGCAATAGCAGAATGCTTTTTCATTTTAAGAATGAAACTGCATTATTTGACTCATAATTAAAATCATTAATAAATATTGCTATATGCATTTTCATTTTCTTATTCGTGTTGCACCTTTTATGACACAATCAAAAAGAAAACTGAGGGCATTGCTTTTTAATTTTCGTGGTCCTGCCCTGCACAAGAGTTACCACAACTCGAAAACGAAATCGCAATCTCAAAGTAAACGCGCGGCGCAGGAAAGTGACGTCAGCAGCTCTCCACCTCCGCTGTGGGTATGGCGGTATGACGCCAAGTGTCATTTGCCTCCTGTCATGTGTAAATTGTAATGTTTGTGAATTTAATAAAGATATATATATATATATATATATATATATATATATATGTATATATATATATATATATGTATATATATATATATATATATATATATATATATATATATATATATATATATAAATATATATATATATACATATATATATACATACATATATATACATACATATATATACATATATATACATACATATATACATACATATATATA
>NW_027466155.1:0-187500 GCF_046127955.1 Nelusetta ayraudi
GTTGGGGGCGAGCTGGATGATTCCGGGCGGTCAGGGAGGGATTTAGATTTGAAGGCCACGCTGCAGCCAGAGGTCACATGATTTATTCCGCCGCTGGTTGCGGCTTCGCCTCGGCGACGACGGGAGCCGCTCGCTTGAAATGACTCAGTTAATCAACGTAGAATCACTTCCTCTTCCTCTTCTTCGACTGTGTTTTTTTTTTTTGTTTGTTTGTTTTTTTTTGTTGTTGTGTTTTGGATTTAGAATTTTTAGCGTTTTTCCCACCGAAGCTCCCGGCCCGCGTGGGCTCCCACCGGGGGTCCGAGGCTTCCACCGCCGCTGTAGGCGGAGCCAGCGAGGCGCTGACCCCGGCGACCCCGGCCTGCCTCCGCTGGGCGAGCGAAGGCCGCTCGGCGCTCGGCGCTTCAGGGTCAAATGGTCTGCAGTTGGCAGTTTCCTCTAGTTAGCGGTTTGTTGCAAATGACTGTTGAGGAGGAGGAGGAGGAGGAGGAGTGTGAGGGGAGGAAGAGGGGAGGAGTGTTTTCATTCCACGTTTTTTTTTGTTTTTTTGTTCTTTGGCTCGAGGAGACGACGGCGCTCCCGCTCGTCATGTGCCTCGACTTGAGACGATTGGTCGCTGCAAATTTGGTGGTGTGGTGGAAGTGGGAGTGCAGATGAATTAATCTGAGGGTTTTTTTTAATTTCCTCTTGAAACTGCGCTTTTGTTTGATTAGCGCAAAAATACACTCAACAAAACACTTTCTGTGGCATTTTCTTCTTCCTTGTACATTTGCTTGAAGTTTGCTTACTTTCACCGTACTTTTGTTGCCGTGAGAGCATCGGCCAATCAGCTCGGACACAAGGCCACCAGGTCACCAGGTCACCAGGTTACCAGGTCACCAGGCCACCAGGCCACCAGGTCAGCGGTACTGTGGGCCATTCTGCAGAGGTTTGATGCGAAATGAATCGTCCACAATGCATTGTTCCTTTGTGACACATCCAGTGTGTAGCGGCCATCAGGCAGAGCGAAGGAAACTACATTTACCATCAGCCCCCTGAGTTACCCATCATGCCTTGCTCCCTCCTACAGAAGCCACGAGTGGGAGAAGCCGAGTGGTGAAGTTTGTGGAACTGCTGGGTTCTCCAGGAAAAGTTCTGAATCTTGACGTGAGGAAACATTTCTGGGTTTTTTTCTCCATCAGTTGATTGACGGACGAGAAGAAGACGAAGAAGAAGAAGACGAAGAAGAAGAAGAAGAAGAAGAGGACGGAAAAAGTATCCGGACGCTGCTAGCTGGAGTCGAGCTAACGACTCCACCTACACTTCACATATTGTGACACCTGCCAACTGCACTTTTTTCCAAGTCTTTCTTCAAGAAAACACAGTACTTCTTTAATTATTCAAACATGGACGTACTATCAAAGTGTTTTCAAACTGTGACATTTCAAACAGTTTGGTCACCAACTAGTGTAAATTTTGCAATTTCCCTTTTTTTGCCAACAAAAAGAAATCATCTCACGCCCGCTCCCTACAAAAAAAACAAGATCAGATCTGCATGACTTCACCTGCCGCACTTCCCACCAAACTGGCAACCGCCCCGTGTCTGCGGCTGCACCTTCCACCGCTGCCAACGCCGAGAGAGAGGGAGAGAGAGAGAGAGAGAGTGAGGAGAGAGAGGGAGAGAGAGAGCGAGGAGAGAGAGGAGAGAGAGAGAGCGAGGAGAGAGAGGGAGAGAGAGAGAGAGAGAGAGCGAGGAGGGAGAGAGCGAGGAGAGAGAGAGAGAGACAGGAGAGAGAGGGAGAGAGAGAGCGAGGAGAGAGAGGGAGAGAGAGAGAGAGAGAGAGAGAGCGAGGAGGGAGAGAGCCAGGAGAGAGAGAGAGAGAGCGAGGAGAGAGAGGGAGAGAGAGAGACGAGAGGGAGAGAAAGAGGGAGAGAGATAGAGAGAGAGCCAGAGAGAGAGAGCCAGAGAGAGCGATAGAGAGAGAGCCAGAGAGAGAGAGAGAGAGAGGGAGAGGGAGGGAGAGAGAGAGAGAAGAGACGAGATGAGAGCAGCTTTGATTCCCGCCGTCTTTGTGTCACACTGACTGGCATGCTGTTTGACAGGTGGAGATAAAATAGAGAAAATTGTGGATGAAAAATTGGCCTCGCCCGGATCGCTCTCTCTCTCTCTCTCTCCTCTCTCTCTCGCCCTGGGCTGCAGGCAGCAGACAGCGGCCCACTGCTCTGTGTCAAGTGTTTATCAAAGGACCTGATTAGATCTGCTGTGTTCGAGGTAACGGCCTAATAAGAGGGAGGAGGAGGAGGAGGACGAGGAGGACGAGGAGGAGGGAGCGGGAGGAAGGAGGGCTGGCGTGCCAAAAAAATGAAAAAAAAATATTAAAAAAAAAGATAAAGAAAGTGAACCTTGCCCGGCCTGTGAACTCTGATTGGACAGCGGCCGGTCGAGCGTCGCTCGGCCTTTTGTTGCAGCTCTGAGATCAGTTGTTGTTGTTGTTGTTCTCACTTTCCTCCATCTTCTCAATCCTCACCCCCCCCCCCCCCCACGATGGCTGGAGGAAATAAACCTGGTACCCCCCTCCCTCCCTCCCTACCTAACCCCCCCCCCCCACCCTCTTTCTCTCCCTTTATGCCGAGGCCGCCTTCCTCCGGCCATTCCTCTCTCTCTCTCTCTCTCTCTCTCCCTCTCTCTCTCTCTCTCCCTCCCTCCCTCCCTCTCTCTCTCTCTCTCTCTCTCTCTCTCTCTCTCCTCTCAAAAGGGCAAGGCAGCCTCGGCCGCCCGACCAGGGCCGTTTTGCCCCGCAGCTCCCCGCGGTCCAGCGCCCCGCCGCCAACACCCCCCCCCACCCCCACCCCCACCCCCCCGGCCCGAGGCCCGGCTCTGCCTCAGCTGCTGGCCCGGCGGGGCCCAGCGTCTCCTGGCTGCACTGAGCTGCTGCGACAGTCCACTCACATCAGTCCGGCCGGGCCGCCGTGTGACATCACGGTGGCGGCCGTGTTCTCTCTCGCTTTTATCGCCCACCCCGACCTCCCTCTCCCTTCCTCCCTCTCTCTCTCTCTCTCTCTCGCTCTCTGTCTTTCTCTCCCTTTTTTGTTGCGAGTGATGCTATGAGTCGTCGCAGCATTTTCTGGCAGCAACACGTTTTGCGTGTGATAACAGGCGCAGTTACAAGATCTGACCGCCGTTTTTTTTCTTCTTCTTCTTCTCTTTCCATCCTCCCCCCTTCCTCCTCCTCCTCCTCCTCCTCCTCCTCCTCCTCCTCCCCCAGCAGGAAACAGCGAGCGCTAGGCCGCGCCCCCCCCCCCCCTCGCTCCCCCCCTGCAATTTGAATTTCTAGATAATAGGCTTTGACTTCTGGCTGCACGTTTACGGCTCTTTTCATGTGATCAGCTGGGCTCGCGGCGCGGCGCGCGGTGCGGTGCGGCGAGGCGAGGCGAGGCGGCGCGGCGCGGCGCGGTGCAGCGGCGGAACACAGACTGCGAGTGACAGGGCAGCCAGTCAGCGCGGCGAGCCTGTCAGGATCCCTCACACGCTAATGATTTCCCTTTAGTCTATTTTCTGTCTCATTGGCCGTTTCCTTCAAAAACAAAATTGCTCATTTAAATTCCCACGCCCGGGGCACTCTGGTCTTCAAATATTGTTGGAAAGTGAACGGATTAGGCAAAATATGCTTTTTTAAAATGTTAATATATTTTCTGGTTCACTCTCTCCTCTGAGGCCAATTAGGGGAATCTCTGCCGGCTGCATTAATGTCAAGCTGACATCGGCGGCTATAATTACACCGCGCTTGAAACCTAACTTTCACTTGTGGGTAGATGAGTTGTGCCTCGCAGTGACACGGAGCCGAGGCTCCGCCAGCTTTTGATCATTTAATCATCGCCGGCTTTCTTTCGCTCCTCTCCCCCCCCCCACCCCCCCTCTCCCTTTCCCTCCCTCCATCCCTCCCTCGCTCCGCCACTGATTTCACCTTTTATTCTTCCTGTTGCAAAATGCAATGTTGTGTTCCATTATTCACCGCCGCCGCGCTGCTTTTTTTTTTTTTTTTTTTTTTTTACTCTTTTTCCTCCCTCCCTCGCGCTGCCCCCTCCCCCCGTTTTTTTTTTCATCCCTAAATTTTAATTGCGGGCTTCATTAATGACATCACGGCGACCCCTCCCCCCACCCCGCCTTTCAGGTGCGCACACGCTCACGCGCACGCCGAGCCGAGCATCTGTTTACTCGCCTGATTCACAATTTAGGCCGGTGCTGCGGCGCGTGTCTGCGGCTGCGTGCAGCCAGATGCGCTGCTGCCTGATGTCCTGATGCTGCACTTCAGCCCGGAGACCAGAGAGACGCCTAATGATAGTTAATGCTCTCACCATGAATATAAATGTCTCCACAAAGGGCGTCTGAAGAGCGGATGGCAGCTTCCACCTGATTTGGGCCCCTCGGCTGTCATGGTACTTGAGGGCTGAACAGATTTTTTTTTTTTTTTTTTTTTTTTTTTTCTTTTTTCTCTCCTGGTGCTGCTGCTGATCCGGCTGAAAATGATCACCGATTCGCCGCAGCTCAGCGCCGTCATTACTTTCACAAAATCTCGCGCTGTTAGAGAATTTGATTACCTTCAGCTGAGGCACAACTGAGGGTTAAAAAAGAGAGAGAGGCTAAAACGCGAAGATTACATGGATTAATATATTTTCCATGGCTATGATTTCATCAAATCCAAATAGCAGATATACGTGCATGTCAGCTCTAGTTGATGTGATAGTTATTATATAATAATAATAATAATAATAATAATAATAATAATAATAATAATAATTATTATTATTATTATAATTATTATTATTATTATTATTATTATTATTATTATTATTATTATTATTATTATTACATAAGGGAGCATTTCAACATTTTGCCCCCTGCCAGTTGTTGCTGTTTCGACAGAGACGTAGACACGCCGACCAGATAAATTCCTCAACTGTTCTAATCACAAAATCTAAAATTTTGTTGGCTGTTAAAATTGTTGAAATTGCTGAAAACTCATCCCTGATTTGGGGAAACATTTTGCCGGGACTGAAGAGGAAAACAACTGAAAGGTCCCCCATTGTGAGGAATTCATGGTGCCAGCATTCCACAACGTACTTCCTCTGCACGTCAGACAGCTGTGGACATCGGCCCTTTGTGATGTCACAGAGGCCACAGCTGCAGCCAGGCAACGCAGCAGGAAGCTAAAACCCAGCGTTTTAGCAGAAGGCTGTAAACAGGGGGCTAAACGTGCAGTTTTCTGGAGGTCTGGCGGGGGATAATTAGTGGGGAGGAGGTTAATGAAGCCAGCGTGGCTCCTCCCCTCAGCCTCCACTGACCACTTCCTCCTCCTCCGCCACCGCCTTCTCTCTCCCCTCCAGGCCGCGCTCTCCGCTTTGCACTGTTGTTTCACCCTTTCGCCAGGAACCTCAGGTAATAGGAAATGGCAGTGACCCCGGGTGACCCCGGCCCAACCCACCCGATTACCTTTGTGGAGCGTGAACGCGGCGCCGAATCACATGTCAGGAGACGAGCCGTAATTATTTTTGCGGCGCCATCAGCACGGATCAATCAGTCAAGGGAGGCTGCCAGCGCAAGGCCGCTCGCTGCCAGTAGCGCCCCCCCCCCCCCCCCCAACCCACTTTGACTGACAGCTTTGGTAATTAAGTGGTTGTATAGACCCCTTTGACTGTTATAACAACCTTGTCAGGGCTGCTCTGCGTTGCGGACGCACTGCAATCAATGTGTTCCGCGCAGCTCCTCCGACTCCGACTCCTCCGCCAGGATTAGCGCTCATGTAGCTGACAAAAAAAAGTAAAAACAAATAAATAAACAAAACAAAACAAAACAAAAAGCAGGATTATTCTTTGCAGTGATGTTTGCGTGTCTTTATAATGGCTTCATTTGAACCTCGCCGGCGACCTTTAGCCCAAAGAGAAGTGAGACGACTCTCCTGGAATGTTGCATCTGATCACTGCCGTCCGTGAGACAGTGAGATCACATGACGGCATCCAACAACAACGAGCTGCACAAGACTTTTATTTTCTCTCTGTGTGTATGCGCCATTAAACAATCCTTGATGGTGCACTTTTGGTTCATCTTCTCCTAGAAATTGACGCTTTGCTCTTGCTCCCATCTGACAACTATCATAAAATCAACACTGGTTTTATTAAATCAGATTTTTCTCAGTTTGTCATTACTACCGCTGATAACTTAAACAAAGATCGTCAAGCTCAGGATTCCAGAAAACTGGTGCATAATTTTGCGCCCAAAGCCCAAACCTTTAAATCTGCAGGATTTTAAATCTGACTGGGTCTCGGCCCGCTCGGTCCAAATGGAATGAACCACATCGGCTCAGAAAGACTTGGAGGTGCCCAGGTGTGGAGTCTGAGAGACGTTTCCATTCTTTTCTCTGGCAGAAGTTTAAGTCTGGGCTGCAGCGGAGTGATTTGCAGCAACATGGCACCGGGATTTTCAAGGATTTAATTTTTAGGATGGTGAATGATCCAGCTGGGTTCAACATTTTATATAAATATATATATAAAAAAATAATCTCTGATGGAGTCTGACAGGCAGTCACTCAATACTCCAGCACACCACACAAAAGAACAAAAAAAGTGGTAGAACTTGTGAATTTAAACTCAAGGGTTTTGTTTCCCCTGTTACAACATAATGTCTTTCTCAACATCAGCAACCAGCAGCAGCAGCAGCAGCAGCAGCAGCAGCAGCAGCAGCGAACAGAGGCGCCGTGCAGGTGACGGAGGTTTAATTAGTCGCTGTGATCTTCTGACTTTGTGCATGCCGTCAGACAGCTCGTCCTTCTGCAGCTTTTCATCACTGCAATTCCCAGACCATCTGTCACGGATCACAGGTCAGCCGCACACAAACAGGGACAGTGTTTAGTTAAAGTGTTGTTTTCAGGACAAAGGCAAACAAATAAGAAAGAAAAAAATCTGGTGGATTTTAATAAATTAATTGCTATTATTTTTTTTGCCACTGGCTTTTCTTCCTTTAGTGACTGTTTTGGATTTAAGTAATGCATTTGTTACTAATGTTAATGATTATTACTGTTTATTCCATCTTGAATAAAATATTCTACGTTTATTTTTTTTTATAATTATTTCAAGTTCACATTATAAATAACTATCACTGGCTAACCTTAGCAGGGCCAGACAAAAAAGTAAAGCAAATTTGTTTTTTGTTTTTTTTGTAACGATTAATTCGTTTTAAAAATAAATAAATAAATGCACAGTTAATTGGTTTGTTTAAAAAAATAAAATAAAAATCCAACGGTTTTTTTCAGGTCCTTATGTTTTCGTCACGAACAAGCTCTCTGATTGGATCCTGCTTTTCATGACGTAACTAATTAAAAATAAACCTCCGTATGATCGTGTTTTGTTTTTTTTTTATCTTCATTATTTACATGATTAACAACATGAGCTACCTCTCATTCAAACATATATCCTCACACAGAACACACACACACACACACACACACACACACACACACACACACACACACACACACACGCACGCACGCTGCAGAGGCTGTCACAGCATCGATCCGGTGGCCGATCCTGGTTCTCGGCACCATCATGGGCTCATCATGCGGGCCAACAGGACGGTGCTGCACCGGTTCAATGCGGCCCCCCGCGGCGCCTCGGCACTAATAAAGACATCGATTGTTGCTGCGCCTCTGTCCGCCCTGAGTGGCGAGTTTAGGCGTCGCTTTGATCCCAACTGGGCGATTTGTCGGGAATAAATGTCGGGAAGAGGCCTTATTACAGGACGGAGGTTGAGATGGAGCCTCCTTCACTTCCAGCCTCCCTCCGCTTCACGCCCCATATCATTGACTTGATTTCCAGGTTTCTCGGACATCGGCTCGTGTGGTTTCGCTCCGCGGTGTCCGAGGCCCCGGTGAGCTGCTGCTCAACTGCGCCGCTCTGGACTCTCTGTCGCCGCCTGGCGTCCAAACTCGGCGTGAGTCTCGACCGAGCGAGACCCTCAGAGAGGAGCCGCAGCCGCTGCAGCTGATCGGGGCTCGGTGAAAAACCCACGGCCCTCACGGTTCCGTCGAAACTAAAATCGAGCCTCGACTAACAAAATTTCACAGAAAAAAATTAGAAAGTGAATTTATTCATCTCCAGGTCCGGAAGAAAGACTCACTGTGTATAAAGAAATGAAACGAAAATAGGCTTAATCCAAGACAGATAACTAAATTCATAAGATTTAATAATAAAAAAATATATATACTAAATGAAAAACTGAAAGTTTTTCAAAAGTGTTGAGATTTTTAAAATGAGAACATCAATAATTTACATATTTCTGGAAGACGATTCAATTAATTATATCGATAAGAAAATTGTAACGTGCATCACAAATGAGGATCAAATTTAGAAATAATTCACATTAAATTTTAATGTGTCAAGTCTGACAGAAATTCATCCTTTAGTTGTTTAAGATGAGAGCCTGGTTGATTCCTCAACACATCTCGCCGTGTCTTCCGCAACAACAAAAAAAAACATTCAATAAATTCATGAAAATCTGTTATTTTAAAAATGCATTAACTCCGTTAGATTTTCTTTTAAAAACGGCAAAAAAAATAATAAACGGATTAAATTAGGAGTAAACCTTCAAGTCTGCGGGAAAAATCTTCATCCGCCTCGCGTCAATCATCATCCTCATCAGCATCAGCGTCGCCGCCGTCAAACCTGCAGGAGAAACAAAATAAACCAGCGACAATCAGCACACGTGGCCGCACCGGCAGGACGGTTTAACTCCAGAGAAAATAACAATCCAAGAAAAACAGGAAAATAAAAAATAAAAAAATAAAATACTAAACAGTCAGAATGAACTAAACAATAATTATAATTAAGAAAAAAATATATATATATTGCAAACAGAAGAACAGAAGAGCGAAGCAGCAGCAGCGGCACACAGTCATCCGTGTGACAAGTGGCTGTTCCCATGATCGGACATCCTCCACGCGGAGCGCGCACTACACACACTCACGCACGCACCATGCACGTTTTTTCTTTGCGCCCCCCCCCTTTCTCCCCTTCCACTTCCTCCGAATCCGCGTCGGTAGGGGGCGGGAGTGCAGTACGACGGGGGGGCCGAGGGGAAAGAAAGTGCTGAATTTCCACTACCTTTGAACGCTCATTAGCACCTCATAATGACTCCACTAATTAGGATGACATGGTTATTAACAAGACGCGCTGTCACGGCAGTCAGCGGCTCTCCTCGCGCAGCCGACCTGCGCTGCTGCCGCCGCCGCTGCCGCCGCCGCTGCCGCTGCTGCTGCTCTCCTGGAAACATGTCCACGGAGCTGGAGGTCAAGTCCCGGCCTCATTCTCACGCGCCACACTTTCCCCCAGAAAAAAAAAAAAAAAAAAAAAAAAGTGTAATAAAAATAAAAATAAACAAAAATGACAGCAGGTGACACGAGATGGAGATGCAGCCCAACAGAGTGGATAGAGTGAATTAAATCCAGGAGGGGAAACGCTGCGTTTAAGTTGCTGTCGATTTTCTGTTGATTTTTTTTTTTCTTAGAAATAGCAAGTTTAGAATATTTCCTTCTTTCCCCTCTGAATTTTTCCACAATTCTTCTCCCGCAGCCTTGATATTTTCTACAAAATATTTTCAACCTGAAAGCGTTGTATCTTCTCCCTCACCCCTCCTCCTCCTCCTCCTCCTCTTCCTCCTCCTCGAAGGTAAAAAAAAGAAAAAGAATGATGATAATAATAATAATGGAAGCTCTATTCCAGAATTAGATTCGATTCAGTGGCTCAAGTGTCTCGATAAAGAAACAACTCTCTGATTGGCCCGCAGCCGGAGCCGGTCAGGGTGGGAGCCAATAGAAGCCGTGGGATGGGGAGGTGGGCGGGGCTGTTGGTGAGGAGGAGGCGGAGGGGCCGAGGTAGCGAGGGAGGGACGGGGTGAGTAGTAGCGTCGAGTGTTTATTATAAAGGAGAAAATATTAATTCCCCCCCCTCTCCCTCCCTCCCACCTTCCCTCCTCTCTCGCCGTGGGCCGTGACGTCACTATAGGAAGTCATTGTAGAGCAACACCGGAGCGATTAGCAGCAAAAAGGGGGAGCCTGATGTCGAGGAGTCAGCCCCGTGTGTGTGTGTCTCTATATACGGCTCAACTTTTAACACAAAGTTCAATATCCAAACACAAAAAGCGACTCGAGCGGACTACAGCACACCCACACCGCCGCGTCTCCTCTGAATGTAAGTAACTCTGGAGCGGCCGCACACCAGGATTCCTGCGCCCCTCTCTCTCTCTCTCTCTCTTTTTGCTGGGATTTCCCCTTTTTTCCATTTCAAAAAAAAAAAAAAAATCATATTTTTTTTCTCCTCCTTTTGGTCAAATCCGAGATTTATCTCCCGTTTCTTCAATTTCTTTTTCGACGTGGACTTTTTACTCTTTCCCCTGCTTACGGATGAGACGCGGCTCACTTGTTGTTATGAAGGCTCCATCACTCCTCTCCTAACATGGAAGCGTCCAGCGGCTCGAGTTTTGGGATAGACACTATCTTATCCGGCGCGTCCAACTCTGGCAACCCGGCGCTGATGAACGGGGACTTCCGCCTGGCCGACGGCAGGACAGCGGACTTCCGGAGCCAGGCGACGCCGTCGCCATGCTCGGACATAGACACGGTGGGCACGGCGCCCTCGTCGCCCATCTCGGTCACCATGGAGCACGGCGGCGGCGGCGGCGGCGGCGGCGGCGGCGGTGACGCGCACCTGGTGCCGGACAGCCTCCACCACCAGCATCACCACCACCACCTCCACCAGCAGCAGCAGCAGCACCATCACCACAGCCAGCAGCAGGGTTTAGCCCTGTCGCCCCAGCAGCAGCAGCAGCAGCAGCAGAACCAGCCGCCCCAGCAGCAGCAGCAGCCGCAGCAGCAGCAGCAGGGGCCGCTGGCCGGGGCCGGCTGCGCCCCGAGGACTGCCACCTCCTCCTTCCTCATCAGAGACATTCTGGGCGACAGTAAACCGCTGGCAGCCTGCGCACCTTACAGCACCAGCGTGTCCTCGCCAAAACCAGAAAGTGCCACGGCCCCGGACGGCTTCAGGCCCAAGTTGGAGCAGGACGAGAGCAGGAGCAAGTTGATGGACAAGAGGGACGACATCCAGAGTGAAATCAAATGTAACGGTAAGGATCCATGCAACCAACCCGCCCGTAACCTTCACACGGTTGTTACTGACAGTCTATGTTCTTGCTAATTTTTATTTCGTTTTTACTGTAGTTGGTTCGTGTTTCTTCTTCTTCTTCTTCTTCTTCTTCTTCTTCTTCTTCTTCTTCTTCTTCTTCTTCTTCTTTGAAAAGGCGAGACTCAGCTGCGTCTTTGTTTTGGTTGAATTACAGCTAAAAGCAATGCAGGGAAATTATTTTTACAGCCTGCAAATAACTTGAAATAGTGTGGAGAGGAAACAATAATAATAATAATAATAATAATAATAATAATAATAATAATAATAATAATAATAATAATAATAATAATAATAATAATACAGTGAGTCCTTGGTGTACTTTTCTGCTTTACTTTTCGACCGCTGTGATTAGTGTGTTGAATGTGAAGCAGATGTAAGCCGGCTGATTTTCCCCGTGCGCGAGGCCTCCCTAGTGGGTCAATTAGAGAGATTATTGTTCTTCCTGCGGGGAGGGGGGGCGATCAGGGAGCACAGAGGGGCTGACATATTGATTAGTCGATTTACAGAGGAAGAAAGAAGCCTAAATAAAACAACCGTGACGGTAATAACTGCGGTGATAAGAGCAAATTCCAGCCACTGTAAAAACAACACAAGTTTCCCGGTTTGTTCTGCTGTGCAACTCGGTGCCGCACGTGTCAGAGTGCCAGTTTGATTTTTATCCTTTCATTCTTTCAATTTTTCTTTTCCTTTTTTCTTTTTACGGATTCGGGGGGTTTGGGGGGGGGGGGGGGGTGTGAGAATTAAACTAGTGGAGCTTTTCTGCTTTTGTTGCTTTGATTTAATTTTCTGGCGAGGAAAAAAAAAAACTATGCAAATAAATATATTTTCTCTGAAAAAAAAATATCCTCCACGACTTAAAATAAACCTTGACGTTTATTTATTTGTTAATGTATTTTTTTTTTTTTTCTTCCTTTGGGCCGTGCAGGCACTAAAGAGGAGGGGGACCGGGAGATCTCCAGTAGCAGAGACAGCCCGCCGATGCGCACGAAAAAGCCCCGCAAAGCCCGCACAGCCTTCACCGACCACCAGCTCAACCAGCTGGAGCGCAGCTTCGAGCGACAGAAATACCTCAGCGTGCAGGACCGCATGGACCTGGCGGCGGCGCTCAACCTGACGGACACGCAGGTCAAGACCTGGTACCAGAACCGACGGTAAGAGACAGAACCACAACCAGCCCGTATTTGAAAAAACAAAACAAAAAAATAACACAAGACAAAACAAAACGAAACAAAACGAAACAACACAAAAACTCGTGTTCTGATACTGGAGTGAAAATAACGCAATATATATATATATATATTTTCCATTCTTTGAAAGTGTTTCCTGTCTAAAAAATCAGCAGAATTTTGCAAGATAATTTTTCTTATTTGTGAATTATTATGATCAACAGGCCCGACTTTCATTTAGCGCTTTAATTCTCCAGAGGCCTCACGCTTTGTGCGCACCTATTTAAATGTTCGCCTCAGTCACCGTTAATATTTGCTTTTACTACATAATCAAAATTTGAGCTGTTTTAATAATAATAAAAAAAAATGGTTCGGCATGAATGTATTTGGGCATTTCTTAAGTTTTAATTGAAACGTGTCTCGTGATGTCAAAAATAGAATATATATTTTGATTTGTTAGAAAAAAAAATAATAACAGGAGAAATAAGCTGAGGTTTAGGCTGTTATTTGCACGCAATGCAAATCACTTCGCCTCACACTGCGTCATGTCGCTGCATATTTTGCACCCTCGGCAGCTGTTTCTCAAAACGCCCTGCGATAATCACCCAACTTTACAAATGGAACGAGAAGCTGTTCTCAGATTCAGCCCGTGCATCTTTACCCCCAGAACGAAATCAAATATTTCCAGCACTTTAAAAAAAAAAAAAAAAAAAAAAAAAAAAGATATATATATTATTTCGATTGGCGTTGGGATGAAAGTGCACATGAATAAGTTTCGCAACAAAGCGTGCGATGAAGGAGGGTTCGCTATCCTGATGCGCCCTCCTCCCCTCCTCATTAAACCTGAGCCACGAACTGGTTGCCTGCATTAATTAGGCCTCTGCATACCAATTAAAGGCGTCGATGGGGGAATTAGCCGATTAAATAATTCATCTGTTGTATTTTGATCTGATTTCATCTCTTTGCTTTCCCAGGACCAAGTGGAAGCGGCAGACGGCGGTGGGCCTGGAGCTGCTGGCTGAAGCCGGAAACTACTCGGCCCTGCAGCGGATGTTCCCGTCGCCCTACTTCTACCACCCGAGCCTGCTGGGCACCGTGGACAGCACGACGGCCGCCGCGGCCGCCGCCGCCATGTACAGCAGCATGTACCGGACTCCTTCCACGCCGCACCCCAGCCTGCAGAGACCGCTGGTCCCCAGGGTGCTCATTCACGGCCTCGGGCCGGGGGGCCAACCGGCGCTGAACCCCATGTCCAGCCCCATGCCCGGCACGCCGCACCCGCGATAGACACGAGGGGAGAAGGGGAATGAGAGGGGGGGGGGGGGGGGGGGGGGGGGGGAATGAAAAAAGAGAGATGAAATTCGGGACCGGAGAACCTGGATGGACACGTGATGTGAGAAACTGCACCCGGAACCACAGTGCGGGACTTATTTTCCCCCCCCTCCTCTTCCGCTTCCCCACCAACTCCAAAAGAGCCCATTTAAAGACATTCTACAGAAGTAAAGGAGGTATTTAACAGAGGCCCGGCAGAGACTGTCTGTCTGTCTATCTGGATCGGACCAGACCGGACCGGACCGGACCAGGCCGGAGGAAGAAGACTGCCCATGTCTGATTGTTTGTTTGTTTGTCTTTTGTACAAATACACTTACATTAGCAAATAAACTTATAAAGTTTATTAGATGGAGAAGAACGGAATGAATAAAGAAGTAATGATACTAATGGAATGGCAGACGCTTCTATTTCAAATCGAGCTTTTATTTTAAATCCCTTTGTCAATTTTGACGGTTTATAAAAAAATAAAATAAATTTCATTAAATATGGAACGAAAATTCTTTAAAAGTGTCACGGCACGTATTTCTTTTTCTTTCTTTTTTTTTTTTTTAATTAGAAAACAACAAAGTTTCCCAGCTAGTTGACGGCTTTAGTTTTATCAGTTTAAAAATGTTTCACCATCCAAATAATCTTCAGCTATTTTCTTCCACTTTCTGGTGGGGAGGCTGCTGCATATTTACGACACTTATACCACGTGCATAATTTGCCAAATCGGACCATATGGTTCGTTATTAAATAGGACGATGTTTTAATTTAGCTTTAACCTACAAGGGGGCTGGAGGGAGGGGGTGTCGGTGGAGTTTTGCACGCCGCGTCGCGCTCCTCTGCTCACCAGCACGCATGCATATGGATGGGCAGCAGCAGCTGATTGGTGGCGGCCTGAGTGCGTGTGATGGGCCGAGGGTTCGCTGGGAATGTGGCCTTGGCTCAGCAGCTGTTCCCCGGGAGAGCAGCAGCAGACAATGAGGGCGAGTTTCTCAGCGGGATGAGCGATTAGGATCAGGACGAGGAGGAGGAAGAAGAGGAGAGAGGAAGAGGAGAGAGAGGAAGAGCGCGTGGAGCAGCCCCAGTGTGTGTGTGTCCGGGATTTATCCCCGGTCGCTGCTTTTCTTCCCTCTTTATATTGTCTAACAATTAGGGCCAATTTACACGATAAGTGGATCATTTATAAAAGACTATTTTACTATTTTTTTATTACAACGATTAAATCACACAGCAAGTCCCCGAAATAAACGCAATTATTTTCCTTTATGCAAAGAAAAGTGATGAAGAATAATTTGATTGAGTTTTTTTTTTTTTTAAATTATTATTATTATTGTTATTATTATTATTATTATTTAAATTGGAGTGTTGTGACGTTGGACGAGCACCGTGTGAATGTCGCGCCCCGGGGCCTCGTTTGTTTGGGCTCCTTGTCTTCGAGCCGGAGATCATCACGGTGCCAAACTGGCAACCGCAGATGTGACGCAAACACGCACTTCCGTTGGCCCCAAACAAAAAACAAAAACAAACAACCATGTTATTATTATTATTGTTATTATTATTATTATTATTATTATTATTATTATTATTATTATTATTATGATATTTTAGTGTATTTTTTGTTTTTGTTGTTTATTATTATCTGACTCGTCCGCGTCCTCGCTGTGCCAACACCAACGGGAGCCCCGTCTGATTTCCCCCCTCTTTTCTTTTTTTTTTTTCTTCCTTTCTGGGATTAAAACCTGTGCTGGTCGAATCTTTGGGGCTGTGCAGACGGAAACACGCGGGCTTACACCCGCGCTGTCCCTGAAGACTTTGGACACATGTTAATGCGGCCTGCTTAAGCCGTCTGCTTGTCATTCACTGCATGGACGCCTCTCCGCAAACAGCCCCGCTGCTTCCTGCTGCATCCCGGGACAGCAGCGCTCCGCCGGAGACGTTGCGTAAAATTTGATAGCCCTTTTTTTTTGTTTGTTTTGTTTCAATTTCAAATTCAAACGAACAGGGAAAAAACAGGGTCGTAATTCTAATTTGAGAGGATTTAATACGATCTCCTTTCACGTTGTGACTCTGTGGAAAACGACTTAAAGCACAAGACGCTGATGCTGCGGCTCGACAGACCTCCGTGTTTGGCCCGCGCTGCGATGAGGAGGAATAATTCTATATACTTAAAAAAAAATAAAAAAAAATACTACTACTACTACTACTACTCGTTCCGGCCTACATATTTATATATCGGCAATATTGAAAAATATTAGCCCGCCGTGTTGACCCTGCAGCTTCTTGCCCATTACTGCAGTGTGTACAGTGGCAACGCGCGTTGTTCATATGCATGACTTGTGCAGCATTATTTATTTATTGCACTCTGCGGGTGGGAGGGGGTAGTGGGGGTGTCGGTGCCTGTGCGGGCTGTTCCAATTCATTAATAATGGCCCGGGCCATATACAGCAGCAGCAGCCTGGCTGAATTAATGGGCTCCTCTATACCTGCTAATACCAGGGCGCTGCCATCATCACTTTTTTTTTTTTTTTTTTTTTTGAAAAACAGAGAAAGACCCTTCAAAAATGGGTCACGGCCGACATTATTATTATTATTATTATTATTACTATAATAATAATAATAATAATAATAATAAACAAGAACAATAATAAAGAGAGATTATCATTTATTATTAAGTTATTATTATTTATATTATTACTTCTGCACCTTTAAGAATGCTACAAAAGTAACAATAATAATTTTAGGATAAAAATGTATAAAATGTAAGAAATCAATCATGATTCCGTCCTGCCTCCACCTAAAATGTGAAGACCCATATGATGACATCACTGCTGCAACCTCCCTGGGTGACGTGAAAGCAATGACGCTAATTGTACGACAAAACAGGTCAACAATGTGAAACCCTCTCTCTGAAATTCGACAGATTATTGCGCTCCCATTACGTTTTGGACCTCATCTCCGTGTGAATCCACGGCTGAAGCCAAATGGCTTGATTTCTCTCTCCCCCCCACCCCGCCCCCCCCCACCCCACCCCCCTCCTCCTCCTCTTTTCGAGGTGGTGGTGGGGGGTGGGATGAGCAATACTTGTGAAAACACAATCACTAGTGGAAGGGGAAAAAAAAGGGCAGCAGACTTGAATAAAGAGGATTAGGGCCTTTCTTTTACATGGCGCACATTATCCAGAACAGATGGGCTTTAGAGAGTCGTTTTCTTCTCCGTCTTGCCTGGAGGAACCTTGTTGGGCACTTTAATTGCCACTTTTTCCAACTGATGTAATGGCGGGATATCATTTTCATTACAATAATGAGGTAACACTTGCTCTCCTTGGCCTCTCATTATCACATCTCCTACATCACTCACTAAACACAAATTTAACCCCACCCCCTTCATTTCCTCCCCTGACCGAAAAAAGGAGAAGAGGAAAAAGGAACCTTGGCATTCGGCTCTTCCTGTGCATCTTCTTCTTCTTCTTCTTCTTCTTCTTCTGTCGTCACCCCGCTGCTGTCCACCGTCACCCTGCTGCTGTGCCGTGCACTGCTCCCCCCCCCCCCCCCCGCTCCACCACCACCACCTCCACTCGCCCCTCCCGCCTTTTTTCCCTCTTGCTCAAGGAGCATGCAGGAGAATTTGGAGCAACTCTGCAGAGCGGTTTCAGCTCATCTTCCATCAGGCCTACAGAGAAACACACACCAGGCGTTGCGGCGTTAGAACCCCCGAAAGCACTGAGGCAAGAGCCGAGCTAGTCGGCGCGGACTCCCGGCGTTAGCTGCTAGCCGCTAGCTGCTCTGGCAATGGCCAAAATTTGTGTTGCGCGATGTATCTGTGTGACCTTCTGTGTATTCATTGAGTAGACAGAAGAGAGTTCAAAGCAATATAGAGTTACACATCTGCTCACTAACAGTAGCAATAGCACATCCCAGAAGTTCCAAAGGCACTTTGACTATACAATTTGGAAATATGTGACATAAAACTAAGATTTTTTTCTTAGCAACACTTCACATTAACCATGTAAAATATTTATTTTCTTCTGAAAAATACAAACCAACCTCAACTGCCCTTAAGTAATTTAAAAAAAAAAAACATTTCAAATTATCTAATGGTGACTTTTTAAGATGTACAAGCAAAATTTCCCACATTTTTTTTTAATATATTTTATTTTTTAAAATATCTGGAACTCAAGACTGACAGAAATCAAGAAAGAGAAGTAAACTGAGCTCATTAAATTTATTTATCGAACTTTGGACACCAGGGTTGAGGCTTTGCCATGGAAGGAAAAACTTTTTATTTTTCCCTCTTACAAACGTCAGTCTCTCCTCGACGTGCCAACAGTTTTGGCTTGACCACCTCCGAATTTGTTAAAGATAAAAAAAAAGAAAGTTAAAAAAAGAAAAGGAAAAAAAAGGTTTCATTCCTTTTCTTCTGGACCTAAAAAAAAAAAAAAACAGCCCAGAAGTTGGATTGTGAAGGTGGCCAGTCAAAAGATTTGTTGACATTTTGTTGTCATCTCCGAAACACCGCAGTCTGCACACTGAAAATATCCTCCCGGGCTGAGCTGAGCCCAGACCGGCGTGGACATCATCTGCGAGCGTCCCGCTGAATGACGCGGCGTGGCTGCGGCACATCACAGTTTAAACGGCCTCATCATTTCAGCAAATCCAGCCAGTTTCCCTCCCTCTCTCGCTCTCTCTCTCTCTCTCTCTCTGTCTCTGTCTCTCGCCACCGTCTCTCTTTTTGTCAAGTGACAGGACAGCTGATGGCAGAGAGGCTCCGCTACCTTTCAAGTTTCAAACCAGGCGCCGTCACAGGCGACCGCCGCAACCGAGACGAGCAGGATGGAAAGAAGAGGAGGACGGGGAGGGGGTGAGGGAGGGGTGAGAGTGAGGGATCGGGTGGGGGGAGGGGGGGGGGGGATAAAAAGTCTGTCAGCAGTGATGTCAAAAGCTTCAATTTTTACAGAGCAATTAGGGGTTTCATCACAGCGGAGCGATGTCAGGATTCATTACGGCTCAGCGACGGCTAATTGCTTCAAGGTTAAAGTCGCAGATCTGACGGCATTATATTTTAAGTGACAGACTGGAATTCTGGTGGTGTTGCACAGAGCGCCGCGCTGACATTAAGAGAGGGAGGGAGAACGGAGGGAGGGACGGAGGGAGGAGGGAGGCAGCTGAAATCACAGAACATCAGGGCGGCGGCGGCGGCGGCGCTGAATCCAGGTACGAGTGTTTGGGTCTGTCAAGGTTCTCCTGGCCTGGAACGGCTGAACCTGGTGAGGTGCCTGTTTCCAACCTGCGGAGCGACCCGGCTGTGGTCGCAGCGACTCCCCAACCCCAACCCCAACCCCTCCCACTCTTTTGGCCAATGGGGGGCTCGGTTCCAGAGCAGAAGAACTGAGGAGCCATGCAGAGTTCAGCCAGACACTGGTTGGTTAGCTACGGCTACACTCGCAAGTTAGCATTAGCATTAGCAGGAGCGAGCGAACTACCGAGCTATCCAGGGCGTCGGTACGGGACCCCCGCCCGCGACCTTTTGACCTCGTCCACCGGCCCCATCGAGCGCGTTTGAGCAAAATGGATAGATCGGCGCCGTCGAGCCGCCGGAGTCGTTTTCTTCCAAATGAGCAGTTGTTTACCCTTGGCTTTCACCCCCCCCCCCAATCCTCCCTCCCCTCGACACCCCCCCCCCCCAACCACTCCTCAAAGTAGAATACCTGATCCTTTGAACTGGTTGTTTGTTTAACCGCTGCTGGGAACGGAGACTCCCCGAGGTCTGAGTAAGTGTTGATCTAAGGTTGGATTTGAAATGGCCTAATGAGGAACTCTTTGGATAATTAGCCGTCGCTGAAACGCTCGTGGATAATTTGAGTGCTTCGCCGCCCCGGTACGAGCGAGGCAGGCGGGGAAGAGGCTGCATGATGAAAGAGGAGAAAGATCAGGGTTAATGGAAATTAGCATGTCAAGTTAGGCCCTACCTCTGTGTTTCTAACCCCCCCCCCCACGTCTCCCATCCCCCTAACCCTCCCACCCCTCCTTAATCTTTGATTCTACTTAAGATGCGTTATTGTTGATGTAATGGAACAATTAGCGGCGCGGTTCACGGCAGGGATACGGTGCTGCCGGCGAGGAAACGCTGCAGAGCCGCTACGGTCGCCGCGGTAATTAGAGCCGGCGAAGGAAGGTCCGACAGGAAATGAGGAGGTGGCTCTGGGCCGACGGAGGGGGAGGGGCTAAAGTCCCTGGACCACAGACAAAACTGGTCCATTTAAACTGCTCCAAAATTCACCTCAACAGTGTTTTCCCAACAGTGAACCCACAAAAAGAATCCAACATTTGTGATGTCACAAAGGGGCACGAGCGCCTCGTGACAACAACACTCATAGCCGGGTATTGGCTCCACCCTCTGAAACGTCCCCTTCCCAGTGTGTGGGAGGTCCAGCATTCATCACCTTTAGCAGGAAGCTAAAAAAGTGGCATTTTTATAGACGCCACGTAAACAGAGGGCTAAACATTTTGTTTTCTCAAAGACTTTACAAACCGTGTTTGGATTATTAATCACGTGATATTGTTGCAGCAGAGTCTGGGATTAAAAATCTGAAAAATCTAGGCGCTTTATGGGATCTGTAAACCAATTAAAACCCTTTGAAAAATCAATAGGAAACTATGGGGAGATGAGTCTTTACGGCTGGGAGGAGTTATTTCTGGTTTTCTCGCTCAGTCTTTTGGATAATTATTACTTATCACAAAAACATCTCACGATTATCTCCCGTAATTATTATCGTACTTCTCCAACAGTCAAAAATCAAAGACCTTCCTTTGTTGAGAAAGACAACAATCAGATTGAAAAATTGTTCTAAATAAATCATCTCAACGGCTTTAGACTGGCAAAGGAGAGAAAAACAGTGAAAATAATCAACTGGTTGGTGAAATCCCCACGATGATCTCGGCAGGAGCAATGCGACGCTCTGACTGAAGAGGGCGATGCTGTTCGCTTTGTACTCGTTCTGATGATGACGACGAGCTAATTAGATTCCTGAACCAACGTCAGTGTGAAGGAAGACGGGCCGACGAGCCTCCGAGTCGCCGCCGGCAGCAGGTCGGGGCTTGCCGAGCGCCGAGATGTGATTAGGTTGCCGGCGCTGAGCGCCGTCTGGCAACCCCAAACGCTCGCTGATCGGAACCCGAGAAGAGTCTCCACTCGCTCCCGCCTGATTGCGTTTTCGACACGTGCGTCTGCAAGAAAGACCAATCAACAGCTGAACCAGAGCCAGGCAGCAAGTTCTGATGAAGAAAAATCTTCCGGGTAAACAGCTGCAGGAATGTGTGTTGCTTTTGTTTTTTAACGTGTCAACCAGCAACATCCTGAGTCAGCCTGCGGGGGCAGTGGTGAGTACTGTGGTCTCACCGTGTGAATAGATGAAGGTTAGTGGCTCGATCTCTACCTCTCTGTGTGTGGATGGAGTCCAGTCGGGTAAAACTCTGGCTCCGCCCACAGTTAAAAAAGATGCGCAAGCTAGCCTCTCCGCTTAACTCTGAACTCTCTGCCTCTCTGCGTCATCAGCTGATCGGAACGTCGGTGGAAATGTTGCCGGGGCCTCCGCATGCGCCGATAAACCCATTTGTACACTGCGCACTGCTGACTCGACCTGTTTGTTCGGCATTGTGCAATATTATGTTATCATTGTACAATGCTGCTAGCTATCAGCACTATTAGCACAGGAGGCCGTGTGCACACATCTGTACAAACCTGAAACCCCGTTCAGAACATTCAGACTGGAAAAAGGATCCTGAATAGCGTGAATAACATGAGTTTCCTGTGTTTCTTGATTTGCTCTGAATTAAACCTGACAAACTTCGAACCACCTCGACATGGCTTAAGACTGCAAATACTGCCGCAGACCACGTGCAAGAAGCAGTTGACAGCGGACCCACTGCGTCTGCCAGCGAGCCCCAAACTGCTCGACCAGCGACAATTGTTGCGTTTATTCGACTGGCGGATAAACAGCGTTTGGTTTGCAAGGGAGGGGGGGGGGACAAAACTGGTGTTTCTGCGCATTAAGTGCGCGTAGGGGCTTTTTTTCTCTCTCTCTGTCCGAAGGTTATTTTCCCCCGTAGCCACACAAAGCAGAATAGACCCCCCCCCCCGTCCGAACCCCCCCCTCCTGGCCGCGGCCATTTGCCGCTCACAATGCCTCAGCTTAACCAGCCAGGTCAGGTCAAGTTGACTCAGACAATGGGGGACTTTAGTGTCTCACCCACAGCACTGAGTGTCGCCCAGACAAAAGCAGACTCGCTGCAAGTGGAGCAAACATTTCATAAAGTCGCCGGCCTCCAGTCTATAAATGTCGCCTCTAATCTGCTGCCACTCGTCAAGCACGACTTTAATCCCGAGTCCAGACTCGGTTGTGTTGCAATTTCACCGTTGTTTTTCGCCGATGATACGCAATGCTACATTTTTTTTTAAGGGAAGATAGAGAAAAGGAAAATACTTTCCTTTAGAAACAGGAAGAGCGGATGCAATGGTAATAGTTCTGTTTGTTATAGTACTGACAATATCTTCCGAAGTGACTGATGACTAAAACTTCCAAAACAACTGAAACATCTTGTTGCGTTGGCCAAACTCCAACTGGCAATCATTCCATTTGCCTCTTGAAAAACAAAAAATATAAATCGAATCACTGGGGGAAATTCTTGGTAGGGCTGCTTTATTTATTTATTTATTTATTTATTTATTTATTCAATAGAACGCACATAGCTTTTCCCTGAGTAGTTTGGCCTTTCATCCAAACGCAAATTTGAAGATTTTCAGGTCACTAAAACTGGAGCTTTTATCAAATTTCTTCCCGGGGGGGAAGATTTTCAGAAAACTGTGCGTGTGCACAGGAAGGCCAGATTTTCAACGCAACATTTGTTTGAGCCACTTTATCTCCCGAAGCAACAACAGTGGATAAATGTCAGACTCAGCCGGAATCGCTCCAGTTTGAACCTTTCTAGCGGGCGGGACTTTTTTTTTTCTCTCTCTCTCTCTCTCTCTCTCTCTCTCTCTCTCTCTCTCTCTCTCTCACTGAGGCACCAGGCGGTGTTATGTTGCATTTTGTCAACTTTATGTTCCGGTGTAACATTCAAGTAGAACATTTTTGTAAACCAATATGTGGACTTTTGTTCGGCTGTCTTCGGGCTTACGATTGGCCCATGTGTCTCTGCGCTTAAAGGTTTGGTGTTGGCTCTCTCTATATATCTCCATACATGAATACACACATGTATATGTTTGTATTTATGTACGGAGATGATTTTAATGCCAAAACACAAAAGTGTGGACCCAAAAAAAAAACTAACAAAGTGTATTTAATTTGTACTTAAACTATATATGCCGAATCTTAATTTATTTCTTTATTTATTAAATACAACAGACTGCTGTTTTCACGTTTTCGCCAGGTGCTGCAGATCACCGAGGGCGGCCGAGACCGCCGAGCCGTCACTGAGCCGCTCCTCTGAAATGACTATAGGGGAGAGAGCCAATTAGAATCCAACATATGTGCGATAATGGGGAGATAATTGCGCTGCGTTCACAACTCCCCGCTCCGAGAGCCGGCAGCAAACTCGGCGCTCAGCTGCCGCATGAAAAATACATTTCGACTGGAAAACTCTCTCTCGCTCGAGCTCCGGAGGAACTGCAGCCGAGCCAGACGGCGTTTAACGTTGACGCAGCGCACGGTGCGTGTGTGTGTGTGTGTGTGTGTGTGTGTGTGTGTGTGTGAATCATAGTCTAAAAAAAAAAAAAAAAAAAAAATACCCATACCAAACCGAGAAACACCAGAGTGCAGCTATTCCAGGACAACCTCCGCCGATGTGTCACAGCCGTCCACGCTTTGCACTGCACGTCGCCGCCTACGGGAATTGCGTATACATACGTACAAAAGGTCTCGTGGCGGCGGCTGCGGCGGCGTGCCGCGCGTCACCGGAGACGAGCCACGTCTGATTTGTCACATTCGAGAGGCTTAATGTTTAAACCAAAAGGAAGAGCACACAGTAATGTGTTCATTCATCTGCATAAACACCACCTGTCCTGCCGCAGACGACATCCTTCAGCCGCCAAAGTTTAGTGGCAGCAGCCGCCGCCGCCGCCGCCAGTCAGCCAGACAGCCAATCAGAGAGGGGGGCCCAGCTGTGGCGCTGCCACCAACCCGTAGCGTTTTTTCAAGTGTCAAAATAAAATAAAAAAAAAACAACAACAACAAAAAAAAAAAATCCAGGGCCGCCAGTGGTGCTCGAGTGAGAGAGAGAAAGAGAGAGTGAGTGAGAGAGAGAGGGAGAGGGAGAGGGAGAGAGAGAGAGAGACTTTCATTTCATGTCACCCGCCAGCGAGACGAATAAGGCGACACGATAACAAAAAGAAAAACAGGGTGCGCTATCACGATTGACATCCAAAGGTAATTTATGCTGGCCCTTTATTTACGCTTCTCCAGACACACACACACACACACACACACACACACACACTCACACACACGCACACCGGGAGTTGTTCTTGAAGGCTAATTTGGAGCGTCTCTGGCACACTGCAGGCCTTTTCGCTCCTTAAGAATTTCCATCATTTGTCTGAGTCGCGAGCAGTGGCGGCGGCGGCGGCGCTCGTATCAAGAATTGGCGGCGCCCATTGATCACCTCGCCGCCGTCTCATCGTTATCGTCCCTGGAAGAGCTTCTTAGTGCCAAAGCTTTTGTTTGTTTTGTGTTTTTTTTTCCTCCTCCTCCTCCTCCTTTTTCTTCTTCCCTCCCCTCCGTCGTCGTGTTATTTATTTACCCCCCACCCCCACCCCCCCACACCCTCCACCCTCCACCCCACCACACCGACACTGATACTGATACCAGAACAATACTGTCACTTTCCTCCCCGACTCCTTTCCAAAAGTGGGACGTGGCATGTTCCTCAAATGGTAATGTGTAATGAAAAGGAGAGGCGCTGGGCTGCTGTGACACCTTATCAGCTGGAGGTGGGGAGGCAAAGCGTCTCGTATCACTCTGATGGTTAAAGAGGGGACGGCATCTGGCATCGGAATTATTGGAATAAATTACGGCGGATGGCTGATGAGCCAAACTAAAAGCGCTGTCGCATCTTGATCTTTTTTTTTCCTTTTTTTTCCAAATCTGCAATTCTTTAAAAGATACACGAGCGCAATTCTCGGAGGCCTGTTTTTTTTTTTTCTTTTTTTTTTTCTTTTTAAATTATGTGTCATCTGCTCCCTTTGACTGCGGGGTATATTTTTTTCCCTCCTCCTCCTTATTAAACAAATGCAACTCAATTGCTTGCGATGAATAAATGCGGCGCCGCCATTGGAAAATCTCTGTTTTCCCCGATGAAGTCTCCAGGTTGAGGTTCTTCTGTTTCCTTCTTCTTTCCACAGTCGAATTTGAGGTAATGGTCACTTCTTTTGGAGTAGAGCCGCTTTCAAAAGAAGCTTTTAGAGGCAGAATTGTGGGTAAGTCGAGCGCCGCCGCCAAAACTGTACGACTGATCCGCGCCGGGGGAAGAAAGGGCCAATTAGAGATCATTTTGGCAAAGAAGCTTTTTTTTCGATTGCTTCCACTCTGGTCTTGTTTGGTCTTTTGTTGACCTCTGCTGAGAGCAGAGACGGATCCCCTCTGACGACTCTTTCATCTGGCATTGTGAGAGCACAAGTGCCCCCGCGTCCGCCGACCACTTTAATCAAGCTAATGCAACTGATACCGCCTGCTGCTGTCGTGGTCGTGGTTGTCCTGAGCCTCGCGGTTCACAATTCAAAGAGGCCCACAGATGTGCGACGCTGCCCGGGCTCTCTTTTCTTGTTTTTCTTTTTTCTTTTTTGTTTTGTCGGCGGACCTGTGGGTTGGAGAGGGAGGCACAGGGGGCGAGATGGGGGTCATGGGATGCACACAGACAAACACTCAGACAACCTGTCTGCAAGGGCATGCTGGTTCCGCTCCCATCTCCCTCCACATCCCTCGACTTTTACTACATAGCACATCTGATCTGAAATGTGGGTGATGGACCTTTGTTTAGTTCAAAGGTTCATACCTCTTTATTCCAAAGTCCCTTTGTGGAGCCTCGGGCCTTGAAATATGTATAACTGTCCCCTTTTTTCCCCTCTATCCTCTATTCCAGCCATCTGAGGAGGGAAATCAAAGCCAGAGGGGTTTCAGCGAGAGTCATTTTGAAGCCGAGTGTCCGTCCTGCGTCCTCATTTCTTAACCCGCTACCTGGCAAAGAGCCCTTGCCGACCTCCAGAGTGAACATCCAACAACAGGCCGGCCCACTCAGAGACAAAACATCAACATGCGGGTGTCTGAAAAAGTGGGGAGAGGAAACTTTTTCAAGTGAATCAGAGGCTGCCGAGCTCACCTGGACGTCCGACTGTCCTGAAACCATCTCACCAACAACCAACCTGCTGCAAAACCCTCTAACTTTGGCCGCACTGAGCCGCTCACTTTAGCCGCCCAAGCAAACAGCTGAAAGTTTGTCACCATTTTTCAAGTCATATTTCACAAGTCATGGTTTATGTTGCTTTACCATGAGCTCAGTCACAGTACCAAAATAGTTTTTTCTTGCCATTTGTTCCACTGTGACCTTCTGGCTTATTGAATTTATTGAATATTACCCCCGTGAATCCAATGAGGGACAAGCTAGGTTAGCATTTAGTGCATCCTAGGTTTAGCCTTAAAACTAAAAAAAAAAAAGTTTAAAAGCACCAATTCCATAAACTCTGGTGAGTTTTTTTTTTTTTGCGGATGCCAGTGCTGTGATAATGCTGCCAGGGGTGTAAATATACATCAATTAAAACACACTGACAGCAATACTTGATCAAAGCAGCGGACAATTTACTTAAATCAAATCAAGACTTTCCCTGGTTCTCATCGCGCGTCTAAAGAGAAAACACTTGGAACTCGGTCAAATTGCTCCAACATTTCAAATATTTTTATTGAATATGTTCATATTTATAGTTTACGGCACTCAGCTGAATCAACTTTTGCTCGCACGGTAGATGATATTTTTGAATGTAGCGCTTGTCCTCCGGAGTATCTGGCTTCCTCCAGTCTCAGCAAAACATTCAGCAGCTGTGTCAGACTGTGAAGCCCCTTCGACGGAGCTGCCGAGCGGCACAAAGACACTCGGCTCGCTTCAGAGTTGTCTGATTGGCTGGCGGGAGAGAACAACATTTCAAGACAAAGGAGGAATGCCAGGAAACAGGGAGCTAATGGTTGGTGTTGCGGTGCCACATTCTAACGGTTACCTTTCATAACAGAAGGCGCCGGTCGCAACCTGAGGGGGTTCTGTTTCCCGCGAACGGAAGCATGTCCGGGGGAGGCGGCGGCAAAAGGTGCATAATTGACGAAAGAAACTCTGAGTCCACATCAGAAAGTACCCCACATAATACCTGCGTCTAATTGTCGGCTGCACGAGGGGGGAATTTAATGGGAGACGCACCCGGCGAAAGGACAGAGAGACACACGGGCCTCGGAGGCATGACATTGTTTTTGACTTGGCAAAGTGCTGAGCTCAACAGCAGAGCGCTAACAAGGAGACAAGCACCCCTGGAGGAAGGGTGCAGACGCAGCGTGGCAGGAGGACTCTGCTTTGGAGGGGAAGTGGTGAGCGCTCGCTCGCTCGCTAGCCAGCCAGCTACTCCTCCTTCTGCTCGCTAACAAAGGTGATTTTTCTCCCCCCCCTCCCCATCGGCTTCGTTTTTTTTTTTCTGTTTGCTCGGCGGCTAGGCGCCCGACATAAACATGAAGATTTTTCTGCAGAGTATCAATAATTTAGCGTCGGCTCGGAGTTCATTTTCAAAGCACTCAAGTTGCACTTAGAAATGTATCAACTCGCTTTTATCCGCGAGTGAGAACAAACTAATCTGAGGCATTGATGTTATTTCTCTGCTTTGTTGTCTCGCATTGGAAGCGCTGATCCTCGAGACACAGGAGAGTTTTTTTTATTTTTTTATTTATCTTTTTCTTATCTTTGGATTAAGGAAGCACGGGTGTAGTTCTGAGGCTGGGTAGTGCTCTCGCAGGGGTCAAATCACAGATTAATAGGTCCGGTAATGAGCTCCCCGGAGTGTCCAAGTCTACTCCGACTTTGCCGACCTCCATTACGTCGTCCCCCTGTGATGGATGGTTGCGAACATCATTCACGCCGCTCAAAGAGAAATGACTCAGATGCCATTCCCGAGAAGGAGACGCATCCGCTGCCATGATGTATCCTTGCGGTGTGATGTTCTCTTTTGTATCTGTCTTTGTCATCCCTGGCCAACTGTCACCGTCGTCTCCTTTTGTTCGCTCTTCCTGCGGGAATACGGACGTTAAACACGCTCCCTTGAAGCTACTTAAAGGAACTTTGCTTTGGTTTTGATCTGGAGAATTGGCCCGCTTTGATCCAATCAGGTCGCGCCGCAAACTCGCAAACGTGAGTGACGAAATGCTGATGCCCGCTGTCGCGTCATTTGAAAGACGCTTGACGCTCATCTCGCACAATCGGCCAAAGATATCGGCAGGTGATCGATAATTGCGATGGGCTGATGAAATTTCCCAACGCAAAATCCAACAAGATGCAAAAACCTGCTTCAAAAAGTAAGAGAGAGAGAGACAGAGAGAGAGAAAAAAACTAATGATTGTGCTAAACTGTGCGGGATTTCCCCTCTTCTTTTTTTGTTCCGTCTTGTTATTGTGAATGTCTCCTGTCATAATAAAACACATTGAAATGTGTTTCATGTCGTAGTGTAATTAAGACCTCTCGACCCCAGGAAGCCTTTTGGTCAACCGGGCATCAGCTTGATGGGGACATTTCAAAAAAAAAAAAAGAAAGAAAAATTACAAATACAAACAAATATACCACAAATTGGAAGGTGGGTACACCACTGGGGTATACCCAGTGTATACCCAGGCCTCAGAGTTAACTTTTAACCTTTAAGAAACTCATTCTTACAATTTCAGAGGATACCAGAGGTAGCTTCCCTAATGGACAAGGAGACAGGAGATAAGAGCAAGAAGCAACTTCATCAAGCACTCAAGAAGGAACCACAGAAGAAGAGCAGGAGGAAGAGGCCGCACACACTGGCAGCTGCCTAAGTGACTGTTGAGGTTTTTAGTGGAATGAACTGTAGGCTTCTAATGTTTTGAGAAAATATTTAGTGAAGTTTGATGTTGTGTTGTGTAGATTTCCATGCTGTTTATTTTAGTTTGCGCCAATGACCTCAAGCGACCCAGCAGCATGTCAGCAATGAACTAAGAAACATGGGCCATTTTCTAAATGACAGAAATTTGTTGCCAGCTTTGACGGCCAGTGGCCACCACGGAAATTGTAAGACTTGCGTAATGCACCTCTTAAGGTGTAGAATCCGTAAGGTGGGAATTTTACAGGGGGAATGAAATAAAAAGCAACAACATAATCTCACGCGTGCAGGCCAAATCTCAATTTGCGGCCAGGCTGCTGCTCTCGTCGAAGTGTCTTTGATGAACAGCGAGGGGTCTTGAGAATCCCCGGCGGGCGGGCGGGCGGGCCTTGTCATTTGCTGGCTGGTTAAGAAGTGTCGGGGAAGCGGAGCATAATCAGCTGCCAGAGCGCTCCCCTGGTCAGATATCTGTGTCCACAATCATTAAGTGACCTTACACGTGTTGAGAATAACCACAGGGGGAGGACGGCACGTCACGGGTGACAGGTCTCAGGAGGTGATTACTTTATGCTACACTGCTGAGCGATGCTAATGACCTCTGTGCTCCCGCATTAATGGCCTCTGCTGTCACATTATCGTGTGGCAGAGGTGTATGAAGAGGTGCTCGGCCTTAATCAGGGGAAGCTGTGTAACACTCGGAAACCAGGTCGGATAATTAGGACGTACGAGGAATTAGCAACTTTGCTGGTGGTGGCGGCAGCGGCGTGGGATGGGATAAAAGTTGTCTGCCCAGAGTGCAGCTAGCAGGTGTAAATGATGCTGTCAAGGACCAAAAGGCCAGACGTGTTGCTCCCGTGTTTCCTTAATAAGCAGCGGCGCGCAACATTTTGGGGACAGTTCAACAATTGTGCAAGAAGATCGGCGTCGGCGAAGCGCCGCTGACCAGGCTCGACGCTAACGCTGCCTGCTAATTCACGTCGTACACACACTGTAGTACCGGACCAGGACCGGACCCAGTGAGGAGCTGTTTCTGATAGTTTCTGAGGTGCACATGCGAGTAAAATCCAACTGATTTGTCACATTACCAAAACAGACCGTGTAGCAAATTCAATCTTTTTTTTTTTTACCTTCTGGGAAATTAAAAATGTTTTTCACTTGTAGTTTTTGTTGACTAAGCGGGACATTCTGTGTTTTTACATCATCCCGTTATTGTTTACTTTACTGGCACGATGTCGTTATGCAGTAATATTTTTGTATAATTTAGAAAGTTAATTGTTAGCGCTACCGACTGTGGTCCTTCCATCCTTCCACTGTGAATCGGCTCCAGACTGGGCAGCGTTTCTGTCGCTCCGCGGTGAAAAGAGCTGATTAACTGGTTTTATTTGCTCTCTGAGAACTTTCTGCCAGAGCGAATACAAATGAGGGCAGGTGCTGTAGTGGACGTGGTTCCCGCTGTACGAGGCCAGAGCCGAACAAGGCGCTAAACTGTTTGTCTGACGCTTTGTGTTGATCTCTTTATTATGAGGCTCTGGGAGGATTTACAGCAGGATCCGAACTCAGAACGTGAGCCGTGAAAACATCACAGACGTGTCGATTCGAGTGGCGTACGACTTGCCAGTGCCCTTTGTGATGTCATTTATGAGGGCCGAAGGTGTGTGGTTTTTTTTTGGCTAATTATAATTGTGAAATCTGGGGAAAAAAGAATAACTGGAAACACACATGAATGTGTTCAAGTTTTCAACTTTCAACTTTATGTTTGTTTCTGATATTTTGCTCTCATGTGTTTTACAGTTTTTTTTTTCACTTCTAAAATGAATTGCGCGCAGCTTTCAGTGTTTTTTTTTTTGGGGGGGGCCAATATGACGTTTACCCAAGCGACGCTAATGCGAGTGCTCGCTAAATTCCTGCTCACGCCTCGTTCGCTCGCCAACCCCCCCGCCCCCCCCACAAAACACCTCCCGCTCGCCACTCTGCACGCTCTCCGTCTCTCCCATTGTGGCACCACACTCATTGCGTGTCAAGTGGGGCCGTAACTTTTGCATCCACCGATGCTGATGTCAACACACTTTGTGTCGCCTCCGCGCCGCCGAAAACCGGTGCCGCTGCCGCCGCCGCCGTCGCAGGCCCCCCCGAGGCAAATGTGCTCGCCGGCGAGGTCGAGTGGCTCTTTGGGGTGTAAGGGGTGCAAAGGGGGGGGGGAAAAAAGCAAAAAAAGGCAAAAAAAACAAAAAAAAACAGCAGGAGACACTGCACCAACATTGGCCGCTAGCGCTCCTGATTCTGTCTCCCCTTATTTCCTCTCACGGTCCTCATGCTACAACGGGCTAAAAGCTAATTGAAACCCTTGTTTCGTTTTGTTTTTTGTTTGTTTGGTTTTTACTTGACCAGCCAAACAGTCTCGGTTTTTAGCGGCTTCCGCGTTGTTCCTGCCGTCTTCCTCCCAGCCAGAGAGGAGGAAGAGGAGCTCCGGCCTTTTTCTTTTTCCCTGTCTCCCCCCCCACCCCCTGTCTCCCTTGAAGTTCTTATTTTAAATTTCTCGTAGCTGAAAAGAGAGCAGAGCTGCTTCTGTTTTTTTTTTTTTTAAGAAAGAAAGGATGAGGGGGTTTTTAATCTGGGGAATGAGTGCTTTGCCATGCAGCCCGGCTCTGGAGAGAGTGCCAAGCAGCGCCGGCCAGCGTATTAATATTTAAATTCCCGTCCAGATAATCAATAGAAGGGGGTACTTGTGGGCGCTGTTGCCCTCAGACGGGAGGCGATAATAGGGAGAAAACCTGCTGATTAGCCTCCTTAGAAGCTCTCTTCTCTGTGTAGTGCTCAATACTTTAGCAGTGATTAGAAGCTATTGAGGCAGAAAACCTGATCGAATATAACCCCTCCTGAGATCCTTGTTCCCCTCAATGGCGCCTCCAAAAAAAAGAGCATTCGGCGGTTTGTGTTACAAACTCGCCCGCCTCCCTAAATTATTCCCCGTTTTCTTCTTCTTCTCCTTCTCCTTCTTCTTCTTCTTCTTCACATATGGTGCGCAAGTAAGAGGAGAGAGGGGAGGGAGGGGGGGGAAGAAGCCTTTATGCCGTAACATAATGCTTTAATGTGGCTGCCACTGCCATAACAGGCACCAATAGGGAACTTATATTTTATTCTTCTTTTCAGTGTACATAAAAAAAAAAAAATCCCCCAGCTTAGGCCCCTTTTTGTCTTTTCAGCGCTTTGAACTCCATTCAGCCTTTAGGGGGGGACTTTTTGTGGTGTGCATTCACTGTAAAGGCACTCAATACCGCAATAAGACCACAAGCAAAACTGAGTGTCTTAAGCAGGACCACACATCTGAGGCATTTGCATAATTTAAGGAGGAGGGTGTGAGGGGGGGGGGAGCAGGCGAGAGGAGAAGAAGAAGAAGAAGAAGAAGAAGAAGAAGAAGGAGGGAGGGAGGGGGAGAAAGAGCCCCCCCCCCCGTCCCCCACCACCACCACCACCCTAAAAAAAAACAAGCCTCTTCATTTAGGACGAGGATGGAGACGCCGCATACCTCTCCTCCAGCCGCCTGCTCGGCCTGAATTAAAAACCCTCTTTCAGGAGGCCAGATTGGCCTTTTTGTGGGCGAGCAGCTCGCAAGCCACTTGGCCGCCGCCGCCGCCGCCTCGTAAGCACGGCGGGGTCGGGAAAAAACGGAATGTTTAAGAGAGGTCAGGATGGATTTGATATACTTTTCCCCTTTATTTCTGAGACGGGTTGGTGGAGGTGGTCGGGGCGTCGGGGGGGTAAGGAGAGCCATTGTCCTCAGTTAGTTAAAGAGAGATCGGAGATAAAGAAAAGGGAGTTTGGTGAGGGGCGGGGCCGGGTGTTGGGGGTGGGGGGGGTCTGCTTTTTCCTGAGGATAATATCTCGTTTGAAGGAGCAGCAGAAAGAAAAGCAGAAGGAGCTGAAGTAGCGCCGGCCGGTGGAGAGTCTTGAAAGGAGAGCAAGGCCAAAGCTGGAACTGCTCAGTTCATTTTCCAGCTCAGTGGCCGTCGTAATCCACCTCGGCCAGCTGCTAACAAGATTGAGTCTGAAGTTTACCTCCACAATGAGATAATCAGATTAGGACGCACAAAGATCAAATAATGAGCCGGCTCTGGGGGCAAGTTCAGCCCGGCCCTTGATTGCGATGTGTGGTCCTTCAGACTTATTAAAGAATTTTATTTTCCCCCAAATTGTCATCGTGCAAAAATCGGAGCCAGGGAGCAAATGAAAAAACAAACAAAAAAAAAAGGTGAGAGACAGAGGTAGAGGAAGATAACGACTCGATGAAAAAAAAAAAAAAAAAGGCAGGCAGGCAGGCAAACTGGCTCGATAACAGGCCTTCAATCAAAAGGCAGCCAATGAAAGAAGCAGCAGAAAAGCACTAATTAAACATTTAGCCGTTTCTAAAAAAAAATAATGTGGATTTGCGGCTGAGAAGTCGCATCAACGCCTCGTCCCTCCACCGCCGGGGCTCTGACGGAGTAACGGGATTATTGAGGGAGTCGCACAAACGCCATGGCCTGGCAGCAGATGGTGCGCACTGCTTCACCTCTGAGAGGAGTTAATTAAGCCGCCATATTGTGCCTATCCAGGGAGAAAAAGAGAGGGGGTGGGGGTGGGGGGGGCGAGCGAGCGAGAGGGGGAAACAGTGGATGGATACTGAGCCGCAGTGGAAGGGGTGAGGGAGGGGGAGAGGGAGCGGAGGGGTGGGGGGGGGGGTGGAAAGGGTGTGGGGGAGGCCATTGACTCAGAATTATGTACAGAGTTTAATTAATTAATCTGCTCTCTCGGCTCTTCCCACGTCTCGGCACCCCTCCCCCCCACCCCCCCACCCCCGGTCGCCTCCCCCCTCTACACACACACACGCACTCCCCCACTGCCAAACAACTGTGTTGGTCGCTGCCAAAACTCTTCAACCAGCGTCAAAACTCTTGTGTGTGACTTCGCCAATCAACACAATCACCTTCTGCAAGCCTCTTGGAAATGTCGTCGTCGTCAAAGAAGAAGAAAATAATCACTTTAGCACTCAGGTTGCGGCGTCTGGGTGGAGTTTCCGACCACTAGGGCGGCGACGGGCGTGAATTCCACGAGTCATCAAAGCCCCGGCGAGGATTATGAGGGCGAGTGAAGTCGGAATAACAACACAGTGTTCAAAGTGGCGGCGGCAGCGGTGGGGGAAACAAAACCTGCTGAGCGCAATATAAGAGTCGGGGTTAATCTGAGTGTTAAAGTCCCTCGGCTGCGTTCCGCCGTTGCGACGCTACATCTGATTAGAGGAGCTCCGCTGTGGGCCGCCACCGCCGCGGCCGGCCACTTCCGTTCCAGTAGAGCATCGCTAATTTTTTAACCCCCTTCCCCACCACCGCGCCCATCGCAGGTCTGGACCACCACGGTGAGTCGCCCCCTTTTCTCCCCTCTCCGTTTGATCCTCCGGCCGCCGCGTGACTGCAATTTTATGCTAAAGTGGCCTGAAGTGCAGAAACATCCGCCCTCGATTCATCGCAACCAGCGGCGCCAAATCGCTGCAATACTGGTAATCTGGGGTTTACAGTTTTTGCCTATTGGTTTGGCTTATTTCCCTAAAACAGAAATACATTCTCAAAAGCTCAGTCGTACAGTTCAGCACAGCCCCATAAGCTCACTGGCAACAGCTGACACCCCTCCCAAAAGTGTTCAGCCATGCTTCAGAACTGAATTCCTTTCCTGGACAAACAGTCAGCGGCACCAGAATGACAAAGATCCTTCATGTTTGGACCACCAATGCTGGGGACAGCCTTCTGTATCTATATCAATAGCTGCTTCTGACCTGCATCGCTCCACTCAATTCTCCATGCAGCTGTCTTCTTCATCAGACGAAGACTCTTGGAAAAACATGACAGCTCCTCTTTCCTTACAAGGCTCTGAAGTTTCTGGTCTTTCAGGCTGTGCAGGCCTCTGGTTCTCACATTCCTTCAGCAGGGTTCTGATCATGTGCCACACCTCAGCCCTTTCAGGTCTGCTTAGACACTTGAGGTCCTTGAACCTAGACCTAGATCCTGGGATCTAGAGCTGTCGCGACCTTCAGCCGTGCCATGTTGGTCTTTTCTTTGCGGTTCTCCATTTCTGCCTTGAAGGACTGCTTAAATTTGATCATGTATGCTGGGTGATCCTCGGAGACCTCAGCCACTCGCAACAGGTGACACAAGGCTGGCAGCACCACTGAACAGGACGCAAACTTCTCACAAACATACATATATATATATATATATATATGTATATATATATATATACATGCATATGTTTGTTTACAAGCTAGCTAACAGCCTCCTGTTCCTGGCTGTAGGGCCCACCAGGTTTTTCCTTACTGGACTCTGACTGGCCTGGACCTCAGGTTCTGTCCAGTTCCCTGTGTTGAGTTATTTTAAAAGATAAAGTGTAGAAGAGAGAGCCGACCCAAACAACAGCACTTCTGCCTGCGAAAGATTCAGACTGATTCCGGCTGTAAATGAAATTCGGGTCGGAACCGATCCAGCCACCTTGCAGAAAAAAATGGTTCAATTTGTCTCAAAAAATAAACGAATAAAAAGAATTAGAAAACAGCTGCACAATGTACAGAAAAAAAAAAAAAAAAATCCCTTTTTCAATGCACAGCGTCCTCTGACTCCTTGGTATTCTGGACCGACGGTGGATTTCTACGGCCGCGACTGCTCGTGTAAAGCGAGTTTGAAAAAAAAAAAAATGAAATGAAGAAGAAGAAGAAAAAAAAGAAGGTAGCCAGACTTGAAAGTGACAACGTTATTACCGGCTGATTTACAACAGAATCCCGCCCTCGCTGAAAGCGGTGACCATCTCGGCGAGAGTAACACTCATTAAAAACAGGCTGGACGCCGCCGGGGGCCGCTGGCCAATTACAAGGTCGGGGATTAATGCCACTGTCACTTCCAAATTGACAACACGTCTCGGCCACATCTATAATTATAACTTCTCTTATCTGCTGTTACTGCGGCTAATGATGGCGGAAACTTGGGAGGCGTCTCCGGGCTACTTTTAATGAGTCCTCTCCCTTTAAAGAGCACAAAATGCCACCAATTTGAGTCCTGCCAACGTTCCGCACTTCCAGCGGAGAGACGGTGACTCGCCCAGCGAGGGGGAGGCAGGGAGGAGAGAGAGAGAGGTGGGGGAGAGAGGGAAATCATCTGGTGGCCGGCGGTGTCAGCAGTTAAGGAGCCAGCGTGAGGCGGCTCGCTGTCCACGGACCGGCACCAGATTAAGAGTCGCCGAAATGAGAGTTTTCTGCGTGAGATGATCCTGATGGCCGGAGGAATTAACGAGGAAGGGAAAAAATGAGTTCCCAGAGAATTTTTTTTTTTTTTTTTTTAAATATGAAAGACTTCACAAAAAAACTGCGCAGGCTTCAACTTCAAACCTCCTCAGATCTCCAGGGCAGTTACCCCTCTGTTTACAGCCTCCTGTGAGAAAGCAACACCTGGCCCGGGGGTTGTGGGCCTTTGTGACATCACAAAGGGACAGCCTCCAGAAGTAAAGGAAAAGGATCGGGACCTCGCTGGCCGGCTGGAGACTCGGTCTCAGCGGTTGATTTTATTCAATTTGGAAAAACTCAATTGTTTTAATTGAGATCACAGGTAGAAAGGTGGGACCCCTGGTGATGAAACCGAGGGCCGGCTGCAGCCTGTTCTCCGCCACCGTCAAGCAAGATTGTTTCAGCTAAACTTCTCCAGTGAGACTTCGGGATAAACGCGTAAACGCACTGTGACGGTTTGAGCGAAGATGAAAGACATCGGAACGCTTTCGTAAAAAGTTTTCAAGAAACGGACGCGGAAGCTGCGCGAAAGTCTCTGTTAGCGCTCGACTGAAGAGAGCAGCACAAATCCAATCGACCCAGCGACAGTTTTTCCTCACGGTAAAAAAAAAAATATCCACATATATCCTGGTCTTTTATGATGTAGTTCGGCCTGAAGTGGTTCATTAAGGAAAAAAAACGTGGCCTCGCGACGTCACTTCCTCGCTGACCGCCGCTGCTCTTTCGGGTTTGATGCATTTCAGTTTTTCTCTTTCCTGAGATGCAAAAGGAGGGAAATCTCAGAATATCTCCGCAGACTTCTGCGGGGACAAAAGTGCAGGAAAAAGGGGAACGATAGTAAATGTTGTTTTGTTTTTAGGGGGAAAGGGGCAAAAAAAAGAAACCCGAATTTTATTGTGCATGTAAACGTGTGTGTAGCTGCCCGTCAGTGATCTGTGCCCCTCAGCAGCAGCAGCAGCAGCAGCAGCGGCAGCGGCAGCAGCAGCAGCAGCAGCAGACAGACTCCAGCCTGCAGCAGTCGCACAAAAATAAAGGCATGAGAAAGTGTTTTCAGCGGGAGCGCTCGGCGCAGCGTTGCAGTGCAACGCAGGATCGACATTATTCTGGCAAACAGACGTGTGAAAAGCGCACATTTATGTTTCCAAATCGCAGCTCCTCCCCTCTTCCCCCCGCCACCCCCCCCAACAGAAACACACTCAAATATCGTCTGCGACACAAAAGAAAAACAAACAAGGTTTCTATTTGCGATTTGGTTTTCAGTCCCCCAACCGCCCCCCCCAGCCCAGTCTCCCCCCCCCCTCTCCCCTTCTGCCTCCTCCTCTTCTTCTGTCTGCACGGAAATGACAGCAGAAGTGCACATTTGTAGCTCGCAGGTAGCGGCCGGGCTACAGATTGAAGCTATGATATATGACATGTGTTGCAAGCAGTCTGCGTGTATCTCCCAAGGACCTGTCACGGCTGCGGCGCAGCCAGTTAAAGGCTCCGTTCTGCACAGTTTAATCCTCCATTTAGGTCACAACAATCCAGCAGCAGCAGCAGCAGCAGCAGGAGCAGCAGCAGGAGCAGCAGGAGCAGCGAGGACCTGGACGGACAAAAAACAAAAAACCCCCCAAAAAAAACATTAGCTTTGTGCGTTGGCACGAGGCTCGCAAGTCAAGTAAAAACACAAAAACAGGAGTAAATTGAACTCTGCTGCCTTAATAAGGAAAAAAAGAACTGGAACGTCAGCACGCACACACACACACACACACACACACACATATATATATGTGTGTTTTTTTTTCTCTTTTCTTTTCCCTATTTTCTTTTTTCTTTGGCTCCTTCTGCGCCCGGCATGTTTGGACCCGGTGCAGATGAACAGTCTCGGCTCCGCTGTGTGTTTTATTTCAGCACATATTAATACAGCCGCTAAATTCTCAATGCTCTTTGATTCCGCCACTGCGCTAACACCACACCCCTCCCCGACTCCCCCCCCCCCCCCCCGACATTATACACGTTTTCTTAAATATAGTCAATTATGCATTAGCCTCGCACAAATAAGTAATTGTTCTCTGTAACGTTTTTAAAGGCTCCCCTCCCTCGTTTTCTCCCCGCAGTCCTTCGCCCCGGACGATGATTAAGGGCTGATTAGGGCCACATTATTCACTCCAGATTGTGTCGTGGCCACGAGCTACAGCGAGCGCGGGCGCTGTCCGACACGCTTTGTTTCAACGGCGGCGAACGGGGGGGAAAGAAAACAACAACAACAACAGCAGCAGCAGCAGCAGCAGCAGCAGCAGCAGCAGCGAGGCGGGCGCACACGCCACAGCAGAACGCGCGGGAGGTCAAGTGAAAGGAGGAAATAAACGGTAGTAAATTGGCGACTCGGGGGGGATTGATCGGCTTGTCGCCGATCTCAAATGGCACTGAGCATTTTTTTCCACTTCCCTCGGCAGGAGAAGCAAACAGCAAGGAACAGCTGCGGGGTCCGCAAAGGCCGAGAGAGTCGCCTTTCCTGGGGCCGAGTGGCACGACAGGCGAGCGGAGGGAGGACGGAGAATCACACACAGCTTTCAAAATGAATCGAGTCAATAAAAAAACCCCCAAAGAACTGCACTGTTTTTTTCATTTATTAATAATAATAATAATAATAATAATAATAATACTAATAATAATAATTATAATACTACTACTAATAATAATACTACTACTACTACTAATAATAATGATAATAATAATAATAATAATAATAATAATAATAATAATACTAATAATAATACTAATAATACTACTAATAATAATAATAATAATGATACAATTGAAAAAGGGTTTGACCCAGTGTGTTCAATTTTGCTATTTGCTAATGTAGAAACATTGTTTTCTAACTGGCAGCTACTAATCGTCGCCGCTGCGAGTCACGTCACACACGATAAACGTATCCATTTGTGGCCGATGCGTTTTCACGCCATCCTCGCCGACCTTTAAAGGCAACAGCGCGCAGCGTTTTACAGGCATCATGTCACGCTGAGGCACGTTTGTGGTCGCATTGAGGAGAAACAGGAAGTCAGTGGGGATGATAAACGGAGCGCTTTCGCTCTCCGGCAGCGAGCGGTTTGTATTTTCGTGAGGAGCGGCTGGAGAACCGGTCGCAGGAACACCACCAGATCAAACCATTGGGGCCGTGTCGGAGAGGAACTTCTGCGTGGACGCGGCCTGCAGGACACAGAGAGAGAGAGAGAGAAGCGAGATTTATCGCAATGTATGAGAAAATGAGCGAGTGGCGGCGGGCTGGACAGGAGCTGTTCCCATTGTTTCCTGGTGTTCTCGCTAGCTAGCGTGAGGCGCTGCTAAAACGCGACGTACTGGTCCTTTAAGAGACGCGCCCGCGCGCTGCTCGCTGCCCTCTGGAAAGGAAACGGAGAGGAAAAAAAAACAAAAAAACGGTTCTGACGTTTAGCCGGATAACGGTCATAGTTTGACCAGAAATAGATCTCACACCGCGCCGCAAAACTGGCTTGATGTTTTTTTCCGCTCCTGGTGCAGCAGAGGGAGAGAGAGAGAGAGAGCGAGAGAGAGAAAGAGGAGCGAAGAGGCTTGTGGGATCCTCTCGTGTTGTGACACGGCATGATGAGGGAGGCACATCGTCTGAAATGCATTCTGAAGGTGTCTGGGCGCTGCAGAGGACACAACCTGGATTTGTGACATTCCGCGGGGGCCTCGTGGCCGCGTTTCAGCGCCGCGACCTCTGGCTTGGTTTGGGGGAGGGTGAGGGAGGGGGCAGGGGAGGGGAGAGCTGGGGGGGGTCTGAGGGGAGAATCTGCTAAAGTACAGTAGCGGCGGCGTGTCTGTGTGCTGCCGCAGCCCCGCGGCCTGCTGGTGCTGAGTAAGGCCGAGCAGCAGCAGCAGCAGCAGCAGTGGAGGAGGAGGAGGAGGAGGAGGAGGAGGAAGAGGAGGCCTGAGAATTAATCCTCCCTGACAGTAAATGTCAACAGAATTTAAATTACTGGGCCTGCTATCTCTCATAAGCATGAGAATGTCTTTAACTTATATTGGGTGCCATGAACACGACCACAGGAGCCTTTGGGGGGCGGGGGAGGGTGGGGGGGCACAAGAAGACAGGGGGAGGGGAGGGGGGGGAGTCTTTTTTTTCCTCCTCCTTGCACTTGAAGACGTCAGCGGCGTCTGAAACCACCAGCTCAGTGCTTCTCGGCCGCGCATGTGGCTAATTAGTGGGATTTAGCGGCGGTGACCATTAAGCGTTGTGGACAGATCTGCTGCGCTCTCATAAGCCGCCGCCGCCGCTGCCGCCACCGCCACCGCCAGGGTCCCCCCCCCCCCTCCCCTCTGCCTCCACCCTTCCCCGCCCGCCCGGCCAATGGAGCGCTTCACTGCTGATTAGAGGAGGGCGGCGTGATGGAGGCGGGCGGAGCTGGCGGCCCGCGTTAGTGTTACAACCCGGAGCAGCAGCAGCAGCAGCAGCAGCGGCAGCAGCAGCGGCAGCAGCAGCAGCAGCAGCAGAGCGACCACGTCCGTATCAGTGTCGCACGTCTCTGAAGCTAGCTTTTTTTTTTTTTTTTTTCTTTTTTCAATCCTCTCAGATTACAGGAGGGATGATGTGTTATTTTTTTTCCCCCACTTGGTTGTATTAATTATGACACGATGCTGCAGATAAAAATATCCACACACACACGCGCGCTTGTACATCGGAAACAACAGTTTTGGCACAGACATGAAGGGGACATCAGAAACAGCAAAGGGGTGGAGCCACAACTTGGCTGCGGGGGAGGGAAGGGGAGGGGAGGCGGTGGCCACTGACCTACTAGAGGTATTGCTAATGTATTCTTGGTGACATCGTAGCAAAAGGACGATTTAAAGTGAGTGCAGATCTTACTTTCACCGGCAGGACCTGAGTGGAAACATTGTGACAGGGTGAGAGAACCAACCAGGGCACAAACCTTCGCCACTGGGAAAGCTCCAGAAAGAGCGAGGGGGCGGGGCTAGCTAGCCATCACGTGATCACTGATCAGGAAGGCTAACTGTGTGACGTGCGGCTGACGAGGTGCGTACATTCAAAGATAGCTGAGCGGAAAGTGATAAACACATCAGCGACACGAGGCCAAAACACTAGCGTGTGGTTTGACGTGGCCTAATGAACGGTGTAATGGAGACCGGTCCTCAAGGGTTGTGTGTCAGGGACATCGACGTGACGTCGGTGTTGGTTCAGCGCCACACCACAAAGTCGAAAGACGGCGCATCCTGTTCAGGATCAAACATTAGTGACGCGGTTTTATATATGAAAATAATTTCACAGGTGAATAAACGCTGCAGAGGTGGGAGAGATGCTTTGATGGTGGTTTTTATGAATTAAAGAGTTGAAATCAAAGGCAAAAAAAAATGCTTTTAAGTGTTTTTTCGTTTTTCTTTTCAAGCAGGTGCGACTCTTTGAAACTTTAACGCCGTTTATCAAAAAAAAAAACCAAAAAAACAAACAACCTTCATCTTCAACAAATTTAAAACCTAAATCCTTGTTTTCGGCCAGGACGCAGCTGAGGAGCAGGAACTACGAGGGGGGGGGGGGTTGGCCAGAGTAACACAGACGTGGCGAGGCAGCGGCAGCCCCGCGGTGACCTCGGCCACCGGACTCGTCTCCAAAAGACGGCAGCTGACAGGCCGGCGGTATCAATGAGCTCACCCCTCGGCAGCCCCACGCCAGCAGCTATTTTTCCAATTGTGTGTGTTTTTCCCCCTCCTTTTCCTCACCTTGCCAGAACCTGTCGGCGCCGCGCTCGCAAGCGGCCGTGCGTCCGGCCTGGTGGCAGTGAGAGCGGCCGTCAGCCCGCTGCCACCGCATCCGGCCTGGCATGTGGCGGCGCGCCGCACGACTGGCCGAGAAGTTGAGGCACGTGCGATCTGCCTGTGTAGGAAATAGCACAAATTGTTTACGCTAACGCCGCCGCCGCCGCGGGTTAAAGGGGTTTGGCAGGAGAATTTCCCGCCGCCTCAGACCTTCTATACAAGTCCATCGATGTCACGTAACTCCGAGGCGCCAAATCGTAAAGATTATTTTGACTAAAAGACAACGGGTAACAGAGATTCAGAGCCGTGTAACGCAGCCACGTTGTCGTCACTATTGCTAGCCAAAAACCATTGTACCCCTCATTCCGTAAATGTAGCATCTAACGGTAAATTAGCTGCCACCGAGAAACAAAGGTTTCTGCTGTTCGTGACTGGTGCATATCAATATCAATGTCCAGAGCTGTTGTATATCTGCTTGGATACGTCAATCAATGTATTGACTTACTTCAAATGATGATCAAACTGTTTAAAAGTATATCTTTTTTTAACCAACTGTTCAATTAAATGAACAAAGTACTCTAAATAAAACACTAAAAATGCTAACCCTAATTCCCCCAGCCCCATAACTCCATCCCAAATGTATACATGTATGTTATCAAATTAAGGTCAAACAACAACAGTTACTAAACCACAGTATAGTGCTGGATGCTGTATGCCGCTAACCCAAGGAGAACGTTGGCTAGCTAGTGGATACTATCCTTAGCAGTTCCGCTACATTGCTATTGGTCATTCGTCCCACACTTCAAGGGTGCAATACGCAGATGACATTATATTTCTCAGCAGTCTGGTATTTACCTGAGTATCAAAGTATAGTACCTAAGTACCTAAGTATGCGTTATGGAATTTGCTGCAATTTGTCTGCTAGGTAAGTTACACTGCACTGTCTCTGTAATTAGGGAAGCATCCCGATTCCCAGGGGGGACATTATTATCCCGTGTATCCGTTCCTTCACCCGTCTGTCCGTCCACCTGTCTGCAGCGCGACTGCGGCTACGGTCGGGTGTAAATTGCATGGCGTCGCCTCACACAGAGACGGGAGGAATATTACATGTCAACAGCTCGGAATCACCTTCATCTGAGTGGGCTCTAATAAGCTAATTGACCTTTTTCCTGTCAGCTGCTGTTAGCGCTGCTGCCGCCGGCGTCTGAGGCCGGCGAGGAAGAGCGGCGCGGCGAGCTGCTTTTCTGGGAGTGAGCGCGTGTGGATGCCGAGGTAAATGAGCGGACTTCCTCTCTAACGCAAAAGTGTCGCGAATCCGCCTTTTATCTCCAAGTCAGCGGCGGCCTTGGCGGCGGCAGACGCAGGCGGTACCTTCGGCCCACACCGACTAACATACTCCTCTTCCTCTGTGTGTGTGTGTGTGTGTGTGTGTGTGTGTGTGTGTGTGTGTGTGTTGGCAATGCGGCGACAGAGGGCAAACGTCCCCTTTCATTCGTCTCCAGCGTAATAGCGCAACGTCGCTGGCACAGCGCGCAACATTTATTAAGCTATTTATAAGTTGCAGTTGGAATACACGCACGTCAGATGGCGTTCCTGTCCGCTCGGCCCACACTGTTGGAACAAGGAGGCCACATTATAACCTATAAACATCAAAACTCCTGCAGCTCCCCCCCCCCCCGCCACCGCCACCGCCGCCGCGTCTGCTGTTCTCTTTTTGCTGCTGTTGTTTTGTATTTTTTGTTGTTTGTTTTTTCGGGGAGATGCGTTTGTGACACCCCTTGGTTTGAATTCCAAAGTGTATTTGTTTAATGCTCTTTAAAGCTTGTCTCGCCGACTCTCCGTATCTGTCGCCCACTTCTCTCCCTTCCCTTCCGTCCCGCGGAATCACGGCGCGAGAAAATGTCAGGACGGATCTGGGCTCCACCCCCCCCCCTCCCACCCCCGACCCCCGCCCAACCCCTCCGCTCTCAAACCACTTAGCCGTGCTGAAGTGCACTTTGTCCGTAACTAGATATAAAAGACCCCACCCCCTTGCACCCTCCACCCTCCTTGTTTGGAGGAGCCTCGGTGTCCAAAGCACTGAGTGTAAAAAAAGGGGGGGAAAAAACGTCCTTGTGTACGTAATTTTCTGTGCAAATGTGTGTTTTGTTTACGGCGGGAGGGGAAAGGTTATCGGCAAACCAAGCATGAAGTGGAAAAAATATGATTGTGATGTAGAATGAGTGGTCAGTTAGAGACGTGCGCCTTCTCCCTCCGTCTTGACTGTCCTTAGGTCATTTCTTTTATTCTCTCGGCTCCACTTTTCGGGCCCTCAAACCCGGTTTGATCTCTTTAATTACGCAGACACATGGGCTCCTCCGCTCGGCTCGGCCCCCCTTCTTTCCTTCGCATTAAAATCCTCGCCCGTTCCGTTCGTCCCGTCCCATCCTTCGCCACGAGAACATCTGCATCAGATGTCGGTCGTTCACCACGACTGGAGGGCAGGAAGGAGATCCGTTCCTTCAAAAAAAAAAAGGAAAAGAGAAACCTCCAAATTGACGCCGAGGGCAACGCTGCGCAATTGGCGTGTCAACCAAAAAGAAAAAGAAAAAAGAAAAAGAAAAAGAAAACAAAAAAGAAAAAGAAAAAGAAAAAGAAAAAGAAAAAGAAAAAGAAAAAGATGACCGCTGAAACGAAAATTGGAGCACAAGTTTCTGATTGAATTACGGTCATATGTGTGTCCAAGATAAACACGGCGGCGGCCCGCAGCTGGAAGTCAGAGTCCAAAATGTCGCCGGTCGCGATGTCGAAAGCACGTTGAACGTCGAGGAAACGCGGGCGGCTCCGTCGCTGCCAAGGAGGCTTCGCGCATCGGCAGGGGTTTAAATATTTACACTGGCGTTTTATTTTAAAGAACTCAAGAGTTGCAATGCTAACAAAACGTTTAGACTCCGAGTGAGGAAGTGTGGCGTTCCCTTAAGGCCATGTAGCAGAAGCGCTTTATTCACAGTAATTAGACCTGCTGCGGCTCTTAGGTAGACACACACACACACGCACACGCACGCACACACACACACACACGCACGCCGTCTTTTTATAGCCCGCGGTATTTCTACTCAAAGGTCTTACTAGAGGCAAGCGGCGGTACAACTTTCACACAGTCGAGCGTTAGCGCTTAGCACGCCGCCGTTGACTCTGCTCCGTACACTGGCGGAAGCTATCGTAGCATTAGCTTAGCCGTAGCTATTTTGGTTTTCTCCGCAGGGACGTTTAGGTGTATTTGGCGTCTCCGTGTGGGTTTCCGCCCCCCCCCGCCCCCCCGCCTCCCTCGCCGCTGCTGCCACTGCGGCCTTTGCGGCTCCGACGCGAGAAGCCAAAGGGGGCAAACTCGCTGTGACAATCATGTCCTCCTTTCTCTCCTGGCGGCCGGCCGGCCGGGTTAACGTCTCCATACAGCATGTCAGCAGACACGTCCTCTCCAAGAGGAGGCGCCGCACCGGTGTGACGGCTAACTGCGACCTGTTAGCCGGGGAAAAAATTACACACACACACACACACACACACACACACATAGGGAGGAGAGCGGAAAAAATAGTGAGTTGTGTTGTTTTTCTTAAATGTCACGGCCGTAATGGGAGCCACCGGAGGTCTAATTAAGACGGTGGCTTTTTTCTGCGATAACTATAAAAAAAAAACTAAAAAAAAACCCAGCGTCTTGTTTTGACAGCGTGACGGTTTCAAAGCCAATCAGCGGAGCAGGACTCCGTCGCGGTCAGACCTCTTTATTTCTGGGGGACGGGCGGCGTCCGCGACGCGGCAGTTGGGGCCGACGAAATCGCATCAGCGTCATGCCGACGAGTCGCATGCCATCGCTGCAAAACGTGTGAATGGCCTCGTTAATCTGGCCCGTTTACAGCTTTCTGAGCAGAGTATCGCACAGCAGTGGTGGCGGTGGGGGGGGGGGGGGGGGGTCGTTTTTCCTGTCATGTTCTGCCACTTTCTGTGGACTCGAGCGCGTTTGGCCGCCTTTTGGACGGATGGTTTGACAAAAGGCCGGCAACTTGTGCAGCTCGCCGCGCACAAACGCGCACATTTAGGCGTTTGGCTCGCCACGCCGCCGCCGCCGCCGCCGCCCCCCTCTGGCCAATGTGGCGTGACGGCGCCGCGCATCGAGGTCCGTCGCCGCTTCTCTGACTCGACCATGCGGCGGAAATGAAGGGACAATTAGGCTGCATATGGCACCGCTTCTTTTTCCTTCCTTCCTTCTTTCTTTCCTTCCTTCCTTCCGCTGAAAGCGAAACGCCGTCCAATTTAATGTGTGGCGCCGCCGCTCGGCGGAGTGTCGGAGGCCAAACTGTGCGAGTATGGTCCCGAGTGCCGTCGCCCCGGCGCCGCCGTGATGTGACACGGCCGTAATGAACTTTGAGTTTTGAGTTGTAAAAGCAGCAACAGTGGGCTGTTAGCGACCTGATGAGTGGAGACGTAGAGAAAGGTCCGCCGGCCTCCCCTCTGAGTTCTGCTGCAATGTCGCATGTCGTTCAAAAATATCTCAGCTACTGAGTCCAACGTCTGCCGCTTCCGTGCGTGTTTTTGTCCAAATCATCGAGAACATCGTTTACTGTTGAAATGTTTGCGCTTTTAATCACAGATTTTTGTAAAGTGAGTATTTTGCAGTTTCATCCTTTTTCATTTGCTCACTATATTTTTCCAATCTATTGTTCCAGTGTGTCCTTCTTTCATATTTTGATATTTTTAGCTAGGAAGTCTTATTTTTTTCAGTAACCCATGGAACCAAAATTACTAAATAAAAACAAAACAATTTTTTGCGATTAATTCAATTCAATTTAAATTTATATCGATATTTCTTTTTAATGAAATAAAATATTTGCCTTACTTTTGTACGTTGAATAAAAGTACGTTTTGAAGACCGGCCATTAAGACTGGCCTCATCAGATGATGACTCAATCTCGTGATGGATAAATTCCGTGCACAGCCGCCGCGCCTCTCGGATTTCTGGGGTCTTGAGCGGTCTTAGCAGCGTGTGAGGTGTAAATAGAGAAATATATGCCGGGGCACAGTCTCTCAGATCCTCCGTGATTAGGTTGCTTAACAGTTTAGAACGCGCTTTGAAAGTGAGATTCCTCCTCCCTTTAACTCATTGTCACGTTGTTTTCCAGCCCCATAGATTCGGCCCCCTAATCTGTTTAGCTGTACTTAAATTGGCTGCGTTGACATCTCGTTTTAAGGCCGGGATTTCTTCTTTACCCCCGGTCGACTGGCCTTTCACGTCACTTAATATGCCATTTTGGTCTCCCAGGGACAATAATTGAGTTTGGGCGAAGTTTAAATAGCTTAAAGGACGGGCAATACAGACGGGCATCTCTGTGATTAACAGACTCCGGGGCCGAGGTCTCTGTGTCAGGCGCGGGATTAGGACATTACGAAGAGAATGACAGAGCTTTTTGGCACTTTATTCCCTCTCAATAACATTCTTTCACATATTAAGTTAATTCCACCCCTAGGTAGGGACTTTATCATGCAGAAGACCTTAATCCACTGTTGTTGAGTCTATCTTGGCCCAGCTTTGATGAAGCCACACACCCCCACCCCACGCCCCAGCCGGCTCCCTTTACTTTTTCTCCGAGTGCAGCGGGCCTCGGTAAGACAAAGCACCCGTGACAGAGACAATAAGATGCGGCTTGAAGCACAACAAAAAGAGGGTTTCATCCACTGGAGTGGAGAGAAGAGGTGCTGTTGAAGGCAAAATGGGGACAAACATCAAAGAAACGAGCGAAAGAAGATCAAATTCGCGCACAAGTGCCAGCACTTGTGATCGAGAAATTTATCACTATTAACGCCGGGAGTGCTTTTATTGGATGGTGGACGCCGTGGCCCCACTGATCTCTTGTATAGCACTTTATCTGAGGGCCACCTTTGACCCCCCCGGTGAAAAGCCCGGCCTGATATGATGGGCGTAAGCTTTGGGTGTCCTTTTAGATCTTATATTGGCGCTATCCAGAATTGAAAAGGCGTGTTTGTGGTGCCAGCGGCCAATTTATCCTCTGGCTTCTGTTGCTCTGCATGGGAAAAAAGATTAGCCGGAGAACCCCCCACCCTGCAAAAATGACCACCAAGGGGAAATTGAAAAGTCAGGGCTTTAGCCCTTAATAGAGGCGCCAGAGAGAAAAGTTTTGCGCCTCGACGTGGCTCCATTTATTTCTCACGCCGGGGGCCGAAGACGTTCGCCTGAATCCGAGGACGACTTTCCACGAAAAACGAAAAGAAATCGACTTGAGTTGTTTTGTCCCGGACGAGGCGTGCGTGCGCGCACACGCACACGCACACACACACACACACACACACACACAAATAAAAAAGCTGAGCATGTGAGCAGTCTGTCGGCAGTCGACGCCATTGAAAACATCTGAATAGATTCATTAATTCAGTCACCTGTCTGAACTTAAGCTGTCCATTTGATTGTCAGCGAGCCTCCACGAGCTCCTCTGAAGGTTTTGATCCTTCTGGCGCTAACAGATGGCTGTTGGGCCTCGGCCCGGGGCTGGGAATCGCTCCTCTTTGCTGCAGACAGACAGACCAGAGAGAGAGAGAGAGAGAGGGAGAGAGAGAGAGAGAGAGAGAGAGAGAGAGGGGTTGCAGGGGTGGGGTGGGGGCGTTGGGGGATGGGGGTGGGGTGGTGGGCGGGATCCCCCCTTGTTGCCGTCTCCCTAAGAAGACCATAAGCTTGAGCAGAGAAAAAGAAAGGGCCTGCTACTGGTGCTAATTACCCAGAAACCACACAGAAAGTGCCCACTGTCACTCGCTGAAGAGGTTCACATCCCTTCTTACACAGATAAAAGGCGTAGTACGAAAACATTTCGCGGGGGACAAAGGAGGGAAGATTACCATAATCTTTTGGTTTGTATCCCCTGTAAGCTGTCCGTGTGTCCTTTTCCCTCACTCACTCTCTCTCTCTCTCACTCTCTCCTCCTCCACCCTTTTCTCTCGCCCCGACTCTCCGCCGCTCCCTTGTTTCCTTGTCTGAAAAAAAAAAAAAATCAGGTTTTGAAGCCGCCAGAAATGGTGGGAATTGGCTTTGCAGGCCTAAAGCCTGACAGTTGTGTTCTTCCCGCCTCCCTGTGATCATCCCTGTCATTGGCGGGCTGCTGTTGGGGTAATCAGACAATGGCAGGCGAAACGAGGTGTCACCGCGCTGACAGACCCCTCTTCATGTTATGTCATTGTTAATCCTCAGCCTTCAGCCCGCTCCCGCCGCCGCTTTCATCCCCCCGCCGTTCGGCGACGGGCGATGGGGGTTGGGTGGCGGGGCGGCGGGGTGGTGGTGGGGGGGGGGTAAATATGACGCCTTCATATTTCTACATATCAAAGCACTCTCAAGCGGCTGTTTTCTCCCTAAGTGGCGAGGGATTGTCGCTCGCGAGCGAGCGCGCGCAACTCGGAGCGAGCAACTTTTTTCAAATGAGGACATCACAGCGGCGGCGGCGGCGGTGGCGGTGGCGGCGGCGGCGGCGGCTCCCCGACTGTCCCAGTCACAGGAAGCCTGGACCAAAGCCAGTCTCTCAGCCAGGAAAACTGCCACTTAAAACGTCTTCGTCTCCGGGCTGCGGATCACCCCCAGAGGTTCTGATCCTGTTAGCGTTCTGCGTGTGTGTGTGTGTGTGTGTGTGTGTGTGTGTGTGAGGGGGGGGGGTCTAAAAGCACCTCCGCCAACTCATCGGAGACTCCGACGAGGCAGCCGAGGAGCAGCGGCAGCGGCGGCGGCGGCGCAGGAAATAGTTGCAATTAAAAAAAAAAACTAAAAAAAAAAAAACAGCAAAAGGAAAGCAGTGAGTGACGGGTGAGAGAGAGGGAGAGAGAGAGAGAGAGAGAGAGAGAGAGAGAGAGAGAGAGAGGCCCGTCATCTTGGAGAAAAACAACAAGTGGTGGTGGAGTCTCCGACAATCATTATCCGCTGCTTTTATGGCATCTAAAAGCGGAAAACATTCCCACTCTTGGCAGCGTGCGTGTGTGTGTGCGCGTGTGTGTGCTCAGCGTGTGAGGCTCCCCATAAATGGCTCCGTTTTTCACCCTCTTGCCGTCTTGTCTTTTTTAGGCTGCCGTGTGGGCGGCGTTGAAACAATGACAGGGAGCCTGCTAGTTTTTTGTTATTTTTTTTCGGGGGGGAGAAAAAAAAAAAAAAGAGTCAAGTTTAGGAGCGATTATACTTCTTCTCAGCGGCGTAAGCGGGAGCGCTTACTGCACACTCCTCTCATGTCGAGTCGCGAGGCAAAGCCACTTTCCCCACGTTCAAATTGCCACAGTCATTAGTCGCCCCCTCAGATCCGCCATTTTTTTTCCGGGAGCTTCCGTTGCCGTTTCGAGATTTCAGCAACTTCCCAACTTTCTGCTCGCCGGCTCTGAACTCAGGTCACGCTCGGCTTGTCATTCATCCTTAAAGCAAACAACTGATTTGTATCCTTTCAGATGTGGCGCAGCCCGCTTAAGTTCATGCAGCCTCCTCTGTCTTCCTTCCCTTTTTTTCCGTTTGTTTTTTTTTTTAATGCTCTGCGCGCCGAGCTGTGATTGCATTTGAAAGTGATGCCGCGGGTCCGACTTCCCATCGCGTGCGCTGCGCGACGTGTCTGCGCCTTGTTTCTTTGACGCCCTCAGTGTGAGACTGATGTTTCAGAAGGCAGACATGTGTGCTCCCTGCAACGCTGTGTTTATAGAGCCTCCCCACCTTGCTGCTGCTGCCGCTGCTGCTCGCTGCATACATGGCACACAGGGCCCAGATGAGATAACAGGGTTTACTGCTGTTCTTTCTAGTGGATGGAGCCAACGGGGGAATAAGAAAACCACTGGACAAGACAGACTGCTGCTGCTGCTGCTGCTGCTCTGGCTCCAAATCCACTTCCACTCCTGTTGTCATGCAGACTTTTCCTATGTGGTTGATAGTCACACCAGGCGGGGTTTTTTTTTTTTTTTTTTTTTTTTTTTGTCCAATTGCTACACAATGACATTCAAATTCTCACTGAAAATCAGTCATTTTGGATAAAAACTTCGGCATAGACCTAAAATAATCTTGTAGGCAGGAAGTATGGTTGAAAATCTTGAATTGTGGACCCCCCCCTAGAAGATCTGGTCACAATGGACCCATCGGTGGTGCAAAATCCCAGGTCCGGCTCCAGCAGGGGGCCCTGCTGTTCCCAGCAAGGCTTAGATTTCCTTGCTGACCACGTCCACATTCGTCTCCTTGGGGCCTCTTCCCTCAGGCAAATTTACCTTTGGAGACCCTACCAGGGGCTATTGCCCCCTGACAACACAGCTCCCTGGGACATGGCTGCTTCTCCACCGCGTTAAAGTGGCCAAGTGTTGTCAGGAGGCCTTCCTGCAAAAGATGCCTGCGAGGTGCAGGTTGAATAATAAATAGCCCTCAAATGACAAATACAAGACGGAGACGAGGGGCAGATCCAAACCTCCATCCGTTGGGTCCGAGTCGGTGCCACAGAGGAAAACAAAAGGCTTGGGGCGTCGAGCGTTCCTACATGTGGTCATGATCACTAAAAAAAAATAACGGAAGAAATCATTGAGCTTTTAAAAATATATTAACAAAATGTAGCGCTACAATTTGGAAATGGGAACTGGTTTGGAAAGATTGTGATTACCCTCGTATTCAATAAACGAACCTCGAAGGAATGACTGGATATTCCTCCAGCTAGTCTGTTGTTCAGGGTGAAACCTTGGGAAAAAAAAAAAAAAAAAAAAAAAAAACCCTGACTCCTCCACCAAGAGTGTGAGAGAGACATTACATATGCCCTGAAACAGTTTCCCTTGTAAAACAAGCCAGAATGACATGTGAAATGTCTGGCAAGCCTCACAGGTTGCTAAGCACGGAGCTGAGTGCACGTCTATTTAGCCCCGGATTCCTCTTACCGTCAATCTGCATCCGCCATCCCAGCCTGTCCGGGCTCATTTGCCGGAGACGATACCGACAGAAACGGAGGAGGAACGGGGGAACGTTGCATATTTAATCTGGCGAACGTTGGGGTGGTAGAATTTTTTTTGACAACAAACAGCACTTACAGGAGTGCGCTCTGAGAGATTCCTCTACCCTGGAGCCATGTTGTTGAGGAGCACGTCGAGCGAAGCGCTGGCCTTAAAACCAGCCAACTAAAGATCATTCCCCATTAAAGATCTCCTGTCACGGATTCGGGATCGGCACGTACAAATCCCCGCGCTGGTTTTTTGCGAACCGGTGCTCCCAGGGTTGTCAGCATCATAAATATGCCCCGGAGTCCTCCAGCGATCATTGAATATTTACTCCCATCATTTATTGTTTCTGAACGAGGCGACGGATCGCTCTGGAAAACCGCAGAGACAAGACAAAGAGTCTCTTTCGGAGGCTTTGTGGGAATTCACGGCGAGCGTCTCAGCCTTAAGTGAGAGTTGCGTTTAAAAATTGTACAATATACACACCTAATGCATTTTTCATCCCCTCTAAAACTGTAATGGGACTGAACAGAAGTTCAGTGTTTGGGGCGCCATCGCGGCTAATTACAATCACTATCCATAATTGAGAGGCAAAGGCACGGAAAATTGCTCAACATCACAATTCATTTTGGTGACAAAGCATTTCAGAGCAGCGGGTGACTTTTCTTGTGTCGTAGCTTATGCCTGGGTGGTGCAGCGCTTGATTCTGTGACAGGGCTGCTTGGAATGATTTAGTCTGTAGCGGGGTGCATCCAGGGATTTGCTGTCCAAAGGTGTTGGCTCTGGAGTTTGAGCAGCACTTCTCAGTGCTCCATTTTCCCTTTGTTCTGTTTGTTCTGGCGCTCCGTGCTTGCCGGGTATCGAGCCTTCCCTAATGATCCTCCGTTAGCTCCTGCAGTCCTTGTACATTTTAAGGCGATTCTTTTGAGGTTTTCCTTTAGGGTTTTCCTGCACCATCACACTGTGCAACATTGCAGGGGTTTTTCTTTTTTTTTCCCCCCTCTTTTCTTTATCCAAGTCTGGATTTGGAGGTACTTCTTGGAAAGCGCCAAGATTAAATTGTTGTGAGCTGTTTGGAGGAGCGAGAGGCGCGAGGTGCATCCAGGGTTTAGTTTAGCGGCAAGATACAAAGCTACCGCTAGCGTGTAAACAATGGCTGGTCGCTTGCTCGGATGATTTATCTGAACATTATTCCTCAGTCAGAGAGTTGATGACCCCGACTGGCTTGACAGCTTGACACAGAAGCATAAGAAAAAAAAACGTATTGTGACACAATGTCCGCTAGCAGTTGATTAGCTTGGTTTGCACGTCCTAGTCACCTTCCAAATGTATTATCATTTTTTTTTTTTTTTTTTTGAAGAGGTGTCCCAGTTCTAAATGTAGTCTTCCGGCTCTTTTTCAAATGAGAAATAAATTAAATGGATTTGTGGAAGATTCCAGGTGGGATGTCGGGGTCGGGGTCGCCGCACACGCTCCGCCGTGGCTCTATTGTCCAGGCAAATCATCGATTGGCTCCCGTTGCATTGTCAACTAAATGGATCCTGTTTCAACAAATCTGCCACAGCTGAACCTGTAACATTGTGGATTTGGCTAAGCTCCCGTAGACACACAAAAAACAAAAAATCAAATCCCCCCCCCGCCACCCCGTCTCAGAAGATAATAACCAGCGAGAATCCGGGCTTGGACTCTGCGGACGCTATCGGCAGATGGGATGTTTTATTTTGACGGATCATCTCAGCTTAACGATGCCAAACCCACCTTGCTCATATGCCGCAGCTGGTAATAACAACAGCAAAAAAAAAAAAAAAAAAAAGATTGCAAATGCTGCTTCTGCGACTGTGTCATCTCGAGTTTGCCATCCGCGTCGGCCTAAATCTGCTGCTGCTCCTCCAGCTCCCGGCCGTGCTCCGCTCTTATAGAACCCTTGATCAAAGGATAATGCACAGACTGTCACTTGGCCTCCCTCCGCAGTTGGCAAGAGCACCCTGAATTATTCAGATGCTTTCTCATGAATAGTTGTGCGGCTTACGGCGCTGTTGATGGCAAATAACACTTATTTAAATGGAAGTAACACATCCTCTTTTGTAATTCTTAGCCGACGCGTCGGCGAGTGCCGCGATTTCAAATATGTGGAGTGCCTAGGTTTCCGGGGGTGTGGTTGCACGTTATTATACAGCAGCAGGTTCTGCAAGTGTTTCTGCTCACCGCCGCTTTTTTCTTTTTTTTTTTTTTTGTGCTACCCGCTCGGCGCGGGACATCAGTGGCTCCCCCAAAGGGCCGCGGGATAAATCTGATGGGACGCGGCGACAATACGTTTCAGTACATTTTAGTCAAGCACACTGCAGAAGTGCAGCATTGAAGTACTTTATCTGCTAAGGTCCACAATGAAATCCCACGTCCTTGGTGACGTGTTTCAAATATAAATAATGCATTAGTGTCTTTGTGAGTTGGAAATCAAAATCAGCCACTGGAACAGGCGTTTCGGCTTGTTGGCGCAAACTTTGCGAAACTTCAGGGTGCATCGGGTGCATCTGTACCCACCTGTCATGGGTCCGTCATGCACGTCAACTGACCAGAGTCAATGACTACGTTTACATGCAGAGTCTAATCAGACTTCTCTCCTTGTCCCAGTTTACATGCAGCCTGAGAAAATCGAATTATTCACTGGAACGCGTCCTCCTCCCCCACACTAGGGGGCGATACGAGTCTTTTTAGAGCGTTAACTTCCGGTTAACCTCTTTTGTCACGCAATAACAAAACAACTGGAGCGCGATACACCGGTGTCATGTCCGTTACTGGTCTTCAATTTAATGAGTTTCCTCACCGAACAGCTACAGATGCGCATAACCATCAGCTGTCTGCCTGTGTGAGCTACCGGGAATCACAGCAAGCACGGCTTTCTTCAGGTAATAGTAAATGAAGTCAGCAACCAGGTAACACTTTGCTCTGGGCTGCCTGAGTCAACTGGTTTCCCATCACCATCATGTTTTCTTTACTTTCATTAAAATCGCTAGTAACAGGTTGTGTGTGTTTGTGATTTTTATTTTTTTTTTTGACAATCCGCTGATGGCGGCGCGGCAGCTGTTTGGTAAGAAACCGATGGTGATTTGAACGCTGTGTGCTGCTTCGATTCTACACTTTGTGCATCACCGCGGCGAGTGATCCGGACCCTTGGTTCTTGGTGCATACGGGCTCCCAAAACACAAAAGACTGTTGGGAGAGGGTTTGTAATTTTGGTTGTATGGACCTTCAGTAAAGGCAATGAAATGCGTATACCGACTCATTTTATTGTGTTGAAAAAATAGAAGTAGAAAACACAACGTGATGAAAGTTTTGAACACACGCGCGGATCATTTGAGAAACTTTGTGGTGTTTTGAGCCTGCAGGAAGTAACATCGAGCGCCCGTTCCACTCCAGGCGAGAAGCGCCATTGACAGAGCACCGTGCCGTTACAAAACCTTTTTCCGCGGGACACAAATGAACTAAAAAGGTTCTCGGTTGTGTCCTCAGTTATACACAAACTCGTATTGGCGGCACGCGTCGAAGGAGCTCGTGTCTTGGATGCTTTTATTCCGGCGGTACACGCCAGCGCGGGGGGTGTGGCACATGCGCACACGCACTGTCCAGTTAAAGTCCGACTGAGGCGTATACGTAACGGAGAAATTCCAATTCCAATCACATTTTCTGGGTGTCTCAATCGAAGTTCTCCGATTCCAGTCAGAGTTCTCAAGCTCCGATCTTAGTGGGACGAACGCGTTGACATGCACTTCAGTTGTCCGATCATAATATATTCATAATAATTTGGTTTTCTCGACTGTCTTGTAAACACAGTGATTGAGTGTTTTCATGCGTTAAATCAGTGCTTTTTATTCTGACATGTATTTCACAGAACTAAACAGCACGGTTGCCACTTGAGCTTCTATACAGTTTTCAACAGTTTGTACTGGCATCGGCTCGTATGTATAATATAGTTCAAATATTTTAACTTTTTGCTGCTATTCTAAAGTGCTCCTACATTCGCGAAACCCTCAGGAAAATCTGGGGGATGTGGGGGTGGGGGGGATGTGGGGGGGGCAGTTTTGGAAGAATATACTCATGAATGTGACTCGCGAAATTGTTTGTGTTTATCCACTCAGAAAAAGTAAAGCTATTGATTTTGTGGGCATACGATGTCTCCTCTCGCTCACTCTCTCTTTTTTTTTTTTTTCCTCGAGGTGAAATTTTTTGGAGCTGCTTTCCTGACAGAGGTCAGAGGCGCAGAGGAGAGAGGCCATGTGACAGTGCACGAGATTGTCAGGTCATCTTTTTCAAGGCGCCTCTGATCTGGAAGCGCTGCGCGCATCCCACAGACGGGCCAACCGAGAAGACAAAGGTTGTGTGTGTCTGTGCAACGAGGCGCTGTTGTTGGTGCAGCAGGGGGGAAGTGCCTATCAAATACAGTTTGGTTCAGAAAGATTAAATTTGCACTGCTGCCTACTCTAAATGTGAGAACAGTAGCCTGGCAGCTTGCGATAGCTCAGGGCTTCACCGTGTGGATTTGGCATTAAAATATTGCACGTGGGAGTCGACAACTTCTTCTTCTTCTTCTTTTTCTTCTTCTCCCCCTCCTCCTCTTCCTTTTGTTTGTGTTTTTTTTTTTCTTTTACAGTACTGAGTTGTGACCTCTTGGAGTTTCTAATTTGGCTTCCAAATGCAGTAGTTAGGAACCCGTTCGCCGGCAAGACTTGTGTTTCTTTTTTTTTTATTAAAACAAGTGCTGCGGGCCCATGTTGTCAAGTGGTCAAATAAACACCGGCAAGAGGTCGACAAAACACCGGCTACATTCATCCATCTGTCTGTGTAGTAGCACGTTAGTCTGATCGCTGGGCAACACATTAACCGCCAATTCATCATGCTAATAACCGAATGCTAATGAAACTGCTTACTTGGTTGGCTAGCCAGCTAGTGGGCTATCTGTCGAGTTAACGTGACTGCTAAGCCAAAGATGTTAGTTACACTTAACTAGGTCCACCCACAATGTTTATTATTCTACTTGAAAGGATTAGCATTAGCATTAATTCCACCCTCGTCGTGAATCGGAAAGTTACTAACGTCAAGTTAAGGTACGATAAATGCGCATCGTCAAACTGAATTATTGTCTGAGAGGCTAGCTCGTTAGCTCGCTAACCTCGCTGACTCACTGTACAGTACATACAAAGCACGTTAATTATCATACTGTGACTTCTTTCATTCCAGCGCAGGTCCAGGCTTGACGAGTGGCGCGTGGTTCCGTCTCTTCTTTCTTTTTTTTCTCCTTCTCCTCTCTTTAACTCGGACCCCCCCCCTCCCCCTCCCCCACGCGCTTATTCGTCTCATCAGCGGCAGTTTGTGTCATGTTGTTGAGGAAGAGTGAAGGGGGGATGAATATTTCAGCAGTCGAGCGAGCGCGGAGAAAACACCAGCGCAGTTTTGGCCCCCGTCTTGTTTGCACTCACTCTGGCCATTAAGTTTACAAGCAGCATTTGTATTTATCGCCAGGCGCCGACGGTTAGCGGCAATCAAACGGCAAACGCGGGCAGGGGGAAGAGTACAAGGTTCAGGCTGGCATGTGAAGAAAAACTGAGGTGAAGTGCTGACACGCCGATGTCTTAGCAGATAACACTTAAATCATTTTCCTCCCAAACTTCACTGGTACGGGTTCAAAGAGATATAGCCATAATACAAATTTTTGGAGTAAGTAGTGGTGTTTGAAGTTATTTTATGGGATTTCGCTGTAAGGCCCAGAATTGATTTGCGGTGGGGATAAAAGGAAGATACTTTATCTTCGGAGCTTTGTCGGAAAAAGCTTAGCATCCATTGGTGGTTCCGCCAATATGCCTGCGGGGCATGGAGGTAGGGTGAGAGGGGGGTTGCTGGCATTGACATTATATACCAGAATGAATTGTGCTGAGTTTACACCTCCTGCTGCTTACGTTCTGCTCTTTCATAATCTTTCATGAACCGTACGATGTTTTATTTAATGTCCTGGGTCAGAGAGAAACTTGAGAAAAAACAAATTAATAATGAAACGCCCCGGCACTGGGGAGGGAAGGGAGAAAGAAGAAGGAGAGGGATGGGAGGAGAGGAGAGGAAGAAGAAAAAAAAAAAGAAGGAAAAAAAAAAGGGAGAGAACTTGGTTTGAGGCTCCGCGGCAAACAGGTCAGAGGGACCTTTTGAAGTCGGCTGCTTCGGTGCAGTCAATAGTTTAAGAACTTGTGTTATTTTTTGAACGTGAGGGCCAGCGCGGACTTTTTCCTACCTGAAAATGCCAAATATCTCAGCACTGCTGCTGCCCGGCGTCTCGCTGCGGCCCCTTGAAGAGGCGATTGAAGCAGCCAAGAAAAACAGCCCTCAGTATCGCTGGGTTGACGCCTCAGCGAGAGCAGCCGGCGACCGAGAGATTCTTCTGTAAATACACTTTGCTGCTATCAAACAAGTCGGGGGAGAGGAATTCTTTTCTTTTCTTGTTCCGGAGTACAATGAAGACCGGAAAAAACAACAACTAAAAACAACAACAAAAACAAAAAAAGCCAACAAGCGTATGTTTTTGAATTGCTGTGAAAAAAAAATATCTTCCGCATCTTTTCAGCCAATCATCGGAAGGCCCCGCCCCCGCTCTTCTGACACGGTTAGCGGCAGAGGGAGCCGGCATATGCTGTAGCAATAAGGGCTGAATTCCCTGCTGAATCCTCATTTGTTAGATTGTGCAAAAAGAAAAAAAAAAAGGCGATGAGCGTCTCCCCCCCCCCCTCCCCCCTCCCTCTCCCCCCTGCCGCTCCCATCTCTCAGGCCTTAATTGCTTAATTGGAGTCATTATTATCTGACGCGGGAGTGGAATCACCTGGCGCACTGACACCACACTGGGGGTCTGGGGGGGGGGTTGGTTCCCTGGCCAGGATGCAGGGGGCCAGTGATTGGCCGTCCACGTTCCCCGGCGTCTCTCGGCCGTGCTCACAGAAAGGGTCCAGAGGGCGCTGTGACTTATTCATGACCCCGCCGCTGTTCCCAAACCCGGGTCTCTGCTGCTGCTCCCGCTCTGTAACCTGCACTGCCGCCTTTTGTTTTTTTATTTTATGACTATTTCATTTTTTCAAGCACCGCGGCTCACTCATCCTGTTTAAAAAATAAACAGCGTCTTGCATCCACGCTAATAATTAATGTGCGGGTGAGGGGAGGGCGCTGTGTATGTGGGAATGAGACGGCGTCAGCAGCTGGAATTAGCGCCCCCTGCAGTTTTATGGGCCTTGTATTTCATCCACGGCCTTTTTCTTTCTGTTCAGAAATAGAAGATTTGATTTTAAGAAGAAGAAGAAGAAGAAGAAGAAGAAGAAGAAGAAGAAAGAGGAGGATCCCTGTGTGATTTGGCTTCGGCAACGGCGCCGCTAGTTATTCACGTGTCCCTCCGCTTGGGACGCAGCGTCGCAGCAGGTGTGAATCTCTGGCACGGCGTTAATTTGTAAGAGCCGAGTTCGGCTGGAGCCTCACACAGAATCAACGTCGCTTTGCTTTGCTTCACGAGCAGGAGAAACTTATCTTATTTTTTTTTCAAAAAAATCATCAAATCCCTTTATTTATTGATCAACTTTTTCACAGCTTCAAGTGAGGAAAAGATTAAATTGTGACGGCTGCGTTTAAAGCTGCAAAAAGGGAAGATTTTTGTGCTGAGATTTATTGACGTTACGCCGGCCGAGTTGACGAGGAGTAAATTCTGCTAATTCCGCTAATTCCGCTGCTTCCGTCGCGACCCTGAAGGGGTCGCTACTGTCGCTACTGTTGTCTGAAAAGTCTTGGCTAAAGAACGTCTTCAAGGGCATAGCTATAAATCCACTATATTGTATTCTGCAGTTATCAGATCCCTCCATTTAGTGACACGGCTAACAACACTTTAGTCACGCATATCTTTCAATGACATATCACCACCACTGAGGGCGCCATTTCCCAAACCTTTCCCAATAACTTAGGCAAATGAAATTAAGGAGTAAATTCCAAACAGCTTCCAAAAAAGAATCCTTGCAGTCACATTTCAATTTTTTTGTTGCTTTCTTTAACCGCACACTTGACTTTAATCACACTCTTGACGCGTTTAGCATTTAGCATTCACACAGACTAATACATTAGTCTGAGCACATTGTTGTCATGACACAAGATTGAAAGTTTCACGGTGGTTGGCCGTAAAAACACAGAGGAAAACTTTTATCTCACCGTAGCGGCTGATAATAATCTGCATCCTGCCACTCCAGGGGAGAGCGCCACCTGCAGGAGCTCCTGCGCCGCTGCCTCGACCCGACGCTCAACCCCCCCCCCCCCCCCAGCCCCGTTGAGGCTGGTAGCTGCTTCCACCGGTTCCGAGGGTAGCGGGCTGTTTGCATGATTTACCAGGACAGGTGTTGCGCTCCCTGTGTGGCAGGAACACACTCCAAGCTAACGGGCTAATGCTCCATCAAACAGCGGCGCCGTCAGAATCTTTCACCGCCGCAGCTTCCCCTCAGACTTGTTTTTAATCGCCCATGCTTAAATGTTAATTGCACGCAGCTCTCCCAGCCAGCCAGCCAGCCAGCCAGACACACTCTGGCCTGTGTTTTTCCTCTAATACCTCCCTTTGTCAGGGGCTTTTTGTCGGAGAAATATGTTACTAATGGCTTATGAATTAATAAGGAGCCAAACCGAATTAGACTTTCATGCAAGGTGATGGTAAAGAGCTTGAAAGCCTCCAACATTTTATTCAGATTTCAGAATTTTCTGGCCGAGCGGGTTTCCACCCCCTCCCCCTCCCCCACGGGCCTATAATGCACCCTTTGTCATCCTCTCTCAGCAGTGATTTGGCCTTGCGGGATGTTCCCGGTGTAATTTACTTACCCAAGCAGAGCCATTAATTTTCTATTATTGTGAAAAGATGATTCGTGTTTTGGAGGCTGTCCCGATGATTTATTTACACGCGCAGCGGGGAAACACGGGGGCCGCGGCTAATGGAATATAAAGTCACAGGCCTCATTCCCGCCCTGACATTTACCTACAGGAGCGGCACATGTGTTAATGTGTCCTCCCCTGAGCGAGCGCCTCCAATCCCAGCCCCAAATTCCTAATGGAACCTGCAAGATCGCAGGAAGCGGCTCGACACACAAACTCACTTGTCTGAGTGTTGGCGGCGTGTCTAGCGACTTAAATGCTCTGCCGGTTGTGTGTGTGTGTGTGTGTGTGTGTGTGTGTGTGTGTGTGTGGGAGGGGGCGGGGGGGTAGGGTATGGGGCAATATCCACAGCTCTTTGCTTTGCTAAGTCACGGCAGTTTTTCCACGCGGAAAAGGAATCGTAGCCGCTTAAGGAGATGCTTCCTCACACACACACACACACACACACACACACACACACACACACACACACTGCTTATCTTGCAGATGAGTTATAAGTTATCATGGACGCTGGCGTGCCGTGCTTGCCCCTCCTCCCCCCACTTTGTCGGCGAGGAAAGTTTGCGGGCGGCGTGCTGACTGGGCAGGAATGTTGCTGCGATGATGCGTCGCTCGTGAATCAGAGTTGTGATGCTCAGTCGTTACTACAATTAATGACAGGCGGGCGACCCGGCCGCTAATACGTGCTGAAGTGTCGTGACTCCTCCTCGCCTTTATCATTATTATTTATTTTATTATCATATTTTATTTTATTTTATTTTTTCGGGGGGGGGGGGCTCTTCCCTGCCTCACCATCGCATCAATTCACCACTGCAAAGGACACCTAGTGGTGGGATGAGGTAGTGACGGGCTTCTTAAATAAAAAAATAAAAAAAAATCTGAAAAAAAATTTTTTTTTTAGAACTGAAGCCAACAGAAATTGATCTGGGGGAGAGCTGTGATGGGACAGAGGGCAGCAGCAGCAGCAGCAGAAGCAGCAGCAGCAGCAGAAGCAGCAGCAGTCGGTCCGCTGGCGGATAATTAAAGATGGACTTGCGGCGCCGACGCGGCTCTTAGTGGGTTAATGAGGCGGCGGCGGAAGCGGCGGCTCAGGTAACCACCGGCTTTAGCGCGACGGCCGGCCCACATCAGGTGGGTGTTAAATTTAATCTGCGCACATTAATAACGGACGGCGCCGCCTCCCAGTCAAATTACTGCCGAATGACCCCCCCCCCCTCTCCCTCACCGCCACAAATGGACAGTTCGAGGACGGATCTTGTTTGCCGGCTGTCCACCCCCGTTAGCTTGATGGAGCTTACGGGGCTTTTAGTGGAGGGGGGACATTTGCAAGTTTAGCAGGTGGCACGTATCACTCTGGCATCGCCTTATTAGCGGAGGGACTTCTGGAGTGTTTCACCCGATGAGTAATTCATTTCCTGCCATTCTGTGACCCACTTTGACACACTAGTTGTGTCCCCACGGCTGGGAGTTTTATGATTTTTATGATTTTTTTTTTTTTTTAAAAGGTCCCATACACGCCTGTTTTTTTCCATCCCTGACTCCAGCTTATTTAGCCCTCTGTTTACAGCCTCCTCCTAGGACCTAACGAAAAGGGACAAAAACAAGGTGTCCTCCAGAGGGTGGCGGCAACCTCTGACTAGGGCATCAGTGCCCTTTGTGACATCACACAAGGGTAAATCTCCAGGTGCAACGTCTTTTAGTGCGCAGTCTGTGAAAACTGGTGGAAGCAGCAGTGAAGGACAAACTTCTCTGCAGAGATTCTGGAGCTTCTTGATGAAGTTGAAGAACGGCGGGGTCAAAGGTCAACGTGTCGGACTTCATGTCTCATCCGATTGCAAACGCGACACTATTCATGCAAATGTAAATGCTTATTTTTTTTTTGCAAACGACAAGCATTTATGTTTACATTTTTACTTTTAATATTTTATTCCATTCCCCCCCCCCCCCCCCCCTTTTTTCACTTTAAACCCACTCGATGACACTTTCTCCCAACCGTCCGTGTGTCAAACCGTCTCGACTTCAATGGCTCTGTCGCATTGCAAATCAGCATCATCGCTGGCGATCGACACCATCTGCGGTGGCCCGGTGGGGGGGGGGTCAAAGGTCAGCTCCAGGACTTGATCCTCGGCGGGTCGAGGTGACAGACGCACCGCGTCCTCTCTAATTGACTCACAAAATAGCGGCGCAGCAACGTCGGTGTCAAGTGACCGGCGGCATCGAGTGTCGCCGCCGCAGAGCCGAGTCGAGTCGAGTCGAGTCGATAGGACTTTATTAGCCATCGACGGGCCTCGCCGCTGCTCTCTTGACCTCAGCGACCGTGTGATCTACTGTCCACAAGCCCCCCCCCCCGCCCCGCCCGGCTCCTCCACCTTCCCCTCGCCGTCATTATCCCACCTCTCAGTGATCGCGTCGCCCTCTGACTCCAAATCCCGGAAGAGCACAGGCGGCCAGGAAATTCGACATTGTTGCTTCGCCTCCTTTTATAAGGAGTCCATCGGTAAAACCTCGCTAATCCACAAATCCAACCTTGGATTTGAGCCGCCGTCTGAGGGGGAAAGTAATTGGGTTGTTGCTAATAATTGGATTTCCTGCTGCTTGGTTTTAGGAGAGGAGGGGAGGGAAAGGAAAAAAGAAAAAAACTATGTCCATGAAGGAAAATAAAAGCGGGGGAGAAAAAAAAGCTTTAAGCTTGTGGTGCTGCACGCATTAAAACGATTAACATTAAGAAAAGAAAGAAAAAAAATTCTGCTGCCAGCGTCGGGATTCTTATTATCGGCTTTTCTTGAAGGCTCTAATTTTTGATAAGTATGTTTAGTAAGTCCTCATTATTTGACCTGAAAGAGCCGTTAATGGAAAAAAAAAAAAAGTCATTAGAGGAGCAGCAGAACGACCCCGACACGTGCGGATCCGCGGCTTTAAACGGATTAAAGGTGATTTATCTCCGGCTTTTTCCTGCTTCATCAATTATTTAACCAGGGAAAAAAATGACCAGTGTTCAAAATACAGATGCAAAACTTCTTGCGGAGTTAAAATTAAAAACATGGACCTGTGCAATGATACAATAAACTGTGATGGTAAAAATGAAGGGCGGCCTTTCGCAGGTTTTCGCACCTGCTAATTGTAGTCCTGGGAATTCTGTAGAGCCAAACTTTTTTTTTTTATATATATATATATATATATTTCGAACTTCCTACTTCATACCTTGACAGCTTCTCATCCCCCGTCCGCACCTTCCGGCCGACAACAAATCACGGAGAAGGAGTTTAAACAAGAGCCGACGCGCTGTCGATGATCGTTATTGATTTGATCAATCAATACGTTTTCAACCGTCAGCCAATGACAGCAGCCGGCGATCAGAGCTGCTTCCTGCTTCACATCCCGCATGACAACAAACCTGCAGCCCAGGTTTTTTTTTTGTTTTTGTTTTTGGTGTGTGTGTGTGTGTGTGTGTGTGTGTGTGTGAGTGTGAGACAAATACAAAAAAAAAAACAGAGTTGAAAGTGAGCCGCTTTTTGAGAGGGAGGCTCCCTGGGTGTTCATTGGCTGCCTGTGAAACAGAACCATAGGCGGCGGCGGAAATGAGCAATGGGCCGCATGGCGAGCGAGCCGGGCCGGCGAACAACGACGCCCCCGGTGGCGGCTCGAAGTTCCCAGCGCAGATTATGGAGAGAAAGAGAGAGAGAGAGAGAGAGAGAGAGAGAGAGAGAGAGAGAGCCAGTGGGGAACTGCAGAGGGTCCTGCCGGCATATTTTGACAAGATGAAGTCACTGGGGTTTGCAGAAGGCTGTAAACAGAGGGCTAAATCTTTTGCTGGAGAGTTTGCTTGTTTGTTTGTTGGTTGATATTTATTTACGGGAAGCTATACTTGGCACCTCCGGGAATCGTTGCCGCACTTGGAAAGAAGTTCTGGTATCATTCGGGCTGCGGCGAAAGCTAACGTCGCGACAGCTAGCAGGAAGCTAAAGCCCAGATGGAGTAAACAGAGGTGCTAAATATTTTTGAAATATAGTGCTAAATATAGTGGAATTGAGCAGATCAGCCTCATGTGATGATTTATCAAGGACAAAAGAGTTTAGCCTCAAGAAAACTGGACGCTTAGCCCTTTGTTTGCAGCCTCCTGTACACACAGGAATAAAAAAAGAAAAAAAAAGAAAGCCTTTGTCCGTTTTTCTAGTCCATTTCCAGAAAGTGAAGCAAACAGAAGTCAAGAATTGACTTTTTTTTTTCATTTCTGGGCTGAGACAGAGACTCTGATTATGGCTTGAAGACACTGGGAGAGCAACATTTGAACAATATGGGACCATTAAGGGCAATAATCTGAGAAATAACCACACGGATCCACTTTTAAAATAACACGTCGTGCTGCTGGAATCTCAATAAAACCCCGGCCCGAGAGACGCCAACCCTGAAAGCCTGCGTGCGGCTGGGACCGACAGACCCGCTCCCCGTTATTTCCTGTGTGGCCGCTCAGTCTGAAAGGTCAGGGCTGAAAAGTCGCCTCTGAGTGATGACAATTACGTGTGATTTTGAGGAAGAGCGGCGCCCAAAGAGCACGAGGCCTTTTCCTCCGCTCTCCAACCTCATTTTCACAGACGGCTCCAATTTTGCAATACAAAGTTAAGTGCGTAGAAAAGGAAAGACGTACGATCCGGGTGTGATGGGAGAGGAAGAGGAAGAGGAAGAGGAAGAGGAGGAGGAGGAGGAGGAGGAGGAGGAGGAGGAGGAGGAAGACGGTGGAGCTGGAAATTGCAGAGACACTGGGTTGGTGTTAAGACAACACAAGCGGGAGGCCGCTGGTTGTCTGCCAGCAATTGTACTTACGCGACACACACACACAGACACACACACACACACACACACACACACACACACACACACACACACACACACACACAGTGAATTAGCTCACTAACTGAGTGTGAAGCTGCGTTTAGCGCACCCTACTGCATATTACACATATACACACACAGAAATGCACATGAATGAAACTGCCGCCGCCTCAACAGCCATATCGTAAAAGGAAAAAAAAAAAAAAAAAGGGAAAAGAATGAAGAAGATGAAAAAAAATTTAGTGCCATACTGAGAACGTGCGGCCGCGCCGAGCGGGAAGCAGGCGGCGATTCATTATTCATACGTTAAAGCACGAGAGCCGGCGGAGACGCAGCAGCGTTTGCTGCTCAGGAGGAAGCAGATGTTGACGAGTCGGCTATAAAAAATAAATAAATAAATAGATACATAAATACATAAATGAGCCTCAACGCTGTGAGAGGTTTTTTTTTTTCTATCTTGTTTTGGGGGAATTCAATTTCCCCCAAAACAAAATCATCAATTTCCAATTTTGGGAATGTGCTCCTGGTGATGTCACAGAGGATACCCCTCCCAGGTTAGTGGCCACACCTCCCTGCCAGGGCTTGGCTCCGCCCTGTGACGCCACCTTCTCTTGTACCCTTCCCTAAACGTGGAAGGTCCGATATAAACAGAGGGCTAATTACGCTGCTTTTCCAGAGATCGAGAGAGGCTTTACATTTACTTGCAGGAAGCTGCTGCACTGGAAGGAGTTCTGGGATCACTTGGTGTGTCGCTAAAGTTAGCGTCTCTAGAGCTAGCAGGATGCTACCACCCAGAGGAGGGCTAAATAAGCCTCTTTCTAGGGTTCTGTACAGTTTGTTTGTTTTATATTTGCTTGTAGGAACCTGATGCACTGGTGAACAGGATGTAAAATGGTATTTATAGAAATTAAAAACATGTACTTGCATCGATAAAAGAAAAAAAATACAACAAAATATTAGGTAACAAGGAATTCGCGCCTGTCTTCTTTTTAAATCGCCCTTGGAGGAACTTGCTGAAAAACACAAACTGACTTTTTAAAGGAGGAACTTTTTCCCTCCCAGCTCAAATAGTTGACGACTTATTTTGCCACGACCTTAAAGTCACCGTCCGCCCACTCAGTCAACGAGTCGGAGCGGAGAGAAGTCCGAACTCGGCAGAAGCAATCTCTGAACGTCTGACGCGATTTAACAATAAAAATGATGTGGAAAAAAAAACAAACAAAAAGGAGAAAATTGGGGTCAGGAAGAGTTGCTCAAAATGAGACTGTTGCTTCTCCGGGTGCCACCTGCCGTGCTTTCATTGGCCTCGGTGCTGCCTTCAGTGGCCGGGCTGCTTTGTGGGGAAAATGCCCACTTTGAGAGATCCACCCGCCCGCCCCCTTTATCTCTGCTAAAGGAGCCGTGAAGTATGAGAAATGTCAGTTATTATTAAATGCGATGAATTATTGACAGCAGTCAGCCGCCGAGGGCCTCCGCGTGAGAGACGAGCGCCGTAATTATGATTATGTCGCTGCTTGATGTCACTCTTAGAGAAGAGAGGGAGAGAGAGAGAGAGAGGGAGAGAGAGACAGAGAGAGAGAGAGAGCCACGTGATTGCTGAAAAAAGCGACTGAAGGAACTTTTTGATTCTCTTTTGAGTGGAGACAACAGAAGAAGAGGCGCTTTGTTCTGCCGCCGCCGCTGTCCACCGCCCAACTTCTTCTTCTTCTTCTTCTTCTTCTTCTTCTTCTTCTTCGTCTCTCCCTCCCCCCCCCACCCCCCCTCTTTTTTTTCCTTAAAGGTTCTTCAAGTTTTCAAATCCCAGGACACAAATAAATCAGCGCTCCTCTCTTTTCATCCCTGTTTGAAAATAATTAAAGAAAAAAAAAAGGAGGCGGTTGTTTCGCCGCTGCTGAATTGTGAAGGAGATGATTCCTCCTCCTACCCCCCCCCCCCACACACACACACACACACGCACACACACACACACACACTCCTTCCCCTCCTCCTCCTCCTCCTCCTTTTCTTTCCTTGATAATATGTTCTGCTCTGTTTAAGATGGAGATCAAATGCTCCCTGCCAGAGTCAGGCTAATTAGGTTTCACTATGTAAATGGCCTTTAAAGCCACACTGGCCGCCGCCATGCCAGACGCTCGGCTCACTTTTGTTCGCTGCACTGCTGCCTCCCTCAGGTCATTTTTAGTGTGTGAACCGCCAGACTGCTGCTGCTGCTGCTGCTGCTGCTGCTCGCTGGGAAAGAAAGAAAGAAAGAAAAAAAAAAGTAGTCGTGGCGCGCAGTGCTGGAACGGCACTGGCACTAAAATAATGGCAGCAGTTTATTAACCAACAGATGCAGGAGCGGCGCCACAGTTTTCCTGGCATCTGAGCAGGAGCGAAGGAGTTTTTAAATACTTGTACTTCCCCTCATGGCCACAGGGGCGTCACCTTCTCGTGCACCTTCACCGTTAACCTGTGCTGCATGTTGAACACATTTGCATGTTTATATGTGTATATGTCATTATGTGATAATAAGTCCTGCCTGCTTGTTGCTGTTGTTGTTGTTGTTGTGTGTGTGTGTGTGTGTGTGTGTGTGTGTGTGTGTGTGTGTGTGTGTGTGTGTGTGTGTGTGTGCCTGTGTGTACATTTCATTTCCTTGTACTGCATTGCGACTTTCCAAACTACTTGTGCTGCAGAAGAAATAAGAGTTATATGCATGTATCTAATGTTTATACTGCTATGCATCCACATATATTTCAAATATCCAACCAAGGCATTAAAGTGGAAGTTTGACTTGATTTGAAAAAAAAATAAACAGTGTTAAGATTTATTTTCCATTCATATATATATATGAATATATATTTATATATATATATATATATATATACATATATATTATATATATATACACATATATATACATATATATATATTTATATGAAGCAGAGTAAACAGGCTGGTAATGAACAGGATAGACAGCAGAACCTCTGTCATCCTGCTTGTGTGTGCGTGTGTGTGTGTGTGTGTGTGTGTGTGCGTGTGTGTGGATAATTGAGACGTGTGGTGGCAGCTTTTAGCGACGCATTTGTTATAATTCAAATGTCATCTTTAGGCAAAGACAGGCTGACTGTGTGTGTGCGTGTGGGTGTTTGTGTGCATGCATTTATTATGTTGTGTGTGTGTGTGTGTGTGTGTGTGTGTGTGTGTGTGTGTGTGTGTGTGCACGCATGGGGCCCTGAGTGGTCCTGAGACGGCAGCTATTGTCTGGAGGAGACAAAAGCGGTGGTGACATCACTAATGTTTGGAGCAAAAAAGACAGGAGTGGAGGATAAACAGCAGCAGGCGGCCGCGGCGCCCGGCCCGGCTCGGCTCGGCTCGGCTCAACTCGGCGCTAACCCTGGAAAGGCGACCATATGTCGGGCTGGAGGGGCCGGGCCGGCCCCTGCCAGTGGCCGCCGCCGCTTCCCGCTGCCGCTGACACGTCTCCTCCGGCTCAGGCTGCTGTCAAGAGCGCCGCTTGTAAAACAATTAAGCTCCTATTAACATATATTTTATTAATTGCCCTATCAGCGTGGAAGGAGAGGGGGTGGGGGGTGGGGAGGGTGGGGGAGGGAGTCACGCACACACGCACACACACAAAAACTGACGGATGGGCGAGCGAGTGAGTGAGCGGGCGAGCGAGCGAGTGAGCGTAGCGTGGCAGCGTTCTCACAGAGAGTGACAGCTGAAGGAATCAGGTCAGATTATCCACGGAGCGTGGACGAGTCGCCACACATTTGTTTTGCTATTGATAGCTGCAATCAATTCAATTAGCCGCCTGCCCTGCCTGGGATGACTGATGAGATTAGCCCGCTAGTTACTGTTTTGTCATCTCATTCTTTAATGTATGCGTCTCTCTCTCTCTCTCTCTCTCTCTCTCCCTCTCCCTCACTCGCTCGCCCTGTCGTTTTTTTTTTCTTTCCCCGTTTTCTTTTTCCTGCCGCCCTTCGTCCGTTCGCTCGCTCGCTCGCTCGCCCGCCCGCCGCCGCCGCCGCTTGTTTCGTAAGCGCGGCCTCCTCGCCCGCTCCCTCCTCCACTTCCTGCGCCAGTAATTGGGCTGCCCCGTCAGATTATCCGGTTTTAAATCGCAATACTAATTATAAAGCCCAACAGTTGTGTCGCATCAATAGTCAATTAGGATTAATTAGGATAGGAAGTGACAGCTGACGATTAAGCGCATCAGTTGCACTTGAACAATGTGGAGGTCAAACGATCAACTTCTCCTCTGTCGCACAAACGCACACGCACGCACGCACGCACGCACACACACACACACACACAGCGGCTGTCACAGATAGAAAACAAGCTCGTTCCTCTGGCTAATTGTTGTTGTGTAATTGTGACGGTTGTTTCGTTCAACTGCGACGATGCTGATAGTGTTTTTCTTTTCTTTTTTTTAATTCTCATCATTTGTGTGACTATTTGTCGAGCTGCCTGCTGCAGCGTCGGCCCAACGATATCCCGTCCGTCCCCTGTGACATCTCATAATTGATTGTGCCTCTAATTACAAAGCATACAATTAGTGGAAGTTATTGATAGTTGGCCGTGTGCCTTTTAACCCCCGGAGCTCCGTCTGCTCCCGCAGGAGACGCGTGTCCTTTCCGTGTTAATGATGGAAACGACTTTTAGAACAAACCCGGGCCTGGGCGTCCCAGACAACCGGCTGGCAGAGGTCAGAGGTCGGCCTCCGTCTGATCATGTGATTCTAAACCGGGTGAAAAAAAAAAAACAGTTACATGTCTCATGTTTGGATTTCCAGGTTGTCATTTTTAATCCTCGCACACTTAATTATCCGAAAACTCTCATCATCTCCTGAAAGCAGCAGATTTAGCCCTCTGTTTGCAGCCTCCTGCTAAAACAGAGGCTTTGCAGGACCTTCCAACATCTTGGAGGGGGGCAAAGAAAGCAAGGCAGCTTCAGAGGGCGGAGCCGACACTTGGCTGGCGGGTGTGGCCGCTAACCTGGGAGAGGGGTCCCTGCTCTTTGTGACATCACAGGGGGCTAATTCCCAGAACCGACTATTTCGGCACACATGTCCTGCCGGTTGCGAGTCACAAGTTGCCCACACGTGCACGTCTGTCCTTGGACTGGGGGAGGAGCCGACGTGGGAAGGCCCCCGGGAATCTAACCTGCAACCTCGCGACGGCGACTCGCCACACACCGTTTTCCTGCTCGCAGAAATGCATCGTTCGGTTCCGGTCAAAATCACCTGTGAGCCGTCCTGAAGCGTAATATCCCCGTCAATTATTCACTATTAGTGCTCTAAACGCTGCAGGGACGATGTTTACAGTCCCGCAGTCGGCTGATCGCGGCCGACATCGACTCCTTTAATTTTGATGATGATGACGGCTGCAGTGCACAAAGTTGTCACTGGTTTTCATCCAATGAATCTCAATGAGAGTATTTATATATACATACATGTATGTATTTATATATATAATGTACATATGCATATATATGTATACACACACATTCCCTTTTTTTTACTAAATTGTCTGCAAAGGTTTAAAAATATCGATGACGATGATGTTTCTTCATCTTCCAGGAGATAAATCTGCGAGAAGCAAAGAATAAATAAATAAATAAATAAATAAAATAAAATCCTCCAGAGACCAGAGTCCAGTAGCTGAGTGCAAGTGAAGCGGCGGCTGCCTTCAGTCGTCCAGCAGCAGCGGAGGCAGCAGCAGCAGCAGCAGCAGCAGCAGCGGCAGCGGCAGCCTGTGAAAGGACCCGGAGTGCTAGGGGGCATACTTAGCCTCCAGCTCCCAGAGGAGCAATGTTATTATTGGTAATAAGAAGAGATAAATACGGTGCGAGGGGAAACGTAGAAGTTCCACTCAAGGGGTGCAGGGTGCACCTCTGTGAGGCTGCTGCTGCTGCTGCTGCTGCTCCAGCAGATGAATCTTGTCCCTGCAGAGCGCCGTTTAAACAGGACAGAAGGGGGGGGGGATAAAAAAAAATGAATAAAGCTTTTAGCGGAAAGGGAGAAAAAAAAGTAAATGAAGCGATGTTGGTTTAGAAGGCACAGAAGAATGCCTCGTGTGCGCTTATGACAATTTCAATAGTTTAATCTTTCAGCATAGGGGGAGGGAGGAAGAGTGGAGGGGGGGGGGGGGGGTGGCGTGCTAAACTGTCAAGACAAATATTTCCAGCAGAGTCCACTTGTATAATGGCAGCGGGAGGAGAAAAAAGAGAAAGAAAGACATAAGCAGGCACTAAAAGTCTTTCTTCTCCTCTCTTGCCCTTCGGCGCCGGGGCTTTTATTCTATTTTTTTCCCCCTTCTCCGGCTTCTTCCTCTTCCCGTCGCTCATCCAGCACAAAGAGGGCATTGTTAGCAGGGGCCATTACGAGCAGCGAACAACAACGCAACAGCACAGCAACGCCACGCAGCTCCGGGGGGGGGGGGGGGTGAGACGGCTTCGGAACCGCGGGCGTGCGGCGGAGAGGAGAGCCGTCCTGACCCGAGCTCCTGCAGCCGCACGGACTGACGCTCGCCGCTGAATAGACAGATTTTCCAAACGCTTTGAATCCCATCAGGACGTTCCGCGGCGGCGCACGTCTGAAAAGGCGGAACCAGATAGGTTTGGCCTATAAAAGCACTAAGTGGCGCCGTGCAGCGGCTTCCTTGGCGGGGGGAGACATTAAGGGAGCGCTTTTCTTTTCTTTTCTTCCCCTTTCGTTCCCTTTTTAATTGACGAAAAAGAAAAAGAGGTGGGAGTGGGGGCTGGGGGGGGGGGGTAAAAAGTGCACGTGAGTGGACTCGGCGCCCGTCGCTTCAGGTCGTCTCATTTTAGACACACAAAAAGGAAGAATGGCCGCGCCGTTCACCCTTAAACGCCTTATTTTTTCCCCCCTCGCCGTTCTTTTATTTATTATATTATCGGCTGTTTTCTCTCCCTTCTCTTCCTTCCTTCCTTCCTTCTCCTTTTTACCCCCCCCCCCCCCCCCGCCCCCCCCGACCACCACCGCCACCACCCCCGGCCCACCCCTCCTCCGTGGATGATAACCGCGGCCCGTCCTGGAAACAGATGTATTGCTTATGACACCCCCGCTTTTTCGGGGTCCGCTCAAGAGTTTCTTACATTAGAGTTAAATCTCTGCAGCTGGAATCTCACGGCTGAGTTAGCGCCGAGCACATGAAATATTGAAGCCCTCGGAGCCGCTGGCGGCCAGGTTGAGGGGAGTTCATGTCCAGAGCCCAGCCTCAGATTCGCAGACATCCCAACAGGAGTGTACTACAGAAAAGAGCACTAATAAAAATTTCATTGAAATGAGACTGGTAAGGGTTGGAGGGGGAGGTGGGCGAGGGATGGCGGGGAAGGGGGGGGGGGCGGGATATTGCTAGCATTCTCCACAGCATCAGTATGAAATCTTAATCCGAGTTAATGGAAGAGATATGAAAGCCTTTCTCGATTCAAACACTGGCGCTGCATAATTCATGGATTATTGTCAGAAAAGTGATTCCGCTCCCAGATTTGCTCTCCTTCCAGATGGAAGCCAATTCAGCCAGACAATAAGAAAAACACGGCGCCGCCGACCCGCCACGCCGGGAGACTTTTACAGCTGAGCTGTCGATACCATCAGGTGAAGCGCGCTCTTCTTTTTTCTATCTTTCCTTCTTTCTCTCTTTTTTTTTCTTTTCTCCAAGACACCGGCAGAAGCCTTTTCTTTTTTCTTTTTCTTCTCTTGGCCGAGCCGGAGCGGAAGGAGTAAATAAAACAGCCCGGGGAAGGAGTGAGAGAATCCTTTGTCCTGGAGGTCGACACTTTGCTAAAAGCTTCATAATGTCTCGCTGCGCTGATGCGGAAGCAGCCCAGTGTTGTTGTCGTCGTCCTTGTCGTTTTTTTCTTTCTTCTTCTTCATCTTCTTCTTCTTCCAACGTCTTCTCTCTCTGTGCTCGCTCCTCTTTCTTTTCCTTTTTTCCCTCTCCTATACTCCAATTACACAAGATACATTTTCACAGGCTGCGCGGCGACTAATTCGCAGTGACAGCTTCCTCTTGCCGCCGCATGTGGAGCGTAACAGAAACGGTGTCCCGCGCTGGAGAACATCGCTCTCTAATGTAGCCTGGCCGTGTCCAGCGTGGAGCTCGGGCTTGTTCCTGCTCCGCTACATGGCAGGGAACAGCTCTTGATTAGCATTAGCACGTGTTCCTCCCTGAAGGCTGCCGCCGTGTTCAATCACAGCAGCTGACTGCTGCACTCTGCTCACACTCAGCCGCTTCCTCCAGGTCGTCCTGGTCCTCCAAGGTCTTCCAGGTCCTCCATGTCCTCTATGTCCTCCAGGTCTTTTAGGGCCTCCTGATCCTCCTGATCTACATGGTCCTCCTGGTCCTTCAAGCCACACCATTGTTCCTGGTCCTCAAAATCTTCCAAGTCTTTCTGATCCATCAGCTCCTCCAAGTCTTCCAGGTCTTCCTGATACACCTGGTCCTCTGACTCACCTAGTTTTTCAAGTCCTACAAGTCTTCCCAGTGCTCCAAGTATTCCAGGTCCTCTTGATCCACAAGGTCCTCCTGATGGACCTGGTTCTCCTGGTCCTTCAAGTCCTATCAGTCATCTTAGTCCTCCAAGTCTTCCTGATGGACCTGAAGTCCTTCTGTCTTCCTGGTCCTCTAAGTCTTCCAGGTCTTCCTGATCCACCTAGTCCTCCTGAACCTCCTCGTCCTCCAGGTTCACCAAGTGTTCCAGGTCCTCTTGATCCACAAGGTCTTCCTGATGGACCTGGTTCTCCTGGTCCTTCAAGTCCAATCAGTCATCTTAGTCCTCCAAGTCTTCCTGATGGACCTAGTCCTCCTGATCCTCCTCGTCCTCCAGGTTCACCAAGTATTCCAGGTCCTATTGATCCACAAGTTCCTCCTGATTGGCCTGGTTCTCCTGGTCCTTCAAGTCCTATCAGTCGTCCTATTCCTCCAAGTCTTCCGGGTCTTCCTGATGGACCTGGTTCTCCTAGTCCTTCATGTCCTTCTAAGTCTTCCAAGTTTTCCTGAACCACCTAGTCCTCCTGATGGTCCTCGTCCACCAGGTTCACCAAGTGTTCCAGGTCTTTCTTGTCTTCCAGTGCCAATATATAATGCTGTGTTAAAGCACAACGATGTCTCAGGGTGGTGTGCATATAGGACCTTCTTGCCATCAGTTTGACCCCATGTGACCCCATCATCCTTCACCCAACTACTCACATGCATACATCTAGTTCATTCCAGGCGACGCCACCCAGGCAAGTATGGAGGCAACAAACAATAGCAGCAAAAAACAAAAAAAACCCTACTATTTTAGCTGAAAGTGCAGGGCTGGAAAGCGAAGTGCACGACAATCCTTTTAACCTCCGGCTGCGTCTGTTTTGTTTCCCATCAGCCATGTGATCCGCCTCCGTGTTTGTGTCACTAAATGGTAGGAGGAAAAAAAAAAACACAGAAGAAGAAGAGGAAGAAGGAGAAAAAGAAAAAGCGACGCTGGCTGAGACGCAACGCTGGACGTGTTTTACCCTCGGCTGTTGGAAAGTGGCAGACGAGGGCGGGGCCGAGCACGCTCGGCTGAGCCGCAGCAGCAGCAGCAGCAGCAGCATCCGAGGTGAGAAAAGCATAAAAAGGAGACATGAATGTTGGATGGGGGAGCACTTGAAGTGTACACCCGCAAAAACTTATTTAGGCCTCTGCCCACATGCCTCCGCCCATGCAATTAAATAAACGGCCCCTTTAGTGTGTGTGTGTGTGTGTGTGTGTGTGTGTGTACGTACATATTTGGATGCCAATGCCTCGAACTACAGGTCGGTGAGAAGGCCCCTGGACGGAGCTCCTTCCAGGGGCCTTCTGTGTGAGTTCTTCATCAGAAACTAGCAATGCACCGATACCATTGTTTTTGTTCAGAATGAGTATGACTACTTTATTTTCAGTACTCAACGGTACCAAGTACTTCATAAGGCTATTGGACATTATAGAATTACTTTGATTTTTTTTAAATATATCTCCACAGATGTTGTGTTATTTGAACAGTCCTCAATAAGTGTTTCTTGATGATTGGGTGGCTGTCACAAGATTCAGTGCCAACCCATCCAACCATGCATCCATTTTCAGCACCCACATCTGCCTCAACTGTTGTCCTATACATACACATGCTGTACAACTGGTATCGGTGTTGTGGTATCGACACATATTTAACAACTAAGAGTACAGTCCTCAACCCTGGTATCGGTACCGATACCCGATACTGCTATTGGTTATCAGTGCATCCCTATTGAACCGCTAAATACTAGGGTGAGACAGAGGAGAGGAGGTGAAAGTCACTTCAGACCATCGTCGCCGCCGCCGATGACTTATTGATGGTGGCCACTTGTTCCCCCACCACCACCACCACCACTACCACCACCACTCCCCCGTTTTAATTATGAGTGGCGGCTAATTTGTGGCGGCTGGGGAGTCCGAGGGCGACGTGTCGGGGTGTCGTTAAGAGATCCCACAACTTCATCACTTCAACCGCATTCCCCTCTAGCCCCCCACATCCATAATTCACCCCGCCTCCCACCAACCGCCACCCTCTGTTCATGTAAGGGCAGGGGGGGGCTTTATTTTAGAAACAGCCTTAATGGGAAAAGTCATGTGGAAAAAGGTCCGCTGTGCCGCGGCTGGTCTCCGTGTCCCACCAAGTGGAAGAGTTAAGAAGTGTAAAAGCTGCCTCTCTCTCGCTCTCTTTTTTTTCTCCCCCCCTCCTCTAAGAGAGGAGATGGGAGGGGGAGTAAACAGCACTGGAGGAGGAGGAAGAGGAGGAAGAGGAGAGGTCACGTGACGTCGGGAGCACTCACTTCCACGACCTTCCTAATGGCAGCCGAGGTGACGCTGCTGCTCCTCTGGAACTGGCTGGAAGTAGTTCCTGGGGGGCTCCTGGGGTGGATGGAGGGAGGGTGGGGGTTGTTGTGGGTCCTGTTGAGGGACCACCTGACCACACTCCTCATAACAACACCAGAAAAAAAAAGAAAACAACAGAAACAACAAGAACAACAACAGCCTGCAAGACGTCCCTGGACCCAACGCTGCTCTCACTCTGCAGCCCATCAATTTCTTCCACCTACATTTTCTCCGGGAAGCTAGCTAGCTAGCTGCCCACCCCCCCTCCCCATCTGTCCCACCACCACCGCCACCACCACCTCTCCATCGCATCCATCACCGCTCCCTTCGCTCTAATCCATCTGTTGTCTTTGCCGAACTGTTATTGTTTCTGCTCTCAGCCTTGGCAGGCCGGGATTCACAAATGGGTCTCCGCCTGCTGACCCATCTCTCATCCATCGCCTCTTGCATCAATGACGGCAGTGGCAGGGGCGGAGGGTGGGTGGGGGTGCGTTCGTCATCTTCCAGGTGCTTCGGTGATAAAGGCGCTCGGCTCTTAAAGGTTCTTCGTCTGCTGCAGAAACGCAGGCCGTCGTCTTTTGCTGGTCTGTTTACTTTCACCCGACTTGGCCGAGCGCTCTGATCACGGCAATAGCGGTGGCGGTGGAGACGTTGGGGGCTGGCCGACGTCCCAGCCTTTGCATATTCATCCGGTTGGAGGTGCTAATTTGTGTGTTTCATGCCTGTACTCACAAGCTTGTTTGCACACTGGGCTCCACCTGGGCTTGTTTTGGCGTCCTGTCAAAAGCCAGGCCAGGGGAACAAACAGCGTGTGTGCGGGGGGGTAGATGGGGGGGTGGAGGGGAGGGGGTGGCCCATGCATGTTTAATTGCGACAGGACACTCGGGCTCTCTCTCTCTCTCTCTCTGTTGTCGCCATGCGGCGGCGAGAGAAGGCGCCTGCCTGCCTGCAGCCCGGCGTTGTTGTCGCCTTTTTTGAAGTATGACAAGAAAAAAAGGTATTAATATTTAAGGCGCTCAGTGCCATCCACACACACACACACACACACACACACACACACACACAGCATCTTACACGTGTGTCTCCTCGGCTTAATCCAGCCCTGCTTGGGGATGTAGGAGCAGGTATCATCTGTCTGTCAGAAACAAAATCAATCCCGCACGCTGCTTCACACTTGTAGTTTTCTTCTTTTTTTTTTTCTGTTATTTTATATACTGTATTTAATTTTTGTTTCAGTCCAGGCAGACGGCCCACTCAAAAGCAGCCAGGAATCAGGTCCAGTTGCGGAGGTGAATACAAGAGGATTTTAGAGCATTTTAAAATGATTTATTTAAGATATTTTGTTTTTTCTCAGAACTGTTAGAGATCCCACACAATTCAGGCCTCGGACAGCTTGTCCTGTGTGTGGTGGGTGCTTATATTCTCAACACAGCATGCCACACACACACACACACACACACACACACATACACACACACACACACGCGCACATAACTGTGGTTCAGTCCCACGACTGATCTATGATCTCGTCCTCCGAGCCGGAAATCCCACGTGATCAAACGTGATCTGAGCGAAACAACGGAAAGAGAAGAAACACAACAACAACCGATAAAACACAACACAAAACATGGAAGAGGACAAAGGATACTGAACTGGAAAGAAAAGAAAAGAAAATAGAAGAATCTGGAAAAGTCCTGAAGACAGCGGGAACATGGAATTGATAGTTTTCCGAGCAGATTATCAGGACAAACGGAGTTAACACACCTCAGACCACAGGATCATCTTACAGGATAATTTGCTGTAATGACACAAACGATATCAGTGACTGATACTAAGATAACAGTGACAAGCCCTGCTCCTTTCTCCCTGAAGAGCACCAACTAGCTTCGCTGATGTTATGATGATGAAGATCATGACAATTCTGTTTAGAGCTTCGACTCCAGCCACACTGCAAAATAAATAGAAAAAAACAAAACAAAAGGCATGATCACCTGACATGCAACAACTGGGGTCAAAGCAAGTAAACTACAGCAATGCTCAGCAGTGGAAAGAAACCACAACAAAAATACAGCATGGTAAAACAATGGGCTCGGCGGCGAGCAGGAAGGAGGGCGGCGGCCTCTTCCTCCCAGGCCCGACCTGCTTCCCCGACTTGTCATGTCAGCGTGGCTCGAGGCCGACGACGCTGCTTTTGCATACAAAAGGTCAGGAAGATAAATCACAATCACACCGGCGGCGCTCGCACGATTCATCACGGCCACAAAAAAAAAACGGGAGGGGAGGGAGGGGTCAAAGTGGGAGGGGCCTAATCTGACTTTTACTCCCTAATGTAAGATGAATCATCTTAGCATGTGTGTGTGTGTGTGTGTGTATGCAAGGGCCTGCTGCTTTGTTCATACACAGCTCTAATTAAAACACTCAGCCCTGTGTTTTTTTTAAAGGGTGAAACTTGTTTTCTGACTTTTATTTATTTATTTTCTCCTCCTCCTCCTCCTCCTCCTCCGCCTCCTACGAGCGCTACTACGAGCGCGAGGAAAAGAGTCTAATTTGCGCCTGCGGGTCCTGGAGATGTTTATTAGCTTAGCGACACTTGGGCTCGTTAGATAATCTGCCGTGATGCAACCCTGTGAAATGAAACGGCTCCGGCGGCGGCGGTGGGTTTGGTTGGTTGTGGGCCTGTGAGGGTTTTTATCTCCGCCCCTGCTGAGACGTTAATTAAGGCTCCTTTCAGCTCGCTGTCCTCGGCGCTTGGCCCCACCGTGCCCAAATCCCCCCCCCCACACTCGCTTACACACACACACACACACACACACACACACACACACACACACAAGGAAAAAAAAAATAAAACCCTGCGTACCGCTGCCGCCGCAACGCTCAGGTGCCCTCATCATCTCGCAACACGCTCCTTAATTAACTTGGAGTCACAACAAATAGTTCCACTTTTGTCGCCGCCGCCGCTGCCAGGAGATTAAAAAAAAAACAAAAGTAATAATGAAAAAAAAAAACAACAACAGAAGATTTAAAAAAAAAAAACAAAAAAACAACACAAGCCGCGTCTTCGCGAACCCACCGCCCTGCGCGGCACTGCAGCCTGTCATCACCACCACCGGATGATGATGATGATGATGATGTGGATGAGAGGCGGAGGTTGGCAAGGGGCGAGTAGGAAAGGGGGGTTTTGGGGGGCAGCCATCACACCTCTCCCACGCACTAATTAGAGTTAATTATTAAAACACTTTGATTTGGCCTTGCTCCGGCGCCATCAGGTGCGAGCCGCCGTCTTTACGCGTTTCTTCATAAATGAAAGGAGGGAAGCAAATTGATTGATACAGCAGCAGCAGCAGCAGCAGCTTCTCCCTCTCCTTCTTCTTCTTAACCTTGCAGCTTAAATCAAAGGCTCCGCCAGGTGTAATTGAAGGCAGGAGAGTGTTTGAAAGTCAATTAAAACAATATATATATATATATATTGATATATATATATATATATATATATATATATACATATATATATATATATATATATATATATATATATATATATATATATGTATATGTGTGTGTGTGTGAAGCAAAGTTGAAAGGATGAAGTCATTAAACAGTAAAACTTGAGCGGTTTTAAAATAAGGAGTTGTAAGAAAGCTGCATACTTACATACTTCCCACACGCTCCAACCAATCAGAAGATGCGATCATTTGTCAGATGCATGGTACTTACCATTTAAAGTGGAATTAAAAAAAATATATATAATAAATAAATATAGAATAAATGAATACACACACACATATACATATATAATTGTATATATTTTATTTTTTCCCCGCTCCCCCAGAAGGAGGGTGGGTGTTTTTCTCAGGCCGGGGACTGCTGGCAGGGTTAAAAATGGCCAAGTGCATGTTGGGCTGTGTTTACCTCGCCGTCCAGCGCTGACCTATTCCCGCTTGGCAAATTTCGGGGGCCGTGTTAATGCACACGGAGTCGATACTGAGATGCACTTAGACATGAGTTTGCCCCGGGGCGGCGAAATTGATCCAAAGACATGTCCGCACAAGTTGAATAGATTTCAACTTGTTGAGAAGATTTTTTTCTTCTTCTTCTTTTTCTTATTTATTTTTTTATTTTTTTTAAACTCAAAAGCAGAAGAGAGAGTAAAAAAAAAAGAAGTGGGCTCATCCCAGAGCTTTGTCAATCCATGAGGAAACTTCACAGAGATGAGAGAAAAAAGGGGGAAGAGTGAGGAGCGTCTGCAGGGATCCTTCAGTGCCGAACGGTTACACAACAACATCCTGGAGTTAGAGGCTAGCAAAGATTACTACCTTAGCTTTTCGTGTTGTTCAAGAGAGGCAGTGATTTATCAACCAAATATTTGCAAAGGTTTTAAATGAGGGCGGTGACGTACAGGTCAAAATGTTAGGGGCCTTTTTTTTTTTAAGTTTTGATTAAAATTAGCTGTGCAGTTTCTGTGCACATTTGTAGTTAACTGGTGACGTAGCGTCCTAGCTGCACTGACGCTAGCTTTAGCTTTTAACACCGACTAATCTTTTTGATTTTTTTCCTCCTTGCTAGAGTTTGAAAGGGAATACTAATATGGACTCAGCGCTGTTATTGCAACAAGAGGATTTTTGTCGGATTTTCTGACACTTGTATCTTTGTAGCTTTTTTTTTTTTTTTTTTTTAGCCTCACGAGCGATTCGACAGACTTTGAAGGTCTTACATTCATCCTGGACTCGAGTGCGGCAACTATCGAGCAAGCCATTATTATAACTCTCCTACTACTCTAACTGAAAAGTCAGAATCACAATTAAGTTTGTCGTCTGATATTAAAATATGTAGTTCACACCAATCTGTCAATGCAGTTTTCCGCATTATTTTTTAGGAATTGCGGATTTACAGGTCAAATGAACTGATGAATATCTATTTGGTATCTTGATAACCGCTGGGGAAAAAAAGCTCTTACAAGACATTGGTCGCTACAATACTGGAGTGCATAAGCATAGTTAAATGACATTCATCTTATGGAAACGATCACCTTCCTGCGTCTTCAGAAAGGCACTATTATTACACGTGAGATGAAGTGGCTTGAATATTTAGGTGCCCTATAAATGGATGATTTGAAAGCTTGATTCTGCAATGCTCCTTTTATTTTATATTGTCAAATGTCTTAGTGAGCCTAACAGTTTGTTTGTATTATTCATATTTCATTTCAAAACTCACTGACAGACCTTCATTATTTCCTTTCATTCCTTCATATATATCCATCTTTCCCATTGTATTGTTATAAGTTTTTCAAAAATAACAAACCTGATATTTTGTATTTTGTTCCGTTTTGTTAAAAGAAGAGGCACAATGTGACTGTATAAGTGCGTGAAAGCAAACACTGCATTCTAAAAGTTTGTCAAGTGTTCAAAAAGTCAAACGTAAATAGATTTTTTTTTTCACAATACGTCACCTCCAGAGGTAAAAAAAAAAAAATAAAAAAATAAAAAAAATAGGTTCTCTGCAAAGGAGGAGAAATAGATTGTTCTGGTGGCAGTGTGGCGCCCCGACCGGCGGAGAGGCCACGGGACCGAGCGGCGGTGTAAAGACGAGGTTAAACTGCCATCGCAGGACGACCCTGGGAATACCAGCGCCGTCACATCCCATGACAGTCAGATGGCGCAAAGAGCCAATGGAGCGGCGGAGGCCGGAGAGAAAGAGCAGCGGTGGGAAGATGGCGGCCGGCTAGCGGACCAGACGTTGATCGCTGATGACGGACGGACGGCGGCAGAGCGGAGCCTCGTTTTCCGTCTGGCTGGTCGGAGCAGCAGGATGAGCGCACAAGAAGGAGCTCGAGTTCCAGATTCCAGCCGAAGACGCTTCTGGATTCTTCAAACTTAGAATAACATTTAAAATATCAGTGGCTTGGAGGAACTGACACAGAAAAGCTGATTGAGTATCTGCCTGTGTGTGCGTGAGCATCTCTCTGAGCATCTGTGTGTGTGTGTGTGTGTGTGTGTGTGTGTATAACATTTTGAGAGAGATTTGCATCGGTTGCCCGATTTACAATTCATTAAATGAGGACCAAACCAGAAAAAAAAATAATAAAATGCACATGACACATTGATTTTTAGGGGGCAGTTGTGAGACCAATAAATCATTTTTAAAGTTTTTTCTTTTTTTTTTAACATCCATGAATAAACATTACACTCCTACTTAGTAAAATGTGGCCATACTGAAAAGACATTGAGTTAAATTTAATGGCAACCCTGCTGTAATGTACTTTCATGGTTATCATTATTATGTCAGCTAATCTTAGCTTAATGTTAGCCTGAAAGAAAGCAACAGCAATATGCTAAAATTATTGATAGAAAGCATGGGACAAAATGTAAAAAAGGTGTACACCTTGTTTGGGAATATTGACTTATAAATGCAGTGGAGGTTTTGTTTTTGTTGTGGGATAAACAGTATGAGTATTAGAGTTTTAGCTTTTCTGAATGCAATTAGAGACACCTGAAACGACGTTGAGGTACAGGAACTATAGCAATAAAACAACTCAGCACCAGAGGGCATTTTACGTATTTTTGCACTTCACAAAGAAGCCTCTGATATCAATTTCTTAGACGCTTGACAAACTTAAAAATTAAAAACCGTAGTTCAAAACCCCCCCCAAAATGTGAGTGTACACAAAAAAATCAGTTTCGAAAAGAAAAAGAAGCTAGCCAACGAAATAGAAACAGTGCCAGTGTACAGAAGGGCAAAAGTCCATTTTACACTTTAACACCACATCACTATCCTCATACCCCCGCAGCAAGGAGGCACACTTTAATAACACCTAAGTGACTCACCCATTAAATCGGCCTCACATCCCCTCTGATCCGCTGCTATTCCCCGTCCGACTCCCCTCCAACTCAGGAACTCATCGGCGGGGTCAGCGATAACACCTCTGGACCTGTGGCCGACTTATGGTGCAACTCCAGGGGCTCCCAGGAAATAGAATCATCACCCCCTCCTCCCCCCCCGCAAGAAAACAAATAAATCCTTCCTGCCGGTGTGTTTTGATATGTAATGAGTCTGTGTTTGGCTCTTCTGAGATCTTGTTACCGCGGTGCATCAGCGGTCGTGTCTGGGCCGCCGCCGCGGCTCATCCGTCAAACTGGATTTTTTTTCCACCTCAAAATAATGATCCTCTGTGGCGCCAAGGGCCCCGCTAAAGGCGGCAGCTTGTTTAAGATGGCTTCTGCGGCGGCGGTGGCATCGGCCGGCCCTCAGGAGTCGTCGGCGGCGGAAGAGGAGGTCAGTCGGCCCACCGGACGGACAAGGGGGGCGGAGACACAAACCAAGGTGTCGTCTCCTGCCATGCGTGAGTAATGCCGCGCGTTATCGTCCGCGGTTAAAAATATACGTGGGCCTCGCTTAGGAGCCGTAGCGGAGCAACGGCTCGTCAGCCGAGACTTTTTAAGGGTGCAAGTGGTGCAAGTGAGTCAGACTGAGACAGAGAACATTTGCAAAGGTGAGGAGGAGGAGGAGGAGGAGAAGAAGTCAAAGAGTTGTCGGAGCGTTAGCGCTAGCTGGGCGTCGGAGTCTCCGCCGAGAGCAGATCTGAAAGTGTCCTGCTTTGACTTTTATCCAACTAACATTTTACGTTGTTTTTTTATTTGAGTGAATAAAAAGAAAATAAAAGTTATCCCTCCGCGAGCGATGGTCCCTGCCGCCTTTGTTTCACCAAACATCCAGATGTCAAACAGCCAGTAGCTACGTTTTCCCATCGGGGCACTTTTAGCATTCGTCATTAACATTAATCAGAGGACGGAATCGCCCACCACGTCTCGGCAGCAAGGGGAGTTAAAGCGAGTTAAAGCAGCTGGTTACGAGTTGGCTTCCTACAAATAAACCTTTATTTTACCAGGAAAGTCCCATTGAGATTGAAAACCTCTTTTCCAAGGGAGTCCCGGCCATCTGCTGCAGTTCAGGGGGGAAAAAAAACCCCGATTTGGACAGAAGAGCGAATATTTAAGAAACTACCTTCTCCCGTGGCAACGCTACCGTGCACAATGACGGAGGGTGCAACCTCAGGCCTTTCTCATCTGAAGTGATGGGAGCAGCAGTGCACTATGGGAAAGGCGTCTTCCCTCCCCTACCGTAGCAGAAGGGCCAAACACAAAAGCATCAAACCGACCGCCGAGCTCACACCGCCGAGCGTCAGAGTCATTAGGACGGCGTTCGGTGCGATTTGGCTCCACGCTGCTCGTCTCTCCGCCTGCTACGTCCCCTTAAGAAGGAAATCAAGGATCGCTGATTGAGCTTCGTTAAAGAGGTAAATAAGAGGAGGGGGAGGGGGAGGGGGAGGAGGGAAAGTCCTAATTGGCGCTGCATGTGGGTTTGATGTGGAGCGCCACAGAAGGAGGGAGGGTGGCTGGGAGTGGACGTCGGAGGGGGGGGGGCGATCATGTGACCCTCACCCCCCCTTACCCCACCCCGCACATCCCCACCGCTCGGCTCGCTGTGTTTGTCGGCTTTGCCAAGTCAAGGTCTCCTCATTCATTTTAATGACGACGGCTCTGCTGCCCGCCGGTAAGATAAAAAAAAAGAAGAAAAAATTAATTGATATTCCTGCGAGCAAACACCTCCAGGCTCATTAATCAATGTGTCAGCTTCTAACTGCCATAAAAAATGTACTTTACAGGATAATTAATTTCCTGATATCCTCCAGTCATCCTGAGAGCCCTCAACTTAAAATACTTGACATTTAGCCCTCTGCTTGCAGCCCAGCTCAGCTTCCAGCAGCCATGCATGCACGACGGCAGTGGCGGCAGTGAGCTTTTATTAACAAAAAACAAACAAAAAACAAACAAACACGCAGACATTTTTAAGATCCAAATGCTTGTCTTGGTTGTTTTTCTCTGTTAATCCGCCGCGTTTTCACGCCTCCTCACTCTGAACGGATGGATGAGCTGCTTGGATTTTAGTTCTTGGATTTTTAGTTCAGCCACAAACTTGAGTGTCTGAAATGCCTCAAAGGGCCATTTGGAAATATTATCACCAAGATTGCAACATGCGTCAGTGTGGCTGTAAAAACACTCACAGAGCTTTGTGTTGTTATTAAGACATAAAAGTTATAAGTTTAATGGGTTTAATGGGTCAAGTTTCTCCAACTCAAACTTGCAAGTAAGCAAGAAAGATAATAACTACCCGAGCGCATCTTAAAACCTCACGCCGCCCGCATCGTGACTGCCTTGTGTAAAGTGATGAAAATCAAACGCTACACAATGATGACAAAGAGAAAAAGTTTGATTTGGATGCAGAATGATCAGAATGCTACCATCCAACCATCCAACCTGGAAAAACCTAGAAAACTTCCACATTCACCTTTCACCTCCTTGACCTGCTTTGTCTTCTGGGCATGCGGGTCACCTTTAAAAAAAAAAAAAATATGAGAAGAAAAAGTGTGACGTTCCGAGGAATTTTCTTTTGTTTCACCTCCACAGTACGTTCGCCGTCCGCCCGTCTGAATCGATTCCAACGCAAACTGGCCGAGAGCCATGCGGTCGAGGGCGCCGCGGCCGCCACTGACTCCTGGTAAACCTTTCGGAAGGAAAAGGCGTTTAAAGCCTCTCGCTGGCGCAAATGGAGCGGCGGTGGTGGGGCCCGGGTCTCTGGAGCGGCGGCGGCTGCGGCGGGGCCACTGGGCCCGACTCCTCGCTGTGACGCTAACGATTCGGCGCTCACACGTCGGACTGAGAGGCAGCAGTGAAAATCGGATTATTTGATTTTCTTGCGGTGCATCTGAGCGTCAGTAACGCCCTGCCAGTTTGTCAATAAGTGATTTGCAACGTGTTGCCCTGACCTCAGCCGGTTTATCCCAGAGATACTCTGGAACGCCCGAGCCGTCACTCTGTAGCAGAAAATACATCCTACTCAGGTGTTTAAAGTCAGTGCGTTTAACGGTCCTGATGCATAATTAGCGCCAGTGTTGCAGGGAAATAAAATATGTTAGCGATAAGATCTGATGATGATTTTTTATTTTTTGATTTAAGCTACTCACATTTCAAAGAGCAACAAAATCATCACACAACTGGCTTCAAGAAGTCCATGTCTGTATGATTCTGTGATTTGTTGTTTGAAATTAAAATAAAACATTTCAAAGGTTCTGTCTAATTGCTGCCAGAGAAGCCAAATAGTCTTTCCTTGAGTTAAAGTAAAGACATAGAGTGAAAGTTTGTTTAGCGCAACAGCAATGACCAAAATTGTAAACCCGGCTGAGGCATTGGAGGGCTTAGCAGTTAGCTTATAGCTTCGGCAAAAAGCCAAAGCAGTGTTCAACAAACGTCTGTGTAACCACAACATAAGAGAAAGCATCAAGCCCTGGAGGACGTCTTTGCCTGAAAGTTAATGAGACAGTTTTAATTGCCAAACGGAGGCTAACTGCTAGGCTAAGCCTGTCTAGACCCACCCGTGCCCACGCCGTCGGTCTTCAACATCGCCGCTCCTGTTTGAGTCGACAGCCAGGCACACACACAGTCAGTCTGCATTGCCCTCTTTCCTTCTCTTCCACTATCAGGAAACTTGCGTTGGCCTTTTAGCCGCTCGCTAACGATCCGCCGCTGCTTCGGCGCCGGTCGACGCAGAGTTCAACAGTTTGCGGCGGAGAGACGTTATTATTTTTATTTTATTTCTTTCTCTCCCCTCGATCGGAGCGGAGTGACGCGTCTGCCCGTGTCCGACTTAGGGCAGACTGCGACGTGTTTGCTGTAAAGCGTTGCTCCGTCTGCCCACTCGGGGTCTGAAATGCCTCCTATACAGAGACATTTAGGCTAGCTTGCACAGCCGCCCACTCACTCCTCAGAAAAGTCAACTGGCGAGCGGAATGTCTCCGTTGCACGTTGACTTCTTGCCTCTGCACATTATCGCCGCATTATTTCCCACTCTGTTTTGCTTCTGTTGCACAAGTCGTTTTCTGTTACACACTCTGCTCAACAATAACAACAACAACCGCGGGCACGGTCGTCAACTCACAACTGTGTCCGGTCGTACCGCTGTCCGAGGGGAAACGCAAGATGATTGGAGAAAAGTTGTGGTTTCATTCCATGTTGCAATTGTTATCATGCAGGGGGCGAATGAGATGTCGAGTCGGCATCGTTCTTCGGGTTCGGGGGAAAAGCGAGTATTCCAGGACCAGAGGCCTTGGAGGAGGAAACGGCAGAAACCACAACTGAGCTCAGTTCAGACGAGGAAACGTGGATGCTACTGCTGCCAACATTGGGGGCAAAAAATGTGTACTTGTATGTAGAATGTACTTAACTTACATATATACAACAGAATTAGATTAAATTGTTGATTCATCGGATTGGTTTGTTTTGAATGCCAACCTTTCAGAAATTCAATTCCACATATCTATTTTAAAAAGCTCTCATTGCAATCTTTTTAGTTTAATTTAGTTTTTAATTTTGTACTTCCAGGAATCTCTGGTTGCTTTACAACTGAACCAGTCGAGGTTTCTTGATCGGTCCGTTTCCTCAAAGGGGAAAGACAGCGGCAGGAAGCTGTCATTCACTGGTAAATAGGGACCTCTTCAGCACGGACGCCGCCATGCAATCAGAACCAGGCACCGATAGGAAGCCTCAGGCCGAGCGAAGACATCCGACTGGCCTTCGCTCACCCAGTGAAGTGTTTAAATCCTCCAGAAACACCTTCACTGCTCCCCCCCATACCTGATTGGATAAATCCACTGTCCATCCGTCCGTCCCTATTGGCCAAATGTTCCATCTGGTCCGTCGGCCGACAGCTGATCAGCCGTTTCAGAGTTTCTCCTCTTGCATCAGTCAAGAGGAGTGTTTACTAAAGCAAGCCGCAGTAAATCCTCGGCTCGGGGCACAACCACCAGGTTCTGCTGCCATATGGCGCCGGCCGGCCGTCCCGCCTCCAGCCGTCCACCTCAAAACTGCCACAGTTTATCTTCAGAGCCACGATTACAAAATAAATAAATAAATAAAATGAGGCCTTGGCTTTATGTACTGAAATCTGTTTCCCCTGAATGATTCATGACCTCCAATATGTTAAGACTGGGAATTATACTTCTGATATTTATTTCATGCTATCGTGCCCTTGGAAACAAATAGAACTTTATGCTGAGAATGAAATATTAAAATCAGATCTGTAAAATAAATAAGCAGAGGAGGAAAAAAAAAACCCCAGCATACATATTTACAAGAGACATGGTGTGATATTTGAAAATAAATGAGGCCTCATCTAGCGGACTGGGAGAGAGAGAGAGAGAGAGAGAGAGAGAGAGAACGATGTACAATGAGGCAAAAAAAAAAAGAGCTTTGGGATATTTTGCTGAAATAATTTATGAGTTTAAATAAATCATCTATTCAGCCGAGCTTAAACTATTTATCTAAAATGAATGCACCCTGCATTAGTTTCTGTGGCTCGCCATTTAGAGCCGCTTCTCTCTCTCTCTCTCTCTCACACACACACACACACACACACAAACCCTGTCAACACCGCAAACATGACACTTCTTAATCATGTTAATTCCTTTTTTTTTTTTAAGTGCACCGACAACTTTGACCTTCTCTGCCGACCGTCTAATTTCTCTCCTCTCCGCTTTCTTTCAATTATTAAAAACTAGTTTTATGTGATTCATTTCCATGAACAAACAAACAAGCGGCAGCCAGAGTCGCTTCAATCGCTGCGACCTCGCCTGTTTTTTTTTTTTTTTTTTGCATTTGTTGTTTACTTTGAATCGGGTCAAATGCTCATCGTGGAACAACATCTTTGTCTCAGCAGCAGCAGCAGCAGCAGCAGCAGCAGCAGCAGCAACAGCAGCAGCAGCAGCAGCAACAGCAGCAGCAGCAGCAGCAGCAGCAGCAGCAGCAAGAAACCCGGACGGATCGACGCTTCCTGAAGTGGAACGATCTCATTATTGGGGATGTTAACGAGGCAGAAAAGGCCGAGCGTTATTATTTAAAGGTTGAGGTGAAGACGCAGCAGCAGCAGCAGCAGCAGCAGCAGCAGCAGCAGCAGCGCTCCGGCTGCTGTGGATATTCCGAATCATCGCACTTCCAGCAAATAAAGAGCTGCTGCACTTAAGACACTTATCCCGTCTCACCGCCGCGCGCTCCACATATCAAACGGCCTGTTTTTGAAAAGCGCCGCTTCATAACTGCAGGGTAGACTTTGTACGCTGCTCACCCCCCCCCCCCCACCCCTCCCTCGCCCCCCCCCCCCTCCCTCTCCTCTCTTCCTCGGCCTCTCTGGTTTTGTGAAGAGAGCGAGCGAGCGAGCGAGCGAGCGAGGTGTTAACACTACAGAAGCGAGAGAATCCTGCAGGTACCCTGTGGGTATCTTTCAAATTAATCGTCTGGCTGCGCCGTCTTATGTGCAGTTTTGAAACATTAACAAGACCTTTGAGAGTGTGTGCGCGTGTGGGGGGTGGGTGGGAGGGTGGGTGGAGGGGGTGGGGGGTGAGGACGGGAAGGAGGGAAGGGAGCAGGACGTGGCACGGCGGTCTTTTAATGTTTTATTGAGCAGATACAAATTATTTTGGCCCCGGCCTTCAGTGTTTTGGTGGAGGAGAGCGAGGAGGGCTCGCCATGGGCACCGAGTGGGGACCAGGCACCAGCGCAGTGTGTGTGCGCGTGCATATCTGTGCGTATGATTGAGGGTCTGAGGCTTGAAGCCACGTTTCATTTTGCTTCTGTTCTTTTCTTTGTTCCGTTATCTCGTCTCCGAGGGGAAAACGGCATCGTGATGAGGAGGAGGTCAAGGGTTTTCCACGCAGCCGCCAAACGAATAAACGGAGCCGACGTCCTGCGAGCGGCGGTGAAAAGCCGACGCTGGGAAATCACCAGTCGGGCTGCACGCATCCATGTGGAAAAGAGCCGGCAGGAAATGTTTTGGGAGAGAGGGGAGGAAAGGTCCACAGCTTGGAAAACATCCAGGAGGTTTTTCCGGTTTTCCGTCATTTTTAATTTATTGTCAGACGTAGTTGTGAGTTATGTCGCTGGGAATGTTAGCGAGGCCTGGAAAAACAGGCACAACAAGGAAAAGCAATGCAATGCAAAAAAAAACTGACCCAATCTGTTTCCCGAAAGCCTGATTTTATTCTGGCTTTTCTGTCCGTCTCGCCACGTGTCAGTTATCAAGTATCCGACTGCGGGGCCATCAAAAAAAATCTTAGCATCCTTCAAAATTTATCCCGGCAGCACTTTCATGTTTCAGCCCTGTGTGATTGATGGATGGCAGGAACAACACAGGGGGAAAAAAAGATTGAAAAAAACGGGTGGGTGAAACAATAAGGTGCCACTCTGTGGCCGCCTGTTTGTGGAGGAATTACTGAAAAGCCGGGAAAAAAAAAAAAAAATCTGTATTTTAACTGTTGATGTCTTTTCTCCCGGTGCCAAAATCCTTCAGTTCCTGCTGCTCCTGAGGTTTTTCTATTAGAGAGACGTCACATCACGTCTCGTCACCAACCCAGAAGCAGGATTCTTTATTAGAGGGAGGAGAGCGAACGTTGGACCTCCCGCTGCAGAAACTCAGCTAATAAATGGTGAATATTGTTGAATAATGTGTACTTTGCTTTTTTTTTTTTTCTTCTTTTAATGCAAATTTTTATGTGCATTTTTTTTGGTGGCGAATCATTTTGTGGAGACCTGATGGTCGAGTTTTTTGCTTTTCCATCTATTTAAATCAAACTTTGGAAAGTTTGCTGATACTCTGTCAACGTGCTCTTTCGAAGGACACTTAAAAACTATCCTTGGGTTTCACCGTGACTCATTCAAAGTAAATTAGCTCAGACGTCGGGGGGGGCAACCTTTGAAACGGAGGCGGGGACCTGAAACCCATCGTCGCGCCGCTGCCGAGGATGAAACGGGGTCGGGGGGGGGGCCCCCGACTTTGACGGACCGCCCGCTAACAGGAAGTGACACCGACGAGAGCAACGCACCAGCGTTCTGGGCAGCCATCCTTGGAGCATCCCACTCTGCACGCATGTTTAACCAAACTGCTAATTCAATTAGTGTTTTTTTTTTTCTTCTTCTTCTTCTTCTTCTCCTGCCCCCTCCGCTCGCAGCCGCTCAGTTCTAATGTGTTAATGACGCTAACGCCGCTCCGCCAACGCATGTTTTTCCGGCACCGGGGAGGATTCCATCGGGGGCCGGCGCCAGTCTGGTGTCATTAGTGCCGTTAGCGTGTGTCGCCGCTCACATCGTTGGTGGCACCCAGTCATTAGCTGACACCGTCAGCTCCTTGTTAATATGCCTGTACTAATGCGTCCAGGTGCGTCTGCCGCGTGTTAACCAGCAGCGAGCCGACATCACGCTCGGTGTGGCGGCGGACTCAGCGAGACAAGGGAAGGTAAGGGACTCAGGAAAAAGCCACCTTTTCTTTTTTTTACTGGGACCGTTCCCAGCAATTAGCCACCTCCACGTTCCGCCTGAACATTAGCTGTGTTTACACGGACACAAATAATCGGAATGAAGGCCCAATCAGATTAAAAATGCTTCGTGTAACATGTCAATCGGAAGATTCTGATCCGATCCGATCCGTTTGGAACGAAATCTTATTCCGAACGAGAGAGGTGGTCTATGCCGATCATTACCCATTGGGATCGTGTCTCGGACTATCTCCACTGCGCACGCGTGCTATGTCCGCGCTGCGTGTCTCCGCCTTCGGCGCAGCCGGTCAGTTTTTCGTGAAACATAAACAAAACGATGCACCAAATAAAAAAAACCACTGGAAAAGTTTGAAGGCTTGTGAACGAGCCGAGGACGTGCAGACAACGAGGCGTCTATTTACAACACAAGAGGAAGTACAGCTTCTTCTTCTGCTACTATTTCTGGAAAACGATTCGTTCTGATGAAACGCTTGGTGCATGTATACGCACGTCACGATCGGATCATTTTATTTAGTGTCCATGTAAACAGTGGATTTTGGAATTTCCGATCAACCAAGGTTTAGATCGGCTTGGAGAAATGTGCGCATGTAAACATAGCTATTGCTGGCGTTCTATATCCATCTTGAAAAACGTAATTGTTTTAAGGCTAACAGAACCAAGCCGCATCCTTTTGAGAAAAAAGAGGTGGGAAGAAAAAAAAAAAAATCAACTTTCAAATCCATTTAGGAAACATTGAGATTACCGTAACTGTAAAGCTCCGAGTTGAAGCATTTTTTCAGACCGCATTAGATTTATTTGTGACTTTGGGCTCCTTGAATCCTCCTCAGATACATAAGTGAGCAAGAAATGGATAAAGATTATATCATGATATCATGACATCATGCTATTGGATTAAGATCACGATGCAGACGCGGACACGTGTGAACACTGCCAGCAGAGCACGGCCAGGAGAGTGCAGACAAGGCCACACGGCGGGAGCAACGAATGACGAAACAAGAGTCCGAGTTCAAAGTTTAACAGGAGGACAAGATTGTGTTACAAGAGTACGCGGCGTGGTTTGGTGGCGAGCACGGACCCTCCTCCGAGGCGGCGCCGTGAAGGCGCGAAACGGGAGCCGACTTCTATCGTGGATGGGCCGATGCATACATTAATGAGGACGAGTGATAAGCACACAAGAAGCTCTCAGCTGCGGCTGGACGGCGGCAGCCTTAATGCAAGAGCGGAAAAGTTCACCGGTCATGAAAATTTCATCGGCCACGGCAGCAAAGCAGCCATCAGACACATTATTACTGAGTGAGAGAGTGAGCGAGGGATAAAGACAGAGAGTGGGGGAGACAGTCGCAACAACGAATCAAGGTCATTTCAACCAAATCCAAAGAAATTCACCGAAGAACTCAAGATGCGGCGTTACCTGAGAATATAAGAGTATCAATAATAAAAACTTTTTTCTTTTAAGTGAATGCATTTTAATATCAAATATATTGATAAACATTGAGCAGCCGTCAACACGCGCTCCCCTCAGCTGAGCAAAATCTGCTCCAGTTTGCTAATCACGCGAGACAGATACAACCGCGTTTTCTTTTTTTTTTATTATTAGTTGTATTCTTTTACATCAGCGTGTGTCCCAGGAGACGAGCGTCAGTCCTGCCCCGCCGAAATACATCCTGATTTCAAAGCAGCCGCGCACATGTTCCGTCTCAGCCCCCGTTTGCTGGCCCTACACGCAGCCAGCACAAAGAGCTGCGTCGACAATGAAAGACGAGCCGCGACGCAGCGCCGCACGAGCGAGGAACACAAATCTGGATCCGCCGCAACCGGAGACGACAAAAGCGGCAGCTTTGAGGTGTGAAAACTCTGCGGCTGTTGAAGGGAAGGTCTCGCGCTCCGATGGAGTTCTAACAAAGTTCTAATGAAGTTCGAACAAAGTTCTTAACGAAGGTTCTAGTGAAGTTCCCCGTGTCCCTCATTAAAAAGCAATGACTGGAAGTTGATCAACGGATCAGAGGTGACCAGTGAACAGGAAATAGCAGACTAAGTTTACATCCATTGCTGCAGACTCAGAGTGTATAGAAATATACACACACATATACTGTATACAGCTATATAGATATAAATATACATAGCTAAATGGATAGATAGATAGATAGATAGATAGATAGATAGATAGATAGATATGTAGATAAATTGATAGATACGTGATAGGTAGATAGAGAGATAGATAGATAGATAGATAGATAGATAGAGAGCATACATATATATGCATGTATAAATATACACACATGCGCGCACGCACACACACACACACACACACACACACGTACTGATTGATATAGTATTGTGATTACACAAGTGCCGGCAGCCTGTTCATCACAGCGACAGAGGAAGGTGGCGCCGTTTCAATGGAAACAAACATTGCTTTAGGCCCCTTTGTAAACAGCACACAGCTGCTATTTCCAGTGACGGGAGCTCCACCTTGTCACAACAATTCCCTTTAAGAGGAACAGTTTAATGTCAACAATATTTTCTCCTTCTGCTGCGCTCCACGAAAACCTCCCTGTCCGTGGGGAGAACATCTCTCTCTCTCTCTCTCTCTGTCTCCCTCCCCACTTCCAAAAAAAAAAAAAAAGGAAAAGGAAAAGGAAGGAAGGAAGGAAGGCGCCATAGAAAGAGATGAACATCAAGAGGGAGGGGTGGGGGGTTCAGTCAAAGGCGCGGGATTGGCCCGCCGCATCCATCTGTTTCGCTCCTTGCATTTTTTTTTTTTTTTCAAAGGAAGAGTGTCACGCCTCGCCCTTATTTCCAATAGAAAGGGAGGAGAAGAGAAGAAGAAGAAAAAAAGAAAACGAAATTCAATGCAATTTTCACAAGGAGCAGCACTGAGCGGCGGCGGCGGCGCCAGCCGGCTGATTTGCATGGCCACCTTTTCATTTTCTCCGCCGGCGGGAACGGAGGTGTTCCACCTGCCAGCCGCTCCTTCTGAGGAGTTTGATCGCTCGGCGGGGATCTGATCGGGGGAGATCCGTCCAATTTGCGCTGGTAATGAGACAGCTTGACGGGGACACAACGGCAATTACATCCGCCAGGCGCACGGCGCCGCGGTCTAATTAGGGGCGAGGTTGTATATTTCAGATGAACAGATACGGTGAGAATGCCCACACCCCCCCAACACCCCCTCCCCCCCCTTTCCCCGAACCAACACAAGAGGAGGTGCTGAAATCAGCGCTCGACTGCAACCGCCGCAAACCTGTTCAGTTTGGAGGGATTCTGCACCAGGATCAGTGAGATATTAGCTCACACACCAATCAATCAATCCATCAATCCATCGATCAATCAACTTTAATTTGTAAAGTACTAAAACAAAACCAATGGCCTCTCAACGCACTTTATACAATCCAGAGAAAACCAACTGAACCACCTGGAGGAAGCCTGTAAAGCGCATCCATCTTGAAAAGCTCAAGCTTGAGCAACTGTCAATTACGAACTGCGAAAGAGCAGCTTCGAGGAGGAAGAGGCGGAGCTACAGAGACAGGAAGCAGACAGGGACAATTGAATTATTTGCTGGAGGATATATTTTTTGTGTGTGTGCTTGTGCGTTTCAAAAGGTTTGGCGGCATCAGAGGCACACAAACCAACAAATTATCTTGTATTTTTTTTTGCTAATTAGACAAGATAAGAAAATTTAAATTCTTGTAATTGTTGTGCTCTTGTACTCTGGATCTGTTGTAAAGGGGGCAGAAATACAACTTGCTGAACCTGGACGGAGGAACAGTGCAGCATGTGGCGAGATGTTGGTAAACTGCACGAGAATAAACTGCACTTGGAGACTCGTTGCAGCTTTAAAAGAACATTACTAATGCATGAAGAGTCCAAAAAGTTGTTGTTTTTTTTTCCCCAGCATCTTTGCACTTTGAGCTGGTAAAACAAAAGAAAAAGATGTAAATTAGCCATGGGTTGCAACAAGCCCTCTGATTGGTCAGCACCCGGGCCTGAACACATGCGTACGTGCGTGCGAATGAGAAGCCGAATGAGAAGAAACAGTTCGTCTGGAGTGAGGAGGATTTGATTTTTCACCTCCTAGCAGCCGGTTGCTCTCATCTTCCTGGTGACCCCAGGGCCTCCACCAATCAGACGGCTGCTAGCAGTAGCAGCAGCAGCAGCAGCACGGAGCGGAGCACTCGGGGGTGAAGGTGAGAGCAGAAGACGACGAAGACGAAGAAAAAGAGGAAGAAGGAGGGGAGACTCACCGTCGTCCATCACTGTCCCGGGGAAGGTGGCAGGGAAGCAGTGAAGATGGATGAGGAGCATCAACCGTCCACCTTCATGTTCCGTCGACGCCTGAAGAAGCGAAGGCAGCCGAGTCGGCAGCAGACCGCAGGGCTGAGAGGGAAAAACCTCCGTTTAGGAAATGAGGGAGCTCCCCGCTCGCCTGGTTCTTTTCATCATCGTTTTGGCTTCAGGAGACACATGTAACCCCCCCCTCCCCCTCCCCCACCCCTGAAAAGAGAAGTTGTGGCTCACTCGTAACAGTGGTTCTGAATCAGATCCTCCTCAGAAGGCAAAACGTCGCCGAAAATGCATCACATTTTTTGAAGAGTCACGACAAAAAATACACTTTTATTTTAATTAAAAGAAAATAAAGAGTCAGCAAAACTGAAAGACGTCAACCTTGTTGCACATGAAAACTTTCTGGAAGCACAAAAAGAGATAAAAAAAACAGGTAGACTGCAACAACAAAAAACAACTATATGTGCCACATTATTAAGGACGGATTATCTTGACAGTGAAAATGCATCGTGAAGTCTTTCTCATGTGACACAATATATACGTTCGCCGCCACCCCACCCCCCAACCCCATCATTAATGCCGTGCTCCTTTAAAGTTAAACTTGTCATCCGCATTAACATCTGACGACAGACCCAATCATCAATTACGGGGCCCTCGTGCACGCTGGCTCGCGCCGCCTCGACTCAGACACGCGCTCAGTGTGAGGCCCCGGCTCAGATATGAAAATAGTATGGAGATTTACTGAAATTTGCAATATTTAATTGGAGTTTTTCGCGCCGTCTCTGTGTACGTCTGGGCGTCTGCCGGCGACGAGCCCCCCCCCACCGCACCCCCCCTCCCTCCGACAAAAAAGAAAAAAAAAGAAAAAATTAAAAGCAGGAATTTCTTTGATCTGATGGCAGAAGATTTGAATAGCGGAGATTTAAATATTTAAAATTCTTCTGCCGTGTCACTTTGATGTGGGAGATGATTAATAAGGGGTTTGTTATAGAAAACACACTAAACGGACGAGGGAGAGGCAGCCTGCTGTAATCGCCAGCCAAGCGGCGGCTAAATTACACATTTTAGAGGAACAGGGTAAACAGTTCATTTGAATTTTTTAGCTCATTCTTTCATGTTGGAATGAGACAAGGAGACAGAGTCGACTTCAAACGCCCCCCCCCGCCCCCCCCTCCCTCAATCTAGAGTGGGAAAAGATACTTTCATTTATTTATTTATCTACTTTTTATTCTCCTTCCCCGTGCGTGAGAGGATGACACGTGGGAGGCAAAAGTGCTTTCATCGTTTACGGCGGATGATTAGGAAGAGGAGGCTCTTTGTCTCTCAACTCACTTTTTTTTTGGTGGGGGGGGGGGGGCGAAACACGGACAACGTTCCGTCACCAGGCTGATTAGGGAGAGACGGCAGCTTGATTGTCTCAGTGGATGGGAAATGATCCACCTTAACGAGGGAACTCTGAAGGCACTTTACCTCCTCGGAAGGTTTCCTCCGACTGCCAGGCGTCACGTCTCTTTTTAAACGCCACGTCCAGGCGTCGCACAATCGATCCCATCTAAGACATCTGAAGATGCCCAGAAAAGTGGATATTTAGCCCTGTGTTTACAGCCTCCTGCCCCCCAAAAAATGCCTTGTTGCAAGACCTTGCAAACGTTCGGATGGGGGGGTTTAAAAAAAAAGACGGCGGTCTCAGGGGGGCCTCAGTGATGAGGATGAGGTATTGTCCCCTTTTGTGACATCACAAAGGGCTGATATCCACAACTGTGCCTCCATAAAGTGGATAATGCGAAAGACAGACGCTGACACAGCTTATTGTGAGGAGAATTCAGAGGATTTTGGATAATTGTTTTGGACAATAATATTAATAATGTTGTCAATGTGGATTTTTCTTTCTGTTTTTCTTATAATGCGTCACATCATTCGATTCATCACCCGTCACACTGAAACATGAAAGTGAATACGAACCCTCTGCAACATACTTTGCTGTCAATTAAAGCCATTAATGCGGCATTTGCTCTCGGAATTTATGTTTAATTCATCGCAAAGAATTTTCATTCACTGGATGTAAAATTCATCAGCATGCAGACGACAGAATAATGATTGTGGCTTGAGCGCTCCAGCGACTCGGTGCCGTTGAATATATAACAGCCTTATAAACTGCGTATTAAATCGGGTTCGTGTTTACCGCTGCTGCTGCTGCTGCTGCTTTTCCTTCTTTATTTGTAAAAGGCAAAATGACAAAGATTGTAGTACGAACCAAATAAAAAGCATGTAAACTGTTTGTTTCTTTTTGCAATGTAAACCATTCTGAAGGTCCCATATTATGGCAAATTTACTCGACAAATGTTTGTCCAAGAATAAATGCGTCTCCGTCCTGTCAGCGAACTACCCAGAAGTGGGAAAAGTCCAACTTTCACTTCTTTGGCCCATTCCACGTTTCAGGAAAATGGCTGCGCAGGTCCATAAATCAACCACAGGGACTTTGGGCTGGGTACCATTCAACATTTTTTGATACAAATGCCACTTCCAGAATGATACTTTTGTTGATACCAGACCTTTTAAAACCAACTTAAACAACAACAAAAGTACATTGTTGCCATTACAGCACAAAACTTGCATTCTCCATTTTACTGGTGATTCAAATCAGGATTCCCTGCAAACCTTGTTTCTCGACATTCTCGTCCTACATCCTCGGCACAAATGTTGCCTTTTGCTTCACTACAATTCACCCTTTAGAAGTGAAGCCACTTTCAAACCATCACGCTAAGTTCCACTCTGACATACATACAAACTTTAGCTCTCCAACAAATGATTATTGTTTCACAGATGGTAAGATTTCCTTTTTTGGATACCGAAAATACATCATTTTTTGATATTCGGTAGGATTGGAGCATTTCGCTCAGTGCTAGAAATGAATCAGTGAGCACACCCCCTTAGCCAGGTGTTGGCTGCGCCCTCTCAGACCGCCTTGATTTCATCCCCCTTCCAAAAGCTCCGACAAAGCCCTCGGATTTTGGCAGGAGGATATAAAAAGATAACTTTTTTTGAATGCCACACACAATCTGAACATCAGAGAATTTTTTTGAATATAAACCCCCCCCCCCAAAAAAAAACACAGATTTTGTTTCCAGTCAAGTTAGTTTCCATTAAGAGTTTCCGTGCACCTTTTCTGGGCTGCCCACAGCCCACAGAGAGGTCGGGGAGTTGAGGCGGACCGTCTCATGCGGTTACACACGAACATTAGGGGGCAGTGTTGGTGGTGGTGGTGGTGGTGGGGAGGTGGGCGGGAGGGGGTTTACATGCGTGGGCGGGTGGGTGCGTGCGGCGCTCCTCTTAATGGCGGCCACAGGTCAGTGGAGATGCGTGGTGAGGAGCAGCTGACAGGTGACCTAGTGGACCATGAACTGCCTGTCTAACATTTCGGCCCCTCGTACCAACCAGCGTTGGCAATTGTTGCGGTGCGCTGCCAGGGAGCCACCTGCTCACCGGCCGCCCTGATCAATGAAGGCCCGCCCCAATCAACCACCCAACCTCCCTCCCCACACCACCACCAGCACCACCCACCACCCACCACCCCTCCCTTCTCCTGTGACACAACCCCAAAAAGAGGTGATATTGACATTTGAGGCCGGGGCGTGAATCGATGGCGAGCAGTCAAGCCGTCTGACTGAGCAAAACCCATAAACGTCGAGCCGCCGTGCCGAGGCAGGAGGGTTGATTGATTGGCAGGGATTTTTTTTTTTTTTTTTTTCTTTTCTGAGGGGTGGGTGGGGGTGTATTTACTTTTGCTGGTTTAGGAGGAAATTTGTGTATTTAAGTGCTGACACTGTGTGAAATCAAATCCTGGTGGCCGCATTTCTTCCCAGTCTTGGTTTTTATTTTTCGGTTTTTCTGCTTCTTTTTTTCCCCTCCCCTGGCGGAATGATGGTTTTCAGCTGCGGCGGCGCTGAGGAGCTTCTCATCTGCTGGAGATCCTCGGCTCTCCCAGAGCCAACCACCTCCAGGCTCGCCGGACTCACATAATCTAATCTGACACGTCTGTGAGGATGTTGCCAGAAGAAGCGGCCTCACCTCTCGCCTCTTCATTAGCACAACCATTTGTGTGGGTTTTATTTTGTTTGGTTTGATTTGTTTTTTGTTTTTTGTTTTTTTTTTGCAGTCTGAAAAAAAAACAAAAAAAAAAAAAACAGATGGTTCAAACTCACAACGTTAAAGTTGGATCACTCACTTTTTTTTGGATTTTACATTTTGGATTTTGGATAATTTTTTGCAGATGGATCTCAAAATCATTGCAGATGGAAATATTTCCGAGCAATTTGTTTATGAGTGGATTTTTCAATCATACAGCTAAGCCTGTTCTTTGTTTTTTTTTTTGTTGAGTTGTTGTTTTTACAGCAAACGTGCTGAAGTTCATTAAATTCCACCCAGAGACTCCTGGTCCTGGTCACACGGGGTAAAGTATTTAACCGTTACGGCGTTTCGTCCACACGGCAACGGCGTTTGGGGTCCCCCCGAAACGGTATTTTTTGAAAACGGGTCCCAGAGTGGGAAAATCTGACAACGCCGTTTCGCCGTTGTCGCATCGTTGCCGTGTGGACGGTGAAAACGGCTTTTCCTTGTAAAACGATGACGTCATCGCACCGTCGCGTGACCGGATAAAAAACAAGGCATGCAGTGCGGCAGCGGCGGCACAAACAACAACAATGGCGGCGAGCGGAGTTTGTGTCGCAGGCGCTTCAAGATGTGTTGGCGATATTACTACACAACCTCACAAAACCTCAGGCTCACCTTTTTTTCCGCTGCTCGCCGTTTTTGTTTTCGGTGCGTTTAGTGTGTCGCGGAAACGCCCTCTTTCTAAACCGTGGGTCCGGTGGCTGTGTCAGCGTCTGTGAACAGCGCCACCTTTGGGTGCGGCATACGCATTACATCGTTTTCACCCACCGTTCCGGCCCCAGGTCAGAACGCCTTGGCTCGAGTGGACGTGGAAGATTTGCACATGTGCACGTCTCCATGCACGGCTTCTCCAGCCTTGTCAATAGTCCCCCCCCCCCACCCCTCCTAGTCCAGCCTAGCCCGGCCCAGCCCTCCTCTCCTCTCCTCTCCTCTCCTCTCCACTCCCGGTGAGTAAGAGCCACTGACAGGTCTGATTTAGTCATTGTGCCTCCCCGAGTATCTTTCCCCGCTAATCAAAATGACTCTCCGTTAAATAAAGCATGGCAAAAGCTTTTCTGTGAACGGCGCGGCGGAGCGGAAGTCATCCAGGGGGCCCCGTAACCAACGGATGATTAATCAACAGATTGGATTTTGCTCAGCGCTGCAATTTCCTTCCAGCGGTGGCGCTGAGCACCCACTTAAACTCTAATATTAGATTTTCAGAAGAAGAGGGCGGCAGCAGCAGGGCAGCGGCGGTGGCGGCAGTGAGGACATGTGGCTCTTTTCTTTTTTTTTTCTGAGCCAAAGTGAAATTAAAAGGTTGACTGATGGCATCTCTTGAAGGCGAGGTGACTTATTCCAGGGCTGAGAGCTGCCAGGGAGTATCAGTGCGTGCTGCTGGCTGACTGTCAGCAGGGGGAGGGGGAGGGGGGGGGGGGGTTCAGCGTGCATACTAGATGGCGGTCTGAGCGCAAAGTTGGCACCCATCGGTGCGTGCCTTCACTTAACAGGGCGTGGCAGGGAGGGGGGGGCTTTTGCGCTCGTCACACACACACACACGCACAGTTTGTGGGTCAGACGCTGATGAAATGTAGCAGAAAATCGTCCGGACTCTCGGTTAGCGGGCCGCTGCTGTTGGGTGGTCGTGGTGGTGGGCGGACAAACCCGCAGAACCAGAGTCGGGTAATTATCACCTCGGTTCGCGGTTCGAAACGCCTCCTTGCTGACCCTCTGTCAGGCTGCTGCTGCTGCTGCTGCTGCTGCTGCTGCGGACAGATGGATTTTTTTCCCCCTCCTTCTTCTTCTTCTTCTTCTTCTTCTTCTTTCCTCTCCGTCTGCCGCTTGTTCACTGTGGCGTGAGAGAGCTAAAGGGCAAAGTTTCCGAAATAGAATCAGGTCCGCCGTACGCCATCCGCTGCGTGAAAATGCTATTGATTAAATGGTCAACTGCAACCCGTCCCCCCCACCACCAACAACATCCCCAACCCTGTTTTTTTTTTTTTCTTCTTGTTTGTTGTTTCTTTTTTTTTTTTCCTTTCCCCCAACCAAGCAGAATGATGTAAAGTCGCTGTCAGTTGCCATCACCTTCCCCGACAACGTGTCCCATCAATCCTGCTGCCAAACGGGCAAGCAGTGGCAGGTGGCGCATATTTCACCTGCCCGGGCAAAATGGGCCAGTAAGTGGGACAAGGCGGAGAGACGAAAGTGACACATGCGGAGGTGACAGCTTTTCACACCTGGGAATAATGGTTTTGATAGGTGTCCTGCTTGTTGTGGCCGCTGCAGACTGGGGAAGAAAAAAAAATGAAAGGAGAAGAAGAAGAAGAAGGTAAGGAAGAAGGAGGAAAAAAAGGAAAAGGTGTGTGATAATACACACAATTAGCTCACGGTGCAAAAAAAGACCCGAGGCCTTCGCAAGCCGTGGCACATCCGCCGCCGCTGCCACCACCCCAAAAAAAAAGAAAAAAAAAAAAAAAAGCCTCTACCTTTCACCAGGAGGCATCAGGGCTCAGGAAAGAAAAGCCGTCCTTTGACACATGGAGGACACAATTATTGGGCCCTGAAGCTGTGCTTGTCCACACACGCTACCAGACAGAGGACGGCTAGCTTGTCCGACTGCACTTCCTCCAACACCAGCCCACCAATTTCAACAGTGTCGCCGTTCATTCGGGCCTGGACAGTAGGTCCACTTGGTCTCATGTGTGCTTTTACACTGAGAATTTTGAAAAAAAAAAAATAATTGAATAAGAATTGCACTGATAATTACACAAAAACAACAGTGTTGACTGGGTGCAAGACTCTTCATCAAACACTATGTTGGCGAAAAGTAGCACAGTAATATTAGCTACCACAAGCTAGCTGTTGCACCCCTGGCTACAGCAGAGTATATTATTCAGAAATTAACAGTACATGTAGAGTGTGTGTAGAATTCCGCATGGCCTCGACATTTCCATGACAGCCGGCAAAGATTTCAGGAGGGTTCAGCAGGAGTTACAATTATCATTGCAGGTCAGCTACATTGAGCATTCATGAAACAACAGGGAAGAAGACACTTGAAAAGGCTCATTGGTGAAGTGATCCAAATCGTATAAAACAATTTGCACATTAGCTCTGTTCAGAAACAACAAAAAAAGTGAAAAAAAAAAATTCAAATGTTGCTGCCTCAGTTGAATTTCTTCAAAATGTACATTAAAAAATCTTTGATGAAACTCAACTATCAACTTAACAAATAACCTTATTGTGACCTCCACCTCTATTGTTATCCAGGGCCCATTATTGGCCCTGTAAGGCCATTGTGGGTTTATAACCAAGCTGAAAAATAATAACATGGAGACAGAAACGTTGCCTCGTGATTTTGAGATTTCCATGTTTTTCATGTGGGCTGGTGTTACACACTCGTGCGCTCCCTTCAGGAGTGAAGCTGTGTTAACATCGCTTTGAATGTCCAATTTATTTCCGTCACTGCTTCCTTCTCCCTCGTGTCTTGTACAGAAGAAACAGAGGAAGGCCGCCCCCAGTCGACGCAAGGGCCTCTGCCAATTTATCGCGTCGTTAGCGCCGTCGCTATACGAGCGCGTGCGGAGTGATTCCAGTGTTTTTAAACCCGAGCGTCGGAACGCGGCTGCCGAAGCTTGGCGGACCCGTTCGGGGACCTGCGGGGGGAGCGAGACGGGACGTTTTGATCGCGCTCTCGACCGTAATTATTGGCAAACTGTGGAAGGACGCTCCTGCGGTGGTTCAGTATCTTATCAGAGACTCTTAACCGCTTTCTGCTGCTCGTCTCCCCCCCCAAAGATGAAGAGAGCAGGAGGAAATCAATAAAGTTGTGCTGCTAATAAGGCGCGGAGGAGGATGAAATATACATGGTAATCTCCACCTGCGAAGGCTAACAAGACACTGCTACGGGCGCGGTCCGTGGAGATAAAAATGTTATCATTCAAATGGAAATATAACTGCGTATCAGTAATTATATGTCGACTTTTTTTTACGACTGTGTTTGGGCAAAATCAGGAAGATTTTTGTTTGAATTCCCATGAAACATTAAACAAAAGAAAATGGTACGACACTGGACATAATGATTTCTACTTATCAAATCCCGTCCTTGAAAAACTAGCATCATATTGAGCAACACTTGACACACAGGGGAAAATAAGGCTAATGCTGTCAGCTTCCCTCAAACTAGCTAGGCTGCGGCATCACTGTGATTTCAACACCGGAAAACCGGGGGATCAACTTGAAAGGGTCTCACATCTGAACCAGTCAGAGTACGACCCGACCGATCGTGACGGTAAGGAGGCGGAGCTGCAGCCAGGTCAGTAGGGATGCGGCAGAAACAGGAAGCTAATTGCTGGCTGCTTAGCTAACTTGCCGACTGAAAACTCCAAGTGGCTCCTTCCCAGACGGGCGTGTGAAATAGATCCCCACAGGTGTGTAAAACACACCTTCTTGGTGTGGTGTTGACTTTGCTGCTCTTTAATTCACATAACAGACGTTCTTGGCTGTGATTATTATGTCCTCTAGGAACCTGATTCCACCGTGGAACAATACCCAGGACGCACAGAAGCGCGACACAGTGTTTGTAAAAATTAAATTTAAGACGCAGCGTTCAACATCTCCCCCCTCCTCACCCTCTACTACCCCCCCCCCCCCCCCCCCACACACACACACACACACACACACACACCCTCCACCTTCCCCTCCCCCTGCAGCCGCAGCGTTGACGGCAGGACGGGATTACGGAGAAGCCAAACCCAACCCTGACTTTCTCAAGGCCCTTCCTGGGCTCCTGTCAGATAATTAAACTGTTGAGACAACGGCTCTTCTTCCTCTCCCCTCGCCCTCCCGTGCCGAGCTTTTATTTACTTGGACAGAAGGAGCGGGGCGTCGGGGGGGCGGGAGGGTTGTGGGGGCTTTCTGCAGGTTTTCCGACTACTGCCGGGGGTTCAGGGGTCGGGGGTGAAAAGGTAAGCGCCACCAGGAACGAGGCAGGTCAAGATATTTAAGTCAATACGACTGACCCTGTCTGACAGCGGCGCTAACACCTTCCTGATCCAGGGGGCCGCTGGACAAAGGAGGCAGCGGCTGCGTCTCGTCACAGAGGCATTGTGGGACGTCGGCCCGCCGCTGAAGCGCTGCAGGGAGGGCGAGTGTGTGTGTGTGTGTGCGCGTGTGTGTGTCCGAGGGTCCCCGCGGAGCCGGCTTGAACCATGAAGGGCCACGGTGACCTCGCCCCGGGCCGCGAGTGTCACAGGCGGAGGCGTCAATGTGGCCGCGACATCACATTTACACTTCAGAGACGGCAGGTAGGCCGCAGAAGGCTCAGCTGCAAAATGTCAACGTTTTATATTCAGCCGAGCGGTGGACAGAAAAATAAATGGCTACAAATCTCTCGTTTGCCTATTGCACCTTTAAATCCCACTGATTCTGAGGAGAAACTGAAAACATGGCATGTTGCATGTTTTTCTCACCTTCAATTTGAACATTTTCCAGCTGTTATTGGTTAAATGTTATATGAATGTTATAATGTTGCTATATGTGGAGCAGCTTTCAAAGTAACAGCTGATGTTTAATCCTGACTTTGAATTTTGTTTGTCCATGGTTCTCTCAGATGGTATGTGTATGTATTATTTGGTATATGGTGTATTACAATTTTATAGTATTATATAATATTAGAGCAAAGTGCTTCAAGATGCCCTTGGCTGTGATTTAGCACTTTAGGAAAACTAGTTGATTGCTCGATCGATATTATGATGATGATTAAAAGACGAACCTGCTGCTACTGATCCGGCAAAAGCACAAAATCATTTTTCGGCTTTTGCCTTTAATGACAGAAAATATAAAAAGGAGAACAGGAAATCCTGAAAAATCTGTTTTTACTCTGCGTCACCATCTAATGTAGCAGCTAATGTATCGTAACGCAAGCTAACGCGCCAACGGCAACCGCGTTGCTGTCTCGTGCTGTCCTGCTGCTGCAGTTTGGTCTCTCAGGGCCACCGTATCCCGTCTTTCAGGTTAGGCGGTGCTATCGGCAAGCTCCGCCGCGTCCTGCCCTCGCCGCCCTTGTGCAGGGTCAGCGGTCCCACCTCGTCCCGGCCTCATAAAATGTCCCGCATCAATATTTTAGCACATCAATTGTAAACACGTCTTCTCCTGAAAAGTAAATCATCAGCGGACACAGTCACTGGGGATCGACCGTCTGGGACGCTGTCAAGGCTCTACTCTACCCCCACCCCACACACACACACACACACACACACCCCTCCTTCTGCTGTGTTGCTCCATCACACACACACACACACACACACACACACACACACACCGTCAATCCCATCTTTCCGAGGCGCGGGATTCAGTAGAATGTGGGCTAAAGCTCCTGCTGAGGATTTTTTTCCGAAACTAAACAATGCCCTGGGCCAATCGTATCCTCGGGAGGACGCTCAGCCCCAGAATGAAACGCCTTAATTCCCCACAGCGCCAAAGTAAGTATGATGTGTGTGTGAGTTTTTTCAATATGGAGGATGTTAGCCAGCGACTGTGACATTTACTTTGACATTGGTGTGTTGAGAGCAGCTCTTTGGACTTCTAGCCAACGTCCAGTCTGCTAACATGGACGTATAGGACTGCCAGCGACCAGGAGGAACCAGAGGGGTACTGGGATTAGCTAGTTGTCAACAGTGGGTTAAAAGAACTGTCTTCCACCTCGGCCGTAACAACAAACAAAAACTTCCCAGCGTTGTTTTTCCTTCTACCCTCTCTCGCTTCTTCATCTTACAAATGCGATATTTTGTGCTAATTAGCCGGCGTTGGAGGTGCTGCGAGATGTATTTCACCGACTTGCGAGTTGTTTTTCCCGCTCTTTGTGTGCCGTTGTCGCCCCCACAGGGCTGCTGGCGTCACTTTAATATTTATTGCATCAGCAGCAGAAAGCGAGGATTCACCCGCAGCTGCGCTCAGTGACGCTGGCATCCCGTATTTGGTTAATTTTTCTTTTTTCGGCGCAGCTTCCTGTTTGCAGGTATCAACCGTGCTGCAGCACGCGCGCGCTAAAAGACCGGCAGCCGGCCGGGAGACCCGCGGCGTGGCCGAGCTCCATCACGCCGAGATGATGATGTTCATCGGTGTGTGAAGTTGTCTTCAGGCGGTCGGAGGCAGAGCCGGCATGCGGGAGGATTACCTTTTTAATCTGGGAAACGGCTCCAGCGCGCGGGTTCATCATTTCAGAGATCAGCCGCGCCACTCCGGTCTACAAACAGCGAGTCGAAACAATATTCAAAACTCGCTCTGAAATGAGGAAATCTCTCCATCCAACGGTGGAAATAATAACGCTTCCTTCTTGGTCTCGCCTTGAGATTTCGCTCAGCAGACAAACAACGTAGGCGGGCGGGCGGCCATTAAAATATCCAAATTAAGGCGGTAGACTGAAAAGCAGGATAAACAGAGGACTTTTGAGAGAGATGAAACTGTGGTCAAATCGCGCATTACCAGCTCGGCTTTTCACCAGGAGCGGCTCGACGGCCACGAGCGAAGCATCGCTCGTGTCATCTGCAAATCGCAAAATCGTGGCTCCTGACGCGAACCGCTGCACAGAAGCCTCAGTGCCAAAGGGGCTCCGGCCGGCCCGAGCAGCATCAGACTTTTCAAGTGAATTTGAAACAGTGGGCAAGAAGGAAGGAGGAGAGCGGGGGTGGGGGGAGGAGGGGGCGGTGGTGGAGTTTTTGCCTCGGAGCCCCAACGTAGACAGAGCTCCCATCTTCAATGGAATGGAAAAAAAAAAAAAAAGAAAAGGGAGAGAGAAAAGAAGAAATGAAAAAAGATGAGAAGAGGGGCAGAGGGAAGGCGGGGGAGGTTGGAGGGGGTTGAGGGGGTGGGAGAGGCGGGAGCGCGGCCAGCTCATCCGTCATCCCTCCGAAAAGGTCAGGATTTTTGTCGGCGGTATTTGGGGAGAGCGGCGAAGATTGCAGATGTGGCGAACAGCAGGGTGTTTTCCGCTGCCACGGCCGCTAAAGAGAGCTCCCGTAAAAACACATCTGCCAGTAAACATTTTGGCCCGACCCCGGGTCATCTCTCCTGTCTGCAGCCCAGCCAGCCAGCCGAGCGTGAACATGTACCCGCACGAGAGACAAGACGGACTGAGTCACCTCAGCTTGTTTTAATTGCCGCGACGATCCATCCCGCAGCCAAAAAAAAAGCTTCTGAAGCGTTTTCTCACCCCCACCGCTGTGAAGCTGAACATCTCAGCAGACATCTCCGCTTCTTCCCTTTTGGGCGTCGTTGGGCGTCCAGCAGCAGGAAAACACAGAGTCAGGTTCCTTCCCTCGACTCTTGCCAACATCCAGCATTGAATCAATCAATTTCAATTTGGATTCCAAGCCAATTAGCATGTGTCTGTGATAAGATTGCAAGTTGTGAGTATCAGCTGCCGCTGAAGTGATTTGCTATGATGCTGCTGAAGCGACAGTTTGATCGGAACTGGATGGCATTTTCACATTGGACTTGAATTTCATATTACCATACAATACACCTTTGCCCTAAGACAGCTGGGAGAGGCTCCAGCAGGCCCCCGTATAGAAGATGAATGAATGGATACAATACACCATACAATAAGATTCACAGGTATTTTCTCCATGAGCATGAATTCACTTTACTCCCGATTCTCAGTGGAAAGAGTTTGGTTAAAGAAAGCAGCGTAATAAGGGAGGAAAAAAAACAAAGCAGGCAAATTGACGGCCAGCTAAACTAGCACAAACTAATCTGATTGGTCTGCTTGACGCTGACAGATTGAGACTTTGCCTGATCCACTCTAAAGCTCTGCCTCTCTGCTCTACGAAACCCACTGAGCGGGGCCAAAATAGATACGCGGGATAAATCCAGAGGGATTCGGAAGAACAGGTGGAAGCGACGGGACGATGGATTCGCAACGAGTTGGAGAGCAGAGAAATAATAAACGGCAACAACACACATCCACATGCACGCACACACGGACAGGGCTAAATGAAATGCCACTCTGAATCACATGTAATTATATGACTGCACGTCTCAGAGGAACATTTGAAGAAAATCGAGAGGAAATGGGGCAAAGAAATCACCGGTGAAGCCCGTCTGAAGTGAAGCCCATCAGCGGCTAAGTGCCTCTTTACCACCTCAAGCTACTGCCATGGAAGGGCCTGGGTTGGGTTGAGAGGTGGTGGGGAAGGGGGGCATAAAGTGACCTTCTGGCATTATGGGTAGGGCAAACCCAAACCGCACGCGTCACTCACGAGAGGCGCACTTTAGCGGAATGTACCGTACTTACGGAGAGCGAACCCCACCCCCGCCCGCCCGCCCGCCCGCCCGCACCGGCGGAGGACAGCACTTTCTCCTCCGCCGTCGCCGCCGCTGATGGAAAGGTTGCTCTCTCAGGGACAACGAGGAGGGGACAGATGTGAGCGTCGGCTCCGAGTCGCCACGGATTGGCGCTCAGACACCCTCGGGACGCGTGCAGACATCTGGAAGGGATTGCCGGTGGGGACTGATACGCTGCCTGGAGTGATGAAAAATGAATTTAGCCGCTGCGATGTAAACACAAGTGACCTGAGCGCCGCCTGCCTGCATTGCGTCCCGCTTTGATCCCCCCCTCCGCAACCCCACCCATCCCACTTCCTTCCGAACCTATATCTGCGTCTAGCAACCCCTATACCTGCTGTCTTCCGCCTGTTTTTCGTAGCGGCGGCGGAGGAGTCGGTAATTGCAGAATGTTGGCGGCGCTCGTTTGCCCGGAAGGACTCGCTCGTTAGCGCGCGACACAGCCTCAACACCTGTTTAGGGATGTCTTTGAATCCGATTTCGTATTTTTTTTCCCCTTTTTTAAAAAAATAAAAATAAAAAAAAAGGCAAGCGTTGCATTGTTATACACTCCTATGGAGGGAGTAACAAGCGGTGGAGCTGCCGCGACAACCGTTTGAACAGCCCGTGCGGACGGCGAGGAGGCAGTGATACATTAAACATGAATTGTTCGAAGGACACAGACGACATAAAAGCACGCGGTTGACGGGGTCGCAGGCACTCAGCGCGACGTGAGTTGGGGGGGGGGGAGGCGGGACTCGCCGAGAGTCTTTTAATGCGCTTAACGTTGTTTAGAGCTCCGTGATTTGAGATCACGACCGCAGGGGGCGGCGGCCCCGGGGCATTTCTGTGATGAGCTTCGTGGAAAAAAAAAAAAAAAAAAAAAACGCGGCCAATCGTACGCAGGGATGCTCCTTGGAAGGAAACACTTGGCACCGCCGCAGAAATGGAGTCAAATCAGCAGTCTGGCTAAACCGAGTCCTGCGCTGTGGGTCCGAGCAGAAGAACGGAAGGGGAAACCACTGCGGATCTTTGGCAAAAGGGAATTTTTGGGTTGTGTCTAAAGTCTCAAAGAATTCAAGAATTAGGGGCAATTCCAACCCTAACCAGATGTAACGTTCGGGTTTGTATCTTTACATCCACCGGAAAAGAGTTGACAAACATTTGGAAAACAATGACTGGTCGACCCTCTAATGACTCTTCAATGCCAGGGGGAAGAGGTCCGACTTTCCAGTGACAACAACCCACCACCGCCTGGCGAGTCCTAAATTCTTTAGTTCCTTCATGGCTTTGCTCTTCTTTTAATGAGGCAATGTTGTCCGCACCCGAGTGCAGCATCTATCAGACGTAGCGCCGCTTCACAGTTGAAACCTGGCTGTGGCGCCAGCTCAACTTCCAAACCATCCAGAAGTGGGGCTTTTCAGGATGGATCCGCAAGGTTTTCAGACTCGGAGATACAAAAGTTGCTTTGAAAGGTTAGAATATGTGTAGTTGGTAGGCGTAGGGGGAGCGTGGGCTGGGGAATATCAGTCAAGTCATGAAAAACGAGCAGTACTGAGAGGTAAGTAGACATAAAAGTTTTAGTTTTGGGGGGTGAACTTTTCCTTGAAGTTGCTCTTCTTGCTTTTGCAATGGGGAGGGAAACATTTTGTTGGCGGCATTAAACTTGAGCCGTCGATAACCTTCCACCAGTGGCTCAGCGGCGGAGTCGTCCACGGCCTTGGAAAGTCGTGCCGAGCAACCCCCCCCCCCCACCCCCCAACCAACACACCCACACCCACACACACACACACACACACACACTCCCCACCCACCTCTTTTTTTTCCCTGATAATTTCCATGAACGATTCGCGTGATTGCAGCGCAGTCAGCGCCGACCCTGCCGGCCCGCCTCCAGGGAACTTTTCATTATCTGTCATTAAATGTTTTTAAGTTTGCATAATTGATCCTCTCCAATAAGTCGTCATTGATTTATGGAGGTCTGGGGCTGAAGGAGGAACTGGTTAAAAATTCATAACCCCGGCTGCGCGTCTTCACAATCCATTAGCCGCCCCTGGACCCGGAGTCCTTCCATTGATTGACCTTGTGCAAAGAATCTCATGGACTCTGCATTTTTCCCTCTTTTATTGCACGGTGGGAAGAGTTATGTTTTTTTTTTCTTCTTCTTCTTCTTCTTCTTCTTCTTCTTCTTCTTCTTCTTCTTCTTCTTCTTCTTCTTGCCCCCCACCACGTCCCACCCTGGATAGGTCTCCGTTTGATTTTCCTCTTTTTCCGCACGCCTCTCCTCCCGCCCCGGCCCTCTCAGTGCTACTGCACCTCCATCTACACCGAGGGCCTCACTCACTCCGAGACGATGAATAAATAAAGCATGTTCCATAAACAGCTTCCCACTATTATTTAAGCTTCCAGGACCTCGCACTCTGACAGCCTGCTTTTCCCTTCCATCAAATTCAAGTGTGTAAATTTTCTAAAAGGCTCTGAATGTTTTATGATGATTTCAGGGAATGATGGAGTAATAGCTGAATAGTGAAGCTATTACTTTTAATATTTATATTGAGTGCCCTGAATCATTAATGTGACAGGATGTAAAATCAGAGCTGCGGGACGTATGTACTTCACAACCATGGATGGCGGGGCAAAAAAAAATATTTGTTTGCCTGCGCAGTTCGTCCCAAACTGCTCCGACTTACCCAGCAGGCCGCGGGGGTGAGCGTCATTGCTTCCATTAATTTTAATCTGACCAAAAAAGGGAGGGGGGGGGGGCTGTTCTCTGAACGTATTTGTCAAACACAGAGGACAGAAGCCAAACAAAGCTTCCAGCTAAAGGGTCAGTCTGTCTGCAACGTGAAATCAAAATCCAACACGGAAGGTGACAAATGTTGTTCTGATGGCAAATTATTTGTTATTATAATTATTTAAAAAAAAAAAACTAAACCTATATTTCTTAATATGTATTTTTTTAAAAATCATACATTTGCAATCATTTTACATCATTTAGCTTACAATCAAAATCAATACATGAATGAGTCAATATTAAGTTATCGAGGTGATATTAATAATGACATGTATTCTGCAAAGGAATAAAATGTTGCCACAGAGAAGGCCTTACATTTTCACTCACACTTTCATGATTTCAAATAATTCTCACTTTGAGAGAGTTTCATGTTAGCTCGCCTTTTTCCTTTTTTTTTATTAGCAAAGTCATTTATTTAGGGCAGTATCCTTTTTGTGTATTTATTGCCTTTTATTTCTTTTTCCACAAGGTTTTCCCAATTTAAAAACTAAGAACAAAGCGCAGCTGTGCTATTGAAAAAGAAAACAAAGAAGAAATCTACAAATGTGGCAACTGCTCAGGCTGGTTTTCTTGAATATGACAGTGAACGCACGCCACATCCTTATATTGTCTTTATCTCTGTTTCCTGTCCTTGATTGCTTTCTCAAGTCGACGGCAACCTGATAAAATCTCTGCTCACTTGACAACGTTCATTACCAGCGAGCCCTCGGTGCCACCTGCACGGCGGGACCGGAGCTCTCTGGAACTTCTCGCAGCCTCCTGCCAGTTAAAGGCCAGTTTATTCTTGCGGGTATCAGGCAGCCTCGTCCTGGGGGAACGGGCTCTTTCATGCACAGTTAGTGCACTTGACTCAGCACGGGGAGACGCTCTCAGATGGAAAAGCCATGTTTAGAGGACGTCTTGTGAGACATTAGAGCACTACCGCTCCATTGTTTCGCCTCTTCCGAAATGTCACTTTCTTCTCCCGAGCCTGCCCTTCACCGCGATGTTGTGGGGACGCATCACACAAAGGAGATTTAAAAAAAAGATGAGGGGAAAAAAAAAACCCAACAACAAACTCCTTCTTCCTCCCGCACAGGGTCCATTTAAAAGGAGGGAGCAGGATGTAAACGCCAGCGCTCTGGCCATTACTGCTGTCCTGCTCTGTTTACTCTGCATGCAACATTTATTGGAGGAAAAACAGGACAAATCAGAGAAATTACGGCCTCGTTAAGATTCACTTTGTAGATTTTTTTTTTTTTTTTTTTTTGCTCCAGTGTTTAGATGTGGCTGTGGGACATTTTAAGAGAGAAGTTTCGTACTCTTTGCTCCTACCGCGTTCCTTTTTTTTTTTTGCCTTTGAGAGTGAAATATAAATAAATGCTTCCTTTAACTTGAAGGTTATGATCGTTTCCGCTCATCAGAAACGTTCTAAAAATACGACGCACTCCGAGCATCTTCGGCAATTGTTAGGGAAACAAAACAACAAACCTCTGCTGGTGAATTTAAAAATACTTTTAGTTCAGCGGAAGACATAAGGAATATATATATATATGGAAATATTGCAGCGCGGCGCTGGAGTCAAGAGGTCTCTCTCTTTTAATAAAGCGGAACCTCAGACTGACAAAGACTTGTCACCGGAGCCGTTTGGTTCAATTTCAGACTTCACTGCGACCATCAGCCGCCGAGTCTGAGGCGAAACGGGAGGAAGAGGAGCGAGAGCCGAAGAGGAGGTGGGCAGGAGGAGGAGGAGAAGGAGGAGGAGCGGTTAAAGACGTGAACCCAACGACTCTCACCGGCTTGGGGAAAACAGGCAGCGGTGGAGCGGCGGCGCCGAGCCCGGCGGTGACCTCCTCCAGGAAGTGCGAGTTTTCGAAAATAAGATTGGCATTTGCGGCGGCGGCGGCTACTGCCGAGGCGCGTGGCCTCCCCCTCTGCAGTTTGAGCAGAGCAGTAATGACTTATTGGGACTGCTGAGGCGCAGGAGGACCCGCTGCGACTGCAACAGATGTCGTCTCAGGCGTCTGGTAATTCTGTTTCCAACGCTCTTGATGTGTCGCAAGGATATTTTTGAACGGAGGTGAACTGCAGTACCTCATCAGGCACGACTGGGATGGAAAAACGTGCAGCAGGGAACCACGACTGAATCGCTTGTATTTCAAATTTTGACGGGATTCTGAAAAGCAGGATTTGATTTTTACGACGCCAAACTTGAAGTTGAAGCCAAACGAATGATACGAATTTTAATTTCATGAGACTCAACTTAATCTCAGTTTACTGGAGGTACATCAGTGGAAGTGTGATAATGAAGCGATTGAAACCAGCGCAGGCAACACTTCAATGCATCACGTTCATCGGGAAGGGTTTTGAGTTTAGCTGTTAGCAGGACCTTCACGCGAGTCACAATGACGATGAAAGCGTGAAGCAGTAGTCAGTACGCTCGCTAATTGAAGGGCCGATAGTCAGTGTCCTTTCACCAAAAGATGTTACAGTTTTGCACTACTTTGTCTATATGGAGGGCAGCAAGGAAGAGGGAGATTCACAGGGTCGAAGCAAAATGACGACACGCACCTTCCATATGACAACAGTACAGACAATAGTCCTGTTCAGAGCAGGAAGGATTTTTGACTTGAGAGTCCAATACGCTGAATATGGCGTTTGACTCCTTCAAAACCCCCTTGAGGTGCTGCTCCAGTTGGCGGCATGGTCGATTAAGTACCAGCGCAAAGACTCGTTCCTATTGTGCCGAGACGCGACAGGGCTAATTAGCGAGTTTGTTTCATTGCGAGTGTGTGTCATTAGCGGCGGTGTGAACAACTCCCGAGGCGGGAACGCCGGGCAACAATTGTCTCAAACGTCTCTGCCGGGGCCAGTCGGAGGGATTCCTCATCGATCCGCCGCACGCCGTACTGGGAGGCTCCGGCGTGGAGCGGCGGCCGTCCGTCCGTCCGGGGGCCGCTTGATTGACAGGCCCGGTTGCAGGTCCTTAAGAAGAGTGAGAAGCAGCCGAGCCGGTAAATAAAACATTAGAGGAGGCCCGAGAGGCGGTGGGGCTCAAACGAGCGGTTGGGGGGAGGGGGAGGCCGGGGTCACCGGTGTAGGAGCGGCGTGGCGAGCCCTCGGAGCGAGCCGAGGATCCGCCCCCTCCCCCCTCCCTCCCACCTCCTCCTCCTCCTCCTCGCCTTCCTCCAGAGCACATCACAGGGGGTCCATGTGGCCTCATTAAAATCAAGGAGATCACATGTAAGGACCAGAGGAAGAGGGCTGGTCCTCGACTCAAAGCCACCCCCCGCACCCCCACCCCTCCCTGGGTATTACCCTTTGAGGCGGCGCCCCTAGAGGACGCAGGAGCAGTGAGGCCTCGTGAAAAAAAGAGACGCGAAAACAACGGACATTTAACGCGCCCACTCCGCCGCCGCGGCCGCACCGTCAAAAGGTGGCACCATTGCTGGGGGGGGGGGGGGGGGGGGGGGTGTCGTGCACCTTGATCTTTCTTGCGGCAATCAAAGTATTTATTTTTCATAAAATCTCAATAATTTACACGGCCTGTCGCGCCAGAGAGTGTTTGTGGCAGTGGCTGTGGGGCGGAGGTGGGAGGTGGGAGGTCGGGGGGGGCGAAGTGAGAGCGAGCTGTTAGGGCCCATTTTCTAAGTCATTGCGTTTGTTCAGCTGTCTGCTGCTGGCTGCTGCACCTCGTCTGCTCCCTCCCTCCTCTGTTTATTCTGGTCTTTGGACGCCTTCCGAGTCGTGTATTGAAGCTTTGCAGCTTTGGCGGCAAGAGTGCGGCTGTCAGAGCTGCTCTGTGTGTGTGTGTGTGTGTGTGTGTGTGTGTGTGGGGGGGGGGGGGGGGGGGGGGGGGGGGTTTCTTGCTTGCTTGCCGTCGTGCATCATCACTGCTTTTTAATGGCTGGCGTTGAGCACTGACAAGGCTACTTAAAGCAACTGGGCTGAGCAAAGTGTGTGTGTGTGTGTGTGTGTGGGGAGGGGGGGGGGGGGGGCAGCTGGTGGGCCGCCGTGGGAGAAAAAAAAAAAATGTTTTTTTTTATTCTTCCTCATTTCTTTTTCTTCCTCTTCAGTCTTGTTTTCCAGCCAGTGCCCCCCACCACCCCCCGCCGCCACCTTCCAGTCGCACTTGTAGCCGAGGTTTGTGGGTACACGAGGCGGCTCGCACGCCACTGTACACCGGAGGAGCACTTATCATGCTGAGGAGTCATTAAAAAGCCGCTGTCAGACTCCAGGCTGGTGGATGGAGGAGGTGGTGTGGGTCGGGGGGCGGGGGGGGCGGGGGAGTGCAGGTGGCGTTCACTTCCTGACCAGGTCTGCAGGGTGGGGGGGGGGAAGGGGCACCCATAATGACTGGGTGTCACTCTGGGAGTGTGTCTGTCTGTGTGTGTGTGTCTGTCTGTGTGTGTGTGTGTTAGTTTGTTTTGCGGATGCAGGCTATGAAAACTTCTCTTCTAGGAGGGAGGTGGCGACGGTAGTGATGGTGGTGGTGGGGGTGGGGGGTTGGGGGTTGGGGGGGGGGAGGCTTGGGGGTCGGGTTGGGGGGGGTGAGTGGCGACGGAGGGTAATTACGCTCCATCCGCCGGCTCCTTCCCGGCGCGCCTGGCGAGAGCTGACACGGGAGGGCAGGCAGGTGGCGCCAGGCGGCGGCCGGGTGGGAGGGAGGCAGCGCGGGAACAAACACCGCTGACATATTATGACGCTCGCAGGTAAACACACACACACACACACACACAGATTTATATACACGCTGTGCATGTTAGTGGCATGTGTCCCAGGAAGGCAGGGATGGGATGCCAGGCAGGGGAGCAGGGGGGAGGGGGAGGGGATATGGGGGAGAGGCGGCGCTCCGTTAATTAGGGCCCGCATGCATCCTCGCCGGGCCTCGCGCCTCACTCACCTCCAGTCGGCTTCCTTCCTGTCACCACAGTTCAGCCGAAGAGGAGGAGGAGGAGGAGGAGGAGGAGGAGGAGGAGGAGGAGGAGGGCACGCAACGAGGTGGCCCCCTCAAATAGACGATGCCATCCTCCCTCCAAACCCCCCCCCCGCCCATACCACCACACAGTGACAAGTTTAACACTGCTGTGTTGGAGGAAGCAGAGAGGACGAGTGTGTCTGTGTGTGTGTGTGTCTGTGTGTGTGTGCGTGCGCCACCAACGACACAAGGCTTCAAGCCGAACGTTTAACCGATTTCGACTCCGCCCATCCCAAACGCGAAGGACGCCAGCTGTTTATTTACTCATCAGCCAATTATCACGCTCGCAGGCTCGACGGAATGGAACAGCGAAACTTTCCTGCGCGAAAAAGAAAAAAAAATTACACGCACACGCACGCACGCACGCACGCACGCACGCACGCACACAGAGCTGACAGGAGCCAGAGGTGACACATAAGGCAGGAGGCGTGCAGCGTTATTGGGGGAGACAATGTGACAAGTTTTTGGACTGCAAGCCAATTGCGGGATGCAGCATTCCGCCGTTATAAACATGTCGCGTGTGTCGGGAGGGTATAATGTGAGGAGTCAGAATCCATTTCCAAAAAAAAAAAAGCGCCTTTGCTTCCTGGCTGGATGAAGTCGGACGGATGGAATTAACGGAACGGACGGAAAAAGTTTCAAATGTCCTCTGACAACGATCCGCGCCATTTCCAGTCAGCCCGTCGTCATCGTAGAAAAAAAAAGGTGTCGAAATGCAAACGAAACATCATTTGCTCATCAGGTGGCTGTAAACAGAGGGCTAAATATACTGTTTTTCGTCCTTTTGGGACAATCGCGGGGAGCGACTCTGCTGCACTGGAGTGGACAGATGAAGATGTGAGGGCGGATGGAACAGGATCAGGACCTATGAGAGGGGTCACCAACCTCTTTGAACCCGAGAGCTACTTCACGGGTCCTGAGTCCTGCACTACTGAAATAACAAACTTTCTCAGTTATATATTATTATTATTATTATTATTAATAATGACACTGATCTCTGTGAAGACACTGTTCTTGTTAACGAGTTCTCAATAACTGCCAACAATGATTTAACAAGGTTGGATAAAATAACATTTTAGACACAGCTGCTGTTGTAAATTGTGCTATTTTTCAAACAGGCCTGCAAGGGGGGGGGGTACTCATGTGGTCCTTGGCGGCTACCTGGCTCTTGTCTTGCAAGCGACCACTGCTCTATGAGAGACTTTAAAGGACAAAGGAGTAGATCCTCAAAGAAGGGCGGGCAGCGCTAAAATGCGACGCGTTTTGCGGCAGGATTGCGGCTCCTGTGCGCTCCTGTGCGCTCCTGGCATTGCGATGCCTCCTCCGTCTACCAAGACTGCTTCCATAATGGAAAGAAAGTCAAGACGCAAGACGAACACCTGAGTACCGTTTGTATTTTTCATAGCCGATCTAAAATATTGGCATATATACTGTAGTCTATGCCGATCTATATGTACGATTTGGGGAGCTATATTTATATTTCAGGCTTTTCAGAGAGGAAAGTTTCACTCAGAAGCCAGAAACACTCTGACAGACAGAAGCTGCGCCTGGTTTTGGTTTGCGGTGTTTGCGTCTTTCTGGATCTGCCGCTGTTTGAATGAGGCATATTTGCATAGAAGGGGGCGTGTCATTTCGCGCGTAATGACTCATTTAAATACATTCAAATGAATCTGGCACAACCCTGCCGCTACTTGCGCCGATTTTCACGTTTGCGTCCCCTCTGTGGATCGGAATCACCGTTTTTGGCGCTGTTTACACGGATTTTCAGGGGCAAAAGCCGCGCAATCGCTTTGTGGATCCTCCCCAAAGACTTGAGCTCCATCCACTTCCAAATGATAATATGTGATGTCAGTGACTGATATTCTCCCACTTTAGCTGCTCGTAACTGTCTTTGACTGAGTGTTTCCAATGAAGAAACTTTGTTAATTGCGCAACCTTTTGCTCTCTCTTACACTGCGAACCCCCAACCCCCTCATTGTAAACCTAAAGTGGCGAGTTAATTGAGGGAAACAACGTCTAATTGCCGCAAATCAAATCACTCGTGGTAGTTAAAGGGACTGAAGGCAATAATCCTACCGCTAATTAGCCGGTGAACAGAACGATTCAAAAACAGGGTCGACGCCGAGGTTTGCTTCCGCAAATAACGAAGGTGCCGTCGTCGTCGTCGTCGTCGCCAACGCTACCGTCACAGCTAATTCACCTGCCAACCCGCGCACGCTGTGATTATTGACAGAAGTCAGGTGTTGGCAGTCACACCGTTTGCAAAAACCATCTGTTTTCTAGCAGACACTCCTTAATTGGAAAAAGTCGCCCACCTCCTTCCCCCGACCGCCGGCTGGGAGTTTGCTTGAAGAAAAGAGGAAATGATTCCGGCGAAGGCTCGCGGAATAAAACGTCATAATACCAGATAAATGTGATAAGGTATTTGTGCCACTTGGCTGCCTGCACACACCCAGACAGAGACACAGAGAGATAAAGTGTGTTTCATGGTGTGTTCCCGTGTTTGCAGCAGGCAGACGAACACGCAAACGCGTCTCCCTCCTCCTGGCAGATGTACGGAGCGCGTCATGTATAATATATGTGCTATGCGCTCTCTCGGCTGTGCACAAAAGCCAGATGTTGCTTCTGTCGGCGGGTCCCGGCGCCGTAAACATGTTGGAACAGGGCGACGCAAAACCAAACAACAACAAACAAGTGTTTTCTGTTACCAACAGCAGCCATTTTGGAACAAATAACAAAAGTGGGGCTGGGGGTGGGGGGGGTGGGGGGTGGTGATGGTGGTGGAGGTTCCTCAGGACTCTCGACAGCAGGAGGCCTGAAACTTCAGGCTTTGTTTTTTTGTATATTTTCTTTGGGGGAGGGGGTTGGGTTCTTTCTTTCGTAGAGGAAGGCTGTTTCTTTTTTTCCACTATCAGGTGGACGAGGGAGTGTCTCTCCGTCTCTCCCGCCTCCTCTCTTTGGAGCGCAGTCTTGGCAGGGTGACACGCGACTCTCTGAGGGCTAAACAAACAGCTGTGACATATGGGGAGGACGTACAGCCATGTGTGTGAGCCGCACAACACGAGCGGCCTGGGACTTTGGGCATAATTTCGGAGAAAAAAAAAACCTGCGTTTTAAAAAAAAACAAAAAAAAAAAAACGGGTCATTCGTCGGGCGCTCGCTCGCACACACCTGGTCTGTTTTTTCTCTTTGTTTTTTTTTTTCGGAAACAAAAACAGTTTGATCAGAGGCTAACAATCAAATCTATCGCAATATTTTGTATGTGGTATAATGAGGGACAGCATCAAGACGACAATAAAAAGCGCTTTTAGTTAAAAAGGGGAACATGCACTCGATGTCCTGCATCATCCCACCACTAGATGTCACAGTTTTTCGCCCCTGCACGAGCACCAAAACAAAGCGGCTCCCTGCAGGCCTTCAGAAGCCTCTCCAGTGTCGAATCCTCCACTGAAAAAACAACGACTTAACTCGAAACACGCTGTGGACGCCGTCAAAGTGACGAACGGAACATTGCAGCCAGCGGATTGTGCTCTTAAATAATTCTGCTTTTGTGATCGTTGGGTCCACCGTTCCAGTCAGAGAGGTGTTGACGCGCATATATCGTAGATCATCCAGCAATCTCCCGCAAATGGGATATGAACTAGAATCCCTATTTTTGGTTGTAGGGTAAAACCGGAGCACCAGGACAGAAGTCCTGGACTGAGTTTGGGGGCCTGCGTCGTGTTTCCGGCCTGCTTAATGCAGGTGTGAATGTACACTTTCATTCTTATGAGGAGCTGGAGAAGCTGGAGACGCAGCAGCAGCAGTAGCGGCGGCAGCCCTGGCCGGGATTCATTAGGAGCAGGGGCCTGAGCTGCGGCCCCACGATGAAAGGCCGTGTCAGGCGTGAGCTCTGATGCCACGGCGAGGGAACTGGGGAGGAGGTGGAGGGGAGGGGGAGGAGGAGGAGGAGGAGGAGGAGGAGGAGGACGGCAGGGGATGCTGAGCGAGGACCCACCCCTGGGTATCCATCACACACAGCCATCACTCGGGAGCAGAGCAGACCTGATAAATAAATCAACTTAGAGGCCCATCGAGGTTTCAGGGCCTATTCCTCTTTATGAGTACAGCAAGGGTGAGAAAGATGGAGTGAGTGTGGGGGGGAGGGTAAGAAAGAAGAAAGAAGGAAGAAAAAAAAACTTTGACTTCTTCTTCGCGCCTCGGTCCCAGTGGGCTGCGAGGACCAAAGACACAAACTCTGTGATTCTTTCAAAAATTAAATATATTCACTTATGTGAAAGGCCCAGGCTCAAGATCCTCATCTTTTCTCTTTAACATCCAAGATAAAAGTGTGAGGACTTTCCCATTGGCTTTCAATCGGCAGCTCTTTGAAAGCTCATACTTAATGATTTGAAGGTCTGTTAGAACTTACTTTGGGACAACAATTTCTGAACTGGCCCTTTTATGTGGAGATGAGTAAAGGAGAGTGTAGAGGGTTAAGGAGTGGGGAGGGGGGTGGGGGGGGGGGGCGCTGTGTGAAAACATTAGGGCGCTTCAAATTAGACCGACTTTAGAAAGAACATTGGTCGTTAGGGCTTAATTGAACATGACTGACTGTGCTCCGACACCGCCGCTCCGTTTTCAATCCGCTCGCCAAAGTTTCTTAATTTCTGCCGTTCATTTATTCATTACAGACAAAAGTAAAAGTCGTTGGGCTTCGGCTGAGGGTTTTTTTTTTTTTTTCCGGCAGTAACTTTACACACGGAGGACATTAGCGGCCTCGGAATCGAGGTGAGGAGCCTTTTTTAGCGTTCTTAAGCTTGTGCTGGTGCTCCATCCTTCGCTGCTCGGGTTAAATCAGTGGTTCTTAACTGGTGGCTTAACTGGTGGGGTCTCACGAACCACATTCTTTTTTCCCTATCATGAAGCCCACTTTCTACCAAGTATACAGTCGTAAAAAAATATATATATATTTAAATTATTGAATTGTGTGTCCTGCAAAATGTATTAAAATTTTAAACATTTAAATACAATCAAAGTAGCTCAGCAACCCACTTTTGGGTCACGACCCACCAGTTGAGAAACGTTAAGGTTGATTACACCATTTAAGATTTGTCCCCCTTCAGGAAAGAAAGAATTGAATTTGAAAAAACAACGACGACAGGGTTGCCAGGTTTGAGTCCTATACACCTCGCTGTGTTTACCTTCTCCACCAGAACGTCTTCCTTCAACTCCGTGTGTCTGTCTGACTGACTGTCTGACTGACGGTCTGACTGACGGCCGGGAAAACGCTGCGTTCAATCTGATTTTCCCGCCGCTCCCGCATTCCGTTTGTTAGTTGCCGGGCCGCCGTTAAACTTTGCCGCCGACGCCGCCTCTCGCTCGGCGAGCGTAAAATGCAGGAGGTGCGGAGGAATCTGGAGACGCGTTTCCTCCTCCTCCTCCTCCTCCTCCTCCGACGGGGAGAGAGGGTGACAGCGGCGCCCGGAAGAGGCCCCCCTGTCTCCCGTAAAGGATGCACAACAACAACAACAGCGGCAGCAGCGGCAGGCCTGTGATTAAAATCTCCTTCTGATTCTTCCATCAAGACTTCTATTAGGGCGACAGGCCGGTGGAGGGGAGGCTGCCACAACACCAGGCAGACGCAACAGACAGACAGACACACACACACACACACACACACACACACACACACACACAGCGACAGAGAGGGAAAAAAACAAAACAAAAAAGGAAAGAGGAGCGGCAGGTATTTAAAATATTTAAGCCGAAGACTTTTTTTTACCGTTTGCTGCCGTGTTTATTGTTGTTATTTCTTGTTGATTGCAAGCAGGCGGAGGTGGGGGGGGTGGGGGGTGGGGGTGGGGGAGGCGGTGTTTTGGTGGCGGTACACCTCATGCAGGAGCAGCAGCCGTCACTCAAGCGGCAGGGTTGGCTGGGGAGGGAAATTTGATGTGTGAAAAGCTTTTCTCGCACCCCCTCCTCCTCCCACGACCCCCCCCCCAACCCCCCCTGTCGACGTGCACCTGCTGACTCTGCAGCGAGCAGCAGTCACCTGTCACCTCCCTCCAAAAGTAGCTACACAAATCGGTGACGAGCAACAAAAAAAATTTCAAATACAAATACAATTTACAAAAAAATTCTAAATGAATCCTCAGCGGCAGTCGCCTCTGCGTTGGCTCCGCCCCCTTCCTCTCTCAGACGTTCAGCCACAGTTGGAGACAAAAGAATCATTTACATTTCCTCTGGCGAGCCCCCCCCCCTCCCTCTCCATCCCTCCCCAGATCCTCCTACCCCCTCCTTCTCCCTCCCCCTCCTCTCTCTCTCTCTCTCTCTCCCCCTCTCTCTCTCTCTCTTTCTCTCCCTCTCTCTCTCTCTCCCTCTCTCTCTCTCCCTCCCTCGCTCTCTCTCTCTCTCTCCCCCTCTCTCTCTCTCTCTCTCTCTCTCTCTCTCTCGCTACCAAAAGCTTATTTAACCCAAGGTTAGATTACAACAGCAAGGTGCTCGCCTGGCCCTCCTCCAGCTCGCCGCTATCAAGGGGCCGCCACCTAATCTGGAGCAGCGGCTCTTCATTAATGTATTATTAACAAGGCGGTTACAGTGTAATGCGGGGGAGAGGCGCTCCGCTGGGGATAGACCTAATGGGGAAGGGCAAGAGTGCGCCCGGTGGAGGCACGATTACAATGAGAGGGGGAGGAAGAGGGAGCGGGTGGTGGGGAGAGGGGGGCGTGGACTGGCTGACTGGGGCTGAGAGGGGGCGCCGGCGAGCCCTGACCCTCCTCGTCCCTGCGCAGCCACCGTGGATAGCAAGGAGTCATCTTACCAATTAGTGTTACTGCGTATTTGGATTGTTAAAGATAACAGGGTTTAATTGAAAAGCGCACCCCTCATCCCCGCCCCCACCACCACCACCACCACCTCAACCCCCCCCATGCTCTTCCAGGCTACTATGTTGTAAACAAACTCTGCGGGTAGATGGCTGTTTTCACTTCATTACGCTGCCTGGATTCTGCAGGTTAGATTTAAATTCATATCTTTAAAAATAAAAATTTAGATTTTGTGTTCGCAGAGTAAACTGGCCGCCGGGCAGGACGACACCATTTGACGTTATTCAAATCAAGCTCGAAGGCAGTTTGCAGCTGTGTGTGACAACCAAAGCAGATTTCTTTTTTTTTTTCCTAGGTCAATACAATATTTTCTTTAAATCACATTTGTTTTAAATGCATTTTTAACAACAGTAAAAAAACTTTTCTCGACCTTAAAAACAGCTTTTAACACATCCAGGCCTGAAGCCATATTGTTGTTTTTGCCACCAGAACAACGTGCACTCGTGTCTGTGGTTGGATTTAAAGGGAAAGTTCACTTCCCTTCTACTTCTGTGTGTTGTGGAGCAGGATGTTCTGGTCGTTTGGATGACACCAGACGCGTCGCGCTACAACTGGGGAAATGAATCCGCTAAGAGGTTGTGTCACCCCCAACGACGTGATGATTGTTTTCATGGGCATATTAACAGGGAGCTTTCATATTTACGGGAATTGATGGGGCCCTGGGGGCCAAAAAAACACTCGATGAAAAAACAACAACACGGAAACGCAAAACGTTCTGACTGGGAAAACCTTCGTCCGTGGTTTCGGCTCCGGAACGTTGATCCCTCGTCTCATCTAACATTTAATGATGTTGACATTTTGTCACTGATATTCATTCACATTTTTGCGTGGCGACACACATGTTAACTGAATGAGGTTCACTCTGTCTTCATAAGGTGTGTATAATTATTAGTGTTTTTTTTTTTTCCTTTGTTACAGACGCACTATTTTCAGATGTTTTTCGAACCTTGACATTTGTTTGTGCAAATTATTCGCATGTAAACTGAAAATAGTATCTTATAATATTAGAAACGAGCGGTACGAGGTATGTACTTAAATAATAAACACACATTCACGCACACACACACACACAACATAAAAACAGGAACAGTTTTTCTAGTGGGTGATGAATGATAACTTTCCCAAGACATGATCTGTGCTCGGGCGTCTGCACAGAGCTGGAAGCAAAGTGAGAGAGCAAGCAGGAGAGCCTGAGCCACGGCGCTGCTCGCCCTGCTGCCCTCTGGCAAAGGAAAACAGGAGCGTCTCTTCCTCCAACCCCACGGCTCCACATGCAAAAAGTTTCCTTTTTTTTCAACATTTTTATGATGACTTATTACTCGCCTATCCCTCCGTATAATTTTAGTATTTTATTACATTCAGCACCGAGGCTTTGTCGGTTTTTTTTTTTCACTCTAAGAAACAAACAAAAACAGGGAGATCTAGCGCGGTCGTTAGCCGACTCTCCGGTGCGCCAGCTGGCCGCGGCCCTGCCGCCGCTGGCCGCTGCTCTTCACACTCCCTCTCTCGCCGTCTAATTGACTTCATGCCCATTCATGAACAGGCTCCTGCTTTTCCACCTGCTCCGCCTCTATTCACGGCGCAACACCAAATTCTCCTGGTGCTCTCACTCTATTAACAGAGATCATAGCCACGTTCAGCCTCCCCGCTATTACTGCGGGAGATGCTAAAAATCTCATTTTCAACTCAATTTAACCGGGTCTACTACCACAGGAGTGGGGTGGGGGGGGGTGTGGGGGGGGGGGCTCATCCGTCTCACTTAATTATGGATAAACAGCTCTGCTGCCACAGTCCCGTCACAAGAATAAAAAAAACAGCCTTTCTGGAGTATTTTGTGGGGAAACGTGAAAAACACAACGCTTGTCTGCAAGGCTATTTATAGACACACACACACACACACACACAGGGTCACTAGAGACACTTAAACCTGCAGGAAAAGTTTCACCGTAATGTAATGTGCATTTCGATCCACACACCAACACACACACACACACACACACACAAAATGAGACTGCTGTTCCAGCTCCTCTTATTTAACTCAATCATTTTAAACTAGGTGCCTCAATTAGATTTAATAATTTAGTGATCTCTTGGCAGTAATACCAAGTGACCTAGATAGCAGGGGGATTTTTTTTATTTTTTGTTTTAATATTCTCCAGTGGAGAGGCCCATTACCTGGCTGGGCTGCGTCACCACCAGCCATCAAGCTCCCAACTCGGCCAACATATAAACACGGCCATCAATGAGGCTCAACGTCTACGGCGCCTGTTACACAAGAGATCCAGATAATATCATTGAGCCGCTGCTGCTGCTGCTGCTGCTGCTGCTGCTGCTGCTGCTGCTGCTGCCGCTGCTGCTCAGCGTACTTGAGGAGGGGGAAACATGTTAGCTTTGGCGCCACATCCGTTCCACGCCTGTTAAAAAGAAAAACAGAAAGAAAGAAAAGAGAAAAAGACGCCGCCTTCTAACGAGAGTAAGAGGTGACGTTTTTGGCGCGGCATCCTGCAGGAGGCTGTCGCCGCGGCTCTGGCTTTGAGCTCCCCTCCAGCGCATACACAGATCCGTAGCAGGAAGCAGCCCGGCTCGGTGTTGAGCGGCGCGCCGACACCAGGTCTGGCCGTCGCTGCTGCTGCTGCCTGCCTGTCTGTCTGTCTGTCTGTCTGCCTGTCTGTCTGCCAGTCTGAGCCGCTTCCTCCCTCCCTCCCAGCGATCCGAGCAGCAGCAGCAGCAGCAGCACCGTTAGCTTAGCAGGCCATCTGTGACTAAGTGCTGCGCGGTTACCCCAGTTTTTGGAGCGTTAGCACCCCGCCACCCCACCCCTTCTCCAGCACATCTATGATCTTAATGAAGCCACAAGCTTTTTACTGTCAATCAATAATTGAGCAGTTCCGCTGAAGGAGCTTCCACAGCTATTTGAAAGGGGCCAGGAGGATGGCTGAGTTCAGAGTGGCGAGACTGGAGGAAATGAAAATGCGCCTCACAAGCAGAGCGGAGCTGCTGAAGGGGGTTCCTGCAGCAGGTTTACACAAGCTTTTACTCACTAAACTGTCTGCTAAAACCATTTGTGCGTGTGTTTTTTTTTTTTTTTAACGGACATCTTTATCGAGTCTAAGCTCCAAAACCAGTTCTGACGCCTCCAAAGGAGAGATGCATGGTAAAAAGAAAAAAGAAAGAAAGAAAAAAAAAAAAAAAGGGGGCGGATCGCAGCCGTTCCCCCATCCCGTCCTCATTTTCACCTCATTCGCACCTAACAAAGCTGCACCTGACTACCATTAACAGCGGGTCATAGCCCGGCGCCGTACCCCGTGCGGCGCCGACACCTCCCAGCAACTGTCAAGTCGGGCTTGAGGCCTATTAATGTCTCGCAGTGACTGACGCGAATCAGCCAGAGTCAACAAAAAGCAACGCGACAGAACGAAGAGGGGGAAACAACAATTTAACGACGCGCGTGCAGCCTGACGAAACGCAGAGCAAAATGTAGCGTAGCAAAAAAAAAAAAAAAACTATATATATATAGTGATGTATGACAGATTTGCAGAACGAGGACAGAAAACATCCACCGAGGTGACAAGCTAATTGGGGACAGGGTACATGACAACAAAAAAAAAAAAGACTCAACAGGATGACAGCAAAAAGTAACAAAGGCTGCGCTAAACCTGTACGTTGGGATTATTTCATCGACGAATTGTTGGCTCGAACGGCGCAACGTTTACAGTGTGTGTACATCAGCAGCATTTACATAGTTTGTTTTTCAGGGCGGGGGGGGGGGGGGGATTATTGAATACACTCAGACATGTTTGTATGTCTAAAAATGAACAGGACATGTTCAACTATGGAGCAAATGTAATTTTGAAAAAAAAAATAGATAAGGACGTCATAAAGACATCACATCCTAGCAGGCTAAAGCACATCATCATACATCCAGATTAGCATTAGCTGGGTGAAAATGTCTTCCTACAATCTTCTTCTTTAACGCTAATCAAAGGTTCAAAAGGTATTTCACCATTCAAATTGCTCATTTGCATTCAATAAACTGCACCAAACCAAACGGGCCACTGTGCGCGGCTAGCGATTAGCGCGCTCCCTAATTGACGACATCAGCCGAGCGCCAACCTGGTCTCGGGGTAAAGTTTCGAGCACGAATGGAGGGGGCGGAATGTGAGAGCAACCTGCTGACTGTGCTGCTGAAACTTCTGCCGGCAGCCAGCGCTAACAGTGTTCCTGCGCCGCCTCTTTTGCCGGGAGGTTAAGCAGCTGAAAGCAGAGTTTTTCTTCCTCTAGTATTCCCCACAGGCGAGCGAGCTAGCGGGCGGGCGGCGGCAGCGGCGGCGTGTCCCTGGGTTCTCTTAGCCCTCCTTATCCCCAGACTTTCACGGAATAGACCTTAAACCACTTTAGCTCTGCTTTATGGTATCATCATTGAGTCGCTTGTGACACGTAGATGCAAAGGGGTTGCCGGAGATCCGCGGATTCATCCATTATTTATGAATTGTGTCGCGAGGATATAAATGCCGCCAGCTCATTGTGGGGTAGCATACTTGGCCTATCGAACCCTGCTTACAAACGGCGCCATCTATTCACAGGCGGCGGCAGTGGCGGCGGCAGTGGCTGGGATTTTTAACAGACGCGACCGGCCGCACAAAGTGAAGGCTACTTGCATCTGCTAGGGGAGCTGGTGCGGCCTGGACGGCGCTGGTCCGGTCCGGTCTGGTCTGGTCTGGTCTGGGGACACTTCTTGTGTGCATTTCCAATTTTGCATTATTTTATGAGGGGTTTTCAAGAGTGTAAGCAAACAGTCCTGCAATCCGCTCGGGGGCCGGCGACAAGAAGTGGAAAAGCCATGTTCGGCGCTCTCCTGGGAGGCACAAATCCTTCCCCACACAAACGCCGCCTTAATTAGTTGGACGGTGCCTAACGGCAGGACATTAGAGTGGGAGTTTGACTGACAAGGTCCTGCTCCTAACTTGTGTTGAATTAAAAGAGGATAGCCGCGGACGGTTTGGTATATTGAGAGGGCCATTTGCATATTTGCGACTATATTAAAAGGGATTAGCTGCAGCCAGTGAGGCACAACAAACAGAAGGGGAAGGACAGCGCGCTTTAATATCACAAATGACACCCAGGGAGTTACCCCCTGCCTCCGAGCCTGATTACGGCTCCTTAATTAGGACGGCTTCTCAACTCCTCACATCGTCTCCTTCCCCTTGCACTGCCGCGTACGGCAGGAGTTTAGTCCCAGATTCAATATTTACCCTGCACTTCTCTACTTGTACCGGGAGTTTTCGCCCAGGATGGAGTGGGGTGAGTAGGGGGAGGTGGGTACGGGGGGCGGGGGTGGGGTTGGGCTGTAGTCGGCACGATATTAATCATGTGAAATCTGCTCCCCATATGCAGGTGCAAACCAATTAGCAGGCTGGCATTTAGAGGACTTCAGTTAATATTTCCGGCGCCCGTGTAATCGAACGGCCGACGGTGTTCAAGTGCCGTTCACGCCCGTTTTCAAATACCGCGTCTGTCAGCGTTGCTTTATTGGCAGCTGTGTGTCAGCAGCTCGGGGGATTTGGTGTTGACATGTCACGTTTCCTTCAGACAGGTGCTGAGTGTTTCGCTGCAACAAAGTAACGCCGGCGACGATTCAATGAAGCCGTGCAGCAGCTGATGATGTAGACAGTTCATTTCATTTGAACGCTTTCGCCATGTGTCAGTTAATCTGAGGGGTTTTTAACTGGCAGCAAGTGTCAGTTTATCCCCATACGATGCCCGATTGAGTGACCCACATCACTATTGACGGATGTTTACAGAGGATAGTGGATGTGAAGCAGTGGCAGATGCCTGATGATTAGTCTTGTTGGACCGCAATTGATTGATTGATCGATTCTCGGAGCAACGTGTCCAAATGTATTGACGGACAAGGACGCACCAGACGGACAAACTGAGGCTCGCGGCACTTGTCATGAGCAGCAGCAGGCCCGTCTGCTGCTCAAATAAGGTTTATGTCAATGAAATATTGGGAAAACAACAACAAAATAGGGTTGGACAATATTGCCTGTTGTGTAGCTTTTCTATTAAGTTATTGGCAGGAAAGAGGATAACGGTTTTAATGGTTTTGGACAATTTTGTTTGTGAGTGAATGAAGGATGTGTTTAAGTTGATGTATAAAGTACACTGAACAGTAAACACATTTCCTAATTGCAGCTGATAAGACAAATATTATTATTGCTGGTAGTAGAAGTGGTAGTGGGACATAAGTAGGACCCGAAATAGTTGACAAACGGAACCAACCAGAAAATATACGCAACTCGACCAGCACCAACATCAGGGCTATCCACTGCATTGCATACATAACATACAACAGGAACGGTAATAAGCACTTTGTAATAAGGTAATAAGCCTGAACCAAGTCCAGGCTGTCGGTTGGCACGTTTGCATTTCCCCCCCTATACTAACGGCTAATGGCTAACAGCTGAACGGCTAATCCAACCGTGAGTTTAACGTCAAAGTCCTTTTTCCGCTACCACGGCGGATGGAATTATGCTAGTCCAGCCGTCTAGTTCGAAGCAGATAACCTGGCAAAACAAGTCTTGGACTGTTTGCTATCCTTAACAAAAAAGATGACCACGATTCCCGGATGTTTACGTTAGCATCGCTAACTATCCAGTATCGCCACCCAAGGTGACAGATTTTTTCTATTTTCAACCCCGAACCTTCAACCTTGAGTGCAAAGTGACACAATCCCTCAGTCCTCATATCCACACATATGCTGGAGGTTGGCAACGCGAGACATAACACTGTAAATTTTACAACAATCAATTGTGGGCGACTGTGGCTCACGAGGTAGAGTGGGTTTGTCCAATGATCGAAAGGTTGGCGGTTAAAATCCCACTCCATCCTAGTCCGTCTTTGTGTCCTTGGGCAAGACACTTAACTCTAAGGTGCTCCCAATGGGGCTTGGCAGTGCTTTGCATGGCAGCCACCCATTGGTGTGTGAATGTGTGTGTGAATGGGTGAATGAGAGGCCTTTGTAAAGCGCTTTGGGGTACCATGAAGGTGCTGGAAAAGCGCTACATGCAGTAAGTGCAGTCCATTTACCATTTACCAACTACTGACTACCAGCTACTGACAGTAGCAATGGTTGAACTTGTAGTAGTATCGTCCTTCCTCCCAAATGACAACCTGGTGCATCAGCACTGGATCCAGCTGTCCAAACATTTATTTTACATTTGCAAAATGTTTTTCTTCTTTGTTTGTTTCTTTAGTTATTTATTTATACATCTGGCTGGTCCTCTTTTAATGTATTTTTCCAACCACCTCATCTCCACCTCTCTGGCTTGTGAGGGTGCAGGAGTCAATCCCAGCTGTCTTGGGGTGAAGACGGGGTTACACCAGTGCATCACAGGGCTACATCCACAGACAATAGGCAGCCATTCGCATATACAGGCTATACAGACATATAGATTTGCCAGTTAGGATGACATGCGTGTCTCTGGACCTTGGGAGGAGGTTGCAAGTAAGTGGATGAGAAGCCACATGGACACGAGGAAGCTGTGCAAGCTACACACACACACACACACACACACACACACACACACACACAAAGGCCCCGGGTGGCACTGAAGCCTGCAACCTTCTGGCTGTGAGGCCGCAGCGCCCATGAATCCTTTATGTAGCAGTAAAATGTAAATGACTTCAATGTGAATAAATAAAAGGCGTTTCAGCCAAAGCCGGTCGGTGTTGTTCATGTCAAACATCATTGGACACCATGTCAACCACAAGCGCCGCTGAGATTGGCCTTTCGTGAAATCACAGAGGAGTGAATGGGGGAGTGGGGGCGGAGCTGCGGGCCCGCAAAGATGCAGCTTGACCCACTTGTTGTTGTTTGTTTATTTATCATTTTCCAAGATTTTTCTTTTCTCTCTCTCTCTCTCTCTCTCTCCCCACTACGGCCGAGTGCTGGGGCTGAAGGTCAAAGGTCAACTGTCACGGGCTGGGATCCTCCAGGGTGAAGATCCTGGAGACGGTGTCCAGGTTTCACAGGTCTGCCCTGCAGCTGCCCCGGGGCTTGAATACATCTGTGTGTTTATTGAGCGAGGGTGGAACCGCACGCCACAAAGGCCTGGCCGCCACCACCACCACCACCACCACCATTTGCCCTGTCGCCGCTGCACTTGATGCTAATGCTCAGGTAGGCTCACTGGCTTCCCACCGCACTGTCTGCTGTTTGCTCAGACGGTCACACCAGTGGCAATAAAAAATGAAAAAGGATCGGGAGGGAAACTTTGGTTTCCCGGGCCGTTGCATCAGACACCCGAGAAAACACAGGGGAAACAGAATTCCGGACGCAGACTGAACAATCCCACATGATGGAAAGACCGCCTCACAAATGGTGTCCTCCAATAATCGCGGTGTTCCAGCCTCTTGGTGAAATTGGAACTTGGATCAGAAATGAATTAGTTCCAGAAATGCACTGTGCCTCTTCTGCTTCGTGAGTGTGTATTCTTGTGATGACACTGGTACTGCTACCGGGTCACAGCCAGGCATTGGCTCCACCCTCTGAGACCCTCTGTGTCCCTGCCCAAACAGATGGAAGCTCCAGCTAAGCACGGGTTTTAGCAGGAGGCTGCAAACAGAGGGCTAAATGTGCAGTTTTCTGGGCATCTTACGTATGATTTATGGGAGCAGAGAGACCAGAATGTGGGCATAACATGGGAAATTTAAGATTAAGATAGTTTTTTTTTTTCTTTCTTTCTTTCTGTCTTCCGGTGATTTGCATGCGATTCCGCATCGCTAAACCCCATCGTCGACGCTGATTAGGAACTCACTCAGCCAGAAGTAAACCGTGTTTGCTCTGTTCACAGTGGAGGAGGACAGAGGGGAGGAGGGAGGGCGGGAGGGAGGGAGGGAGGAGGGGAGGTGGGGAATCATATTAGCAAAAATAAATGTTGGTGGGTTGTTAGAGAGTCTGATTATGTGTGTCTCAGGCAAATTGGCGGTAATGAGTCAAGAGACTGCGCTCGTTCACATACATTAAAACAGCGATCATTAGGAAATTAGGGCCCAGATTAATCCTGTTAATGACACACTGGAGCTCGTGGGAGCAAAAGGAAAAAAAAAAAGGGGGGGGGGGTTGTTGGGAGGAGGAGGAAAAGAAGAAGAAGAAGAAGAGGGAGAAGAAGAAGAAGGAGCAGCGGCCCCAGATGTCGGCATGTGGCGGCGTGATGAAGCATCAACTGCTTACGACGTCTCCTGCTCTCACCCCCCCCCCCCTCCCCCTTTCCCCACCGTCTACTCCCCACTTTCCACACTGCCTGACGCTAACGTGGGGGCCGCTCCTCGCACAGTGCCACCACTTGAAATGCAAACGAGTGTTGGGGAAGGATGTTGGGGGAGGGTGACGGAGAGAGGGTGGGGGGGCGGGGCGAGGATAGGCGAGGCGGGAGGGAGGGAGGGAGGGATGGAGGGGAGGGGGGTGCGGAGGGGGGTTCGGTCTGCCGACTGCTAATGAGAGCAGATCTCAGCGATGAGGAGCGGGAGAGAATAAGGAGGGGAGGGGCGGGGAGGGGAGGGGGAAGAGAGAGTGAATAAATTAAAAAGAAGAAGAAGAAGAGATCTGAACTGAGGATAAGACGCAGCAGCAGGAACTCTGATGTCCCCAATTAGGAGGGATGTCACCCCCTGTCTGGGCCCTAGTAATAAAGCCCTCACTCTGTATTCGGAATCACATGGCTCCCGCACTGTTAACATTCTAATATCTTGGGCGTGCGCAGTAACACTAATTACTTGGCCATTTGGATGTGCTCCTGAATCTCCTTAATGTTTGCCTCCAAATGGAAGTCTGAGCCGGGGCTTAGGCGGCGTTACATTAGGAAATAATCAGCAATATTTGCCTGAGCCGGCGAGCGGCCACAGTTTCTCCTATTGACTGTTTGGATATACCGTCCTCCTGTACAAAGACAATTATTCTCTGAATTTTAACAAGCCGGGGCCCTCCGTCTCCCACAGAACTAGTGGGGTGTTTTCTTCTTCTCCTCCTCCTCCTCCTCCTCCTCCTCCGCCTCCTCCGCCTCCTTGTGTTTGAGAAGGGCTACGCCACATTTAGATTTAATTACAGGTGTTTGAGAAATCCGCGCAGATCTCCCCCAATCTATTCCTATCAGGCCGGGCCCAGTAATTGAAGGGAAACACTCGCTGGCCCAACATTAAAATTCATGGTCACCTTGAACGCCACGTCCGTCTGTCTGCCTGCCTGCCTGCCTGTCTGCCTGCCTGCCTGTCTGTCTACAGAAAGTCTGTCTTGTCTGCTGGAGAATCCCATCAGGCGGCGCTAAGAAACAAACACTTCCCCCCTTTTTTTTTTCTTTTCTTTCTTTTTTTCGTAGCTACCTATATATCGCAGCAGAGGAGAAATTGTTATGGGGGCGGGGGGTTGGTAATGTGATGGTGGCGGTGGTGGTGGGATGAACATTGCTCAGACGGCGACTCCAAACGGCCAACTTTCATCCGGCGGAAGCCGCGCGAAGCCATATTGTTTTCAAAGTGTAGTGAACCCAAAAGAGAAAGGGTAAAGCCATTGTGTGTGTGTGTGTGTGTGTGTGTGTGTGTGTTGTAGCAGAAAATGGGGGTGTGGGTGGGTGAGATGAGGTGGTGGGGGAGGATAAAGGAGAAGAAAGATTACAATTTTTTTTTCCTTCCCCCCGTGTTGAGGTGGCGGCGCTGGCAGCGAGCAGCAGCAAATGTAATGGTTGTATTACTGCACTCGCTGATGCATTATTAATGCAAACGTGATCAAGGCAGGTGGACGAGCCCAGGAGAGACGGCGCCGCTTAATGAACAGCCGCCGCCGCCGCCGCCGCTGCGCCCCGCCTGCACCCGGAACAAGGCCCCGGCAACAAGGCCGCGCCTCCGCACCGTCAGCTACCCACTGACCAGGAAATTGGCTCGTCGACCAATCAGCAGCAGGGGTGAAATTAACCTGCACTTAGTGTCACTCTGCACCTTAATGTTGCACACATGCTTCTTCTTTTGATGGGTGTGTGTGTGTGTGTGTGTGTGTGTGTGTGTGATCCCAGTAGAGATCATACATATATTACACCTTTGTTTGTTTGCTCAATCTGTTTAATTTTGCAGGAAAATCATCTAATAGGGCAGCAGCAGCACCAGGCGATAACAGTGATTTAAAGGCCAGGTGTGTAACGTCTTAAAGGGCTTCTCTTGACGCTGTTTTTTTTTCCTTAAAGAAATACGTATTTTCTTTCTTTCTTAATTTAGCCTTCGTTTGACACAGACAAATGATCAATAAAATCGCAACAACTGACCAAAAACCAAACACGGCACAAAACATGAAGACGCACCAGAAGGCACAGCGAAATGAAGAGACAGCATCAGAAATCAGTCAAAACAGTCTCGTGTCGTGTTTTTAGTTTTGTGAATTGACTAAAAGTGAACAACTGCTGTGCCAATCATTTCATTTGCCAATCAATAGCAGACATTCACATTTCCATAGAGATCAGCTCCGCCTCTAAGGAGGCAGCCATGTTGTTCCACTGCATTTCTACGATAGCCTGTGAGGTGGACCTGCTGATTATAACCCCCCCCCCAAAAAAAAAAGTGGAATTACCGATGCTAACTCACCCCCCACTAAATCTGAAACACTGGGCCTTTAAGGCCAGTGAGAAGATGAAGTTGCAGCGTGATGCCATGCGCCGCTTCATCAATTTTTCCCAAACGCGATTGGCTCAAGAGTGAATTAGCAGCTTTCTGTAGACGTTTGCTCCGTGTTTCCCTGATAAAGTCTTATTGCAGGACACACGAGGATGAGGAGGGAGAGGAGGAAGAGAAGGAGGAGAAAGAGGCGGCAGCCGCCACGTGATTCACACTCAACATGCGCGGCTTGTCGACATGTTGCTGATGTGCGCCGTGCGAATCGCTTTTATAGAGGATAACATCAATTTGACTTTAAATTTTCATTTGATTTTTTTTCCCCCCCTTCTTCTTCTTCTCCTTCTTTTCTGAGAGCACACACGGGCTTGTCAGTGCACTGGGCTGCCTTTCCTTTCCTATTTTTTTTCCCGCCCTCAAACCCCGGAATTTAAATTATTATTTTTTTCAAGTCACATACTGCCCCCTAGTGACGGAGCGTCGTATTACACGTATAAATCAGCGCCTGTCTGACGAGGAGGGCTCCTCTGGGAGAATATGCTGTGTCTTGGAGACGCGTCAGACTCAGCATGCAAGGCACGGCATTAGGAAAATGCATGATTAACAAAACTATTGCTGCAGTGCAGTTAGAGTGCGCGCGCGTGTGTGCGTGTGTGCGTGTGTGTGTGTGTGTGTGTGTGCTTGCGTCCGTGTGAGCGCGTGAGAGCAGCGAAGCCAAAAGCAGGGAGCTATTTTTGGATTTCAGCTCGAGCACGAGTGGATCGGCTCGTCTGATTGAGGACAAATTGCATCTCCGACGTTTTGCTGGCGTTCGCAGTCAAACTATAGACGAGAGGTGAGGGAGATCACGTGCACCCCCCGGGGTTGGACGAGGCCGAGGTTTTGTGTTGTGTTTGGATTATTATTAGAGGCCAGATTACGGCCAAACCCTCCTCCATCCTTTTTGATTTAGATCCGTAAAGAAGAAGAAGAAGAAGAAGAAGAAGAAGAAGAAGAAGAAGAAGTGGGATTCCTTGTGTACACAGGGATGTTTGTGATGTTTATTCCTTTATACTCAGAGCCCCAAGGTCATGCAGGTGAGCACCCCGCCCCGCCCCACCACACCCTTACTTCCACCCCCAACCCCCAAAGCCTGAGACCCCATGCTGCTTTGCAAGGGGACCAAGAAGAAGGCCGTCTAGGGCCCTGCAGCCTGGTTGGATGGATGGATGGATGGATGGATAGATAGATAGATAGATGGATAGATAGATAGATAGATAGATAGATAGATAGATAGATAGATAGATAGGGGTGCATCTGCAGCCCAGTGATGATATTTTAACAGGCACGGTGGATTTTTTTTCTTTTTTTCATTTTACCACCGCCTTGTTTACAACAAGTGGAACAGACAAAGTCACATTGGTGCAGGTTGGTGCGGGTCCGAGGCGTTAGCAAGGAGGCGGCGCGCGGCTCTTCAGACAGGTAAGCTCGGGGTTAATGGAATACTTACCGCTGTTGTAGTGTAGTGTGTCTCTCCGTGGCTCGTTGGGGATGGGAGGGTTGGGGGGAAGATTTGTCGGCGGGGGGGGCGTGATTTGGCGTCGAGGCGCGTCGGGCGAAGCCCCCCCGGTTAACCGATGGAGCGCATCCCCTTCCTTTCGTCAGGCCTGGATTAGGAGGCGGCGGGACGGAGCCGCCGCACATACATCCTGCCCTTTTACGGAGGATTTGGTCACGGAACAGTTATTTATGACTCCGGCCGACACGCCAGGCAAATTATTCCTGGATTACATATATATAGACGAGGCCGGGGGAAGAAAATCAGTGTCATGAATCTGAATGAGATGGTAATGTTTCTTTTTTTTTTTTTGGGGAGGATGGGGGGTGAATGATGTGATGGGACATTATTTCACAGCGAGCAGGAGGAGGAGGAGGAGGAGGAGGAGGAGGAGGACAGGAGCAGTAATATGTCACACCTGTTAGCAGGATTTGTAACGTGGAGGGAAGGGATTGGCGGAGGAGCCTGGTCGGCATCGCTGGGCTTCCAAAAACAGGCCACGAACCACTGACGGAAAAAAAAAACAAAAAAAAAAACGCGCAAAACAACAGTTGCAGCCCCAGAGAAAGAAAGTCTCCTTGTTTAGAACTTGTTTATGTTTAATCCGTGCGGCGTGAGGCGAGTCTAGCCCGGCGAGGGGCCCCCCGCCGCACGCCACCGCACCTCCGAACGACGGCGTTGAGGCAAAAAATAAACATTTGGATACGACCGAGCCAAGAATTGATTGTGGCTTTGGGGAGGCTAGCGTCGTAGCCCGCGCAGCTTCGCCTAAGGCTGGAGCTTACCGCTGCTTTTATACATACTTTATTCCTACCTGTTTTCCACCCCGCATGTCTTGGAAGCGGCGCAATGGTCTCGGCCTCAGCAGCTCCCCCAGCAGCCCGAGCAATCTGTTTGAATCGGCCGGGTTGTGAATAAAACAAACCCCGCTCTTCTGCTCGGCTTAGTGTATAATGCAGGACCTCGCCACCGGTCATGAATTGACAAAGTCCACGTAGAGAGGCCGCGTCTCACCTCACCTGCTGGAAACAGCCGGCGCACGCACGCACACACACACACACACACACACACACACACACACATGGAGCAGCAACCGTGTGGCGATAATGAGGTGGGAGGAATTGCATGACAGGAAAACAAAACAAAACGAGAGGTAGTGGGGGGGGGTGAGGCGGAGGGGGCAACCCCAGGTGTGGGCGGGCAGAAAATGGGACATTATGTTGGGATGGAGGCGTCCCGTCCCTCAAGACAGCGGCAGCTGAAGATGTAGCTGGACGCTAGAACCGGGTCAGGCGCTAACGCTAGCGCTAACAAAGCCACAGCCACCAGACTAAATATTTCATGGCTCCTCCGAGCACAAAAAGACTGCCGAACTGACCCGGCTCGTTTGGAGCTGAAGGTCACGACCTGGCCAGCTGTGGGCTGTGGTGGTGGTGGTGGTGGGGGGGGGGGGGTACACCTCTGATATCTACTGGGTTGTGGGGGGGGGGTTTCGCTGGTAGATTTTTGTTTTTAGTCGCTCAGTGGCTGCAGATGATTTGGGACTGGTTCCCTCCGGAGCACAGCTTCAGTATATCGATGCACATTTTTTACAGGAGACATAACAATAAAACATTTTTAAAAAAAGTCTGTGCAAGGTGGCCGTGAATTCTCTTTTTCATCTATTTTGTTCCCGCACTCCACTTGGCTTCTGCTAACAACACAAAAGAGAACAACAGTGGCGGCGGTGGTTTATACCCTGCAGACCCTAAAGGGAGGCATTTAGCTCCGTGTGACTTTGTGTGCAAAGCAAACCCAAACTCCCAGTGCACGGGGGGAAAAAAATAATAAAGGAAAACTCCAGGGCTGTCTCCAGACAAAAAGCAGCAGGATGGATGGATGGATGGATGGATGGATGGATGGATGGCGGCGTCTGGGGGAAAAAAAGGAAGAATAATAATAATACAACAACAAAAAAGCTAAACCCTGGTGGTACCTCCGCTGCTATTCCCTCCCTAATCAATATCAAAAGCAACACAAAACGCACAGGGCGGGGAGGGGGTGAGGAGGAGGGGGGCGGGGGGGCACACGCTCATGAGAAATAATGCTAACATGCGCAAAAAGCAAACAAATGCCTTTTCTGTTGGGGGTGGGGGGGTGCATTGGGGAAGCGGGGTTGGTGGTGGGGGGGGGGGGTTGCTGAGTTACGGCGCCATCTCCCCGTCTTTACCTGTCATTACCTGCTTTGGCTCCTAATGAGCGGCTCCTCCACACTCGGTCACATCACATTTGTTTTCCGCGAGTCCCTTTGAACAGCTGAGAGATATTGAGTCGCCTTTGATCACCGAATCCGTCTGAATTTCAAATCAGACACGGGGGCCCCTCCCACCAGCACCACCAGCCCCCGTCGTCATCCCCCCCCCCCCCCCCCCCGCCCCCTCTTCTCCCCCCCACAATATCTCCTGCGAGGTCGTCTCCACACTTTCAGTCACTGTTTTGTTTGTTTATACGTCAGCCGAGGGAGAGAGAAAGAGAAAAGATGATGGTGAGCGTGAGAGAAGAAGAGGAGGAGGAGGGAGGAGGAGGGTGAAGGGAAAGACGGAGAGGAATCAGACGAATAAAGAAGCGTGGAGCCTTGCAGGGAGGAGGAGGAGGAGCCAACGCCTGGTATACATTTTGTTCATTAATGTTTATGAATTTAGCGTCGTCGTCGTCGTCGAGGGGGGGAGAAGAACAAAAGGCAAAGACGTCACCGCGAGACGGGAGTTGCTGTGAAAGCCGCTCCTGTCTCTTTCTTTTCTTTTCTTTTTTGTATCGCTCCCTCTCTTTTTTTGTTCCCTGAGATTTGATTTGTTTGGAAGGCGGCCGCTCTTTTTAATGATGACCCTTGGCGTGCTGCGGCACCTGGGACCTCCCCCAGCGCGGAGAGGCAGAGGGAGCCTCGTGGAAAATTAGCCCGTTCACATTTCAAACAGAATTGGGCCTGGACGCTGATCACAGTGCCCCCTCTCCCCTCCCCCCCTCCCCGCCTGCTCCCCCTGAACCCACTCCACCGCCTCCGCTGACGGTCCTCCCCCCTCCCCCTCCCCCGGCGTCGTGACCGAGGGGACACGAGCAAGTCTTGGATGTGGTCCGGCTGCTGAAAGATTCAAGCCACCACCAGGGGGTGTGATGGGTCCCTTTGATGTCCGAGCTGGGGTGCAAGGGGTAGGCGGGTGGGGTCGGGGGGGGGGGGGGGGGCGTCAAGGATCTAGGTTCTCTGGGAGGCCATCAGAGGAAGGTGGACTGAGGAACAGGAGGAAGCTCCACCAGTCAACCAACTTTCACGCTCGTCTTCGGTAAAGACCTGAAATATCAACGTCCGGCAGAGTGAGTGAACGAGTGAGCCGCAAGAAGACCACCAGCAAATCCCAGTCAAAGTCGAATTTCAACTCCAGAGTTTTTCGTGCACCTGCACAATCGAACTGAAAAGGTCGAGTCGGTGCGCTACATTGACTATGTATGCATGCACAGCTTCATCGAGCTGTGCTCAAAATTGGGTTTTCTTTTCTGATCGGACTTCTGCCCTTGTCCCAGTTTACACGCAGCTGAGAAAATCGAATTATTCATGGGAACGTGTCCTCCTCCACAACACTAGGGGGCGAAATCGGTCTTTTCAGCGTGTTCATTTCCAGTTAACCTCTTTCGTCGTACCATGACAAAACAACTGGAGCGCGATAGAACACCGGTGTAATGTCCGCGCTGGTCTTTCAATGTAACCAGTTTCCTCACCTGACACCTGCACTGCAGATGTGCCACCCTCAGCGGATTGGTCAAAAATGTAAAAACATGCACAACATATTACTGCCGATTTAACAGTCGAACTCCACATCTACAGCGAATGTACTCTTGTAAGTGAGCGTTACGTACTAATGACATTTAAAAAAAAAAAAAAAAAAAGAGGAAATACACTAACATGCAAATTTGTGTCAAGCTGCACTTCATTCCACCCGAATTAAAAAAAAACTACAACACAACATCTATCACAAGTCTACCTCTTTAAGCCACAGAGACTCACAGCAAGCACAGCTTTCTTCAAGTATTAGTAAATGAACTCACTCAGCATCCAGAAAACATTTTGCTCTGGGCTCCCCGAGACAACTGGTTTCCCTTCCCTCGGCCATCATGTTTTCTTTACTTTCATTAAAATCGCTAGTAACAGGTTGTATATGTTATGTTGTGATTTTTTTTTTTTTTTTTTTTGGACGATCTGCTGATGGCGGCGTGGCAGCTGTTTGGTAAGGAAACCGATGGGGATTTGGATACAGCCAACAACGCTGTGTGCAGTTGGAGGGCTACAACAAACCCATGTCTTTGATTTGATACTTTGTGCCGTCACTGCGGTGACTGACCCGGACCCCTCGTTCTCGGTGCATACGGGGTTCGGAGAACAGCCTGGTGGGAGAGGATTTCTAATTGCAGTGTATGGAGCTTCAGTGAAAGCAATGAAACGTAAATACCAATTGCTATCAGTTGTGCAGAGCGCCGGGTCGTTGCAAACTCTTTTTGGAGGACACAAATTAACTGAAAAGCTTTGCGTACTGCTTCTGCAAAGGCATTGTGTCCTCAGTGATGCGCAAACCGGTAAAAGCGCCACGAATTGAAGGAGCTCGTGTCCTGATTGTTTTTGTTCCGTGGGCAGACGCTAGCGCGGGGGGGGGGGGGTGTGGAGCATGCGCACATGCATTGTGCACAGGAAGGAGAAATTTGAATTCCAATCGCATTGTCTGGGTGTCTTAGTCGGAGTTCTCTGACGCCAATCGGTGTTCTCCAACTTTGGCCTGTGTCGGACTAACGTGTTTGCGAGCGCTTCACTTGTCCAGTCATAGTGGGATCAAGGCAATAATCTGGTTTTCTCAAGCGTCACGTAAACGTAGTGATTGTGGAGCGAGATGGCTGATTTCAAGACACGCTAATCACCACGGCACCTGGTGTGCAAAGACACACAATGAAAAGAGTGGGGAACAAGTGTAGCTAACTGTGGCAACAAATGTTCTGACTCTGCAGAGACTCCGTCAACCAACGCCTCGGGTTCATTTGAAAAAAAAATTCATTTTTTTTACCCCCAAAAACAAAACGAAAAAAAAAAACTCAAAAATTTAAAAATGTGTGTGTGTGTGTGTGTGTGTGTGTGTGTGTGCGTGCGTGTGTGTATTGCGCTTGCAACATGGCGACAAGGAAAAAAGCTAATCAAAGTTGAAATGTTTATCCTTTGATCTGAACCATGTGCATGAATGGCGGATCAATTATCCCAGTTCAAAAATTAATGGGAGCGCCAGAAACTTTTAGCCTCTGATGAGCGAGTGCGGGGGGCATAATTATCTCGCAGCGCGTGTGTGTGTGTGTGTGTGTGTGTGTGCGTGGGCTGTGCAGGCAGATGGAAGACGGTCTCAGCGAGGGGAATACTGGAGATCTGAAAGCGTTTTAGAAACAATTAAAATCTTTGATGGTTTAATCTGTTCACATCAAAAGCAACAATCCCTCTGTTTGATTTTCTTTTGATGACGCACCATAAAACCAATTAGGGGGGCCGACTGTTAGCAAACACTGACGCAAGGCGTCTCGTTCCACACGTTCCATGCCCTTATTTTATTTTTTTGCGTTTTTTTAATTGCAGTTTTTAATGAGACTTTTTATAAGTTTTTATAGCGTTTAATCGGAGGAGGAGGAGGTTGGCGTCAACCCCCGAGTCAGCCCTGGAATTTCAAACGTGGAGCGGCTCGGAGCGCCACAGTCCCATGGAAGTGCCTGGGAAGCGCTATTGTGGAGCCGCTCGGCCGCCGTCTTTTTGTGCATGTTCATTAGACGGCTAATCACAGGAGGGGGAAGTTCACAGGCGGTGGGATTAGAAGAGCCAGGGCTGCTCGTTGGCATTCCAGCGGCGTCTCGTCAGGTCACAACTCAAACTCAGACTCACATCTGCTTTTCCCTTTTTCTCCCTCCATATATATATATATATATATATATATACATATATATATATATATGTATATATAAATTAAAGCTGCAAGCAGCGTCTAAGGGACTGAGGTTGCTGTGATCCACCGACCCCTGCCGTCCTCTGATGCCCCTGATGACCCCTGATGACCTTTTACAACACCTGTCGTTAATGCCGTTGTTGCCACAAAACCCTTCAATAAGTTTTCTGCGATGTGACTGATAGGACCTGTTTACACAAAGACGGGTTTCTCTGAAAACGCAGAGATATTTAGTCGGTTCAGCCTAGAGTTTACACGCCTTTTAAACGTCGTTTTCACTGAAAAATCGCACATTTTCAAAAACGCTCCTCAGGAGCTCCTCCTACGTTTGGAAACATCGGCTTTGTTTAAACACAGAAAGCAATCTTTTTTGGAATCACCACCTGGGTTTGAATCTTGGGCTCCACCAGGTGAAAGTTATCAGTCTTTTAAAGTCAAGATCAGAGAGAAGGTCAAGAAAATAGTTAGCTCACGTTGCTAGGAGCTTGACTATGGCACAGCTGGTTGTGGGTTCAATTCTCCTCCAACCATATATAATATTGGATATATTTTTGATTGCTTATTCTCTAAGCATTAGATGACAAGGTTATTTTTTTTTTTACCGCTTCAGGAAACCATTCAGTGCCTCAGCCTCAAACCTCGACCCTAACCTTCATCAGCCTGAAGGTTGCTTACACTATGTTGTCTTTTGTCTGTTCCTGCTTTTCCACACCGGAGTCAAGACTTCAACCAACTGGGCTAAACTCCTCCTGCTGTTGATGTATAAAAGTAACTCTCTAAAAAAACAACACTAGAATTAATCACATTAAACAGATCAGAATCTCAAAAACTAGAACTGTTTTTGTAGACCAGGAAGTGAATTGAGGGTCATATTTTGGCCCTGGCGATGTCTATTGCTCAGGCTCAGTCATTTCATGAAATGCGTTTCTTGAAATTAACAGCGGGTCAAAGGCTCCTCGGCTCCTCCTCCTTCTGAAGCTCCCATCGGTTCCCACCAACCAGAGGCCACTAACAAGTGTTTTCACAGCTTCCCTAACCAGGATTGACTTCCCTGAACGTACAGCGTCTTTTTTTTTTTTTTTTTTTGCTTCTTCCTTCTTTTTTTCTGATCTTTTTTTATTTTATTTTCAATTTACACATCCTTTAGTGGAAGTTCAATCCGGACTTCCGAGATTTGAGCCGGGCCGCTTGTTTTACATTCGGCCCTAAAAGCGGTGTAAATTGAATTCCATTGTACGTCCCCGACAGTGACTACAAGTGTAAAGTGGCGTGTACAGAGTTGTAGGTACAGCTCCTCTGGGGCCCCGCCCACCTCCCCCCCCCCTCTCAGCCCCTCCCTCACAGCTCCATCAGGGAACCCGGGCGGCACCAGGAAGGAAAAAAAAAGAAAGAAAACAATCAATAAGTCACACGGCATCACTGCATCCCGGGAACCATTCGGCCGTAAATTAGCTTGACAGTGGCGATGAGAAAGGAGGTGGGGTCTGTCTGCGCACCCCCCCCACCCCCCCACCCCCGCCCGGCCCTCCCCTCTTTCCCCCCCTCCTGAGGAGAGTCAAGCACCAAACGGGGAGCGATTGAATGCGATTGAATGCAAAGTGCTCGTTTTCTGGCTGCTGACTTTTCTGCAAGCCTGCAGCCCCCCCAGCTCAGCCCCTCCCTCCCACCACCACCACCTCCGACCCCTGGAGGCGAGACCAGCAGAAACCCGCCTCACATCACAAGGTGTCGTGCTGTCGGTCCCGTGTCACAAAAAGAAAAGGCAGTAATGGTTGCCAAAGATGTGGCAGCATCTTTTTTCTTTCTTTCTCTTTTCTTCGTGCCCTCCCTATCCTCCTCCCCCACCCCTGTTGGTTGGGGTTGTACTCTCTCAGAGCAGAGCCGCGCTCTCAGGCCCCGCCGTGCGGAGGCGGGATTTGATCTCGGTACCTTTGTGACACTTTCGGATGAGGGATAGCGGTTAGTGCTGAACAAGTGACTTGCTGCGCCTGATCAATGGCGCTCCGCCGACAGGCCCCCGCCGAGGAGCCCAGGAGTTATGGGATGGTACCTCGGCGCCGCTCAAAAGCTCCGCCCCTCCGCCCCTCCACCCCTGCCTTGCCTACCGCCACCCCTCACCCCCCCCCCCCCCCCGCCCCCTTTTCCCACTTTCCCACTTTCACGCTTGTTAATGGCAAGTCATCTCTTTCTGTCTCTCTTTTTTTTTCTCCTTCTTTCTTTTTCATGCCTTTGCCGAGAGCTCAAGGTTGCGACAGGGGCATACGCGCACGCACGCACACACACACACACACAGATTGTATGGTGACCTGCTGAACATGTCACATACTGTATGACAGTGTTTTTTTTCCACGATAAAATACAATTTTGACGTTCAGCCGGAGACGACCTGATTCTCTGGACTGTGGAGGTGTGTGTGTGTGTGTGTGTGTGTGTGTGGGGGGCGGGGGGGAGCAAAACTCACCACAGTGAGACCTGGAAATCGAACCCGCCACCTTCTCGCTGTGACCCGCGTGGCCTGATTGTTGTGTGAAGTTATGTGACAGTACTATTTAGACCTGAGTTCTTGGAGGGAAAAGAAAAAGGAAGAAATAAAAAAAGGAGCAGGTGAAGGACGTGCGATGGTTCTCTGTTGCTTGTATCAATTCGTCGCTGGAGGTCTTCAGCGTCTTCAGCCGACCGCCAAGCAAAACCCTGAGTGTAACTCAGAGAACCTCAATGCCAAGTGACCATGAAGTCCAGAATGTCGTCGGTCTTCCGCTAATTTTCAGCTTAGCATAAGTATTAGCATTAGCGGGCTAGTTTATGGCTAGCAAAGTGACTTGAAGAAAATGGGCTGCAGTTCCAAAAGGCAGTTTTCCTTGAAAGGCTCACATGGTTCACACCATCATGACGGCGGGTCACCAGACGCGGGAGGAAAAAAAAAAAAGGCATCAAGGATCAAATGGCGGCCGAGCAAGGGAGGGATCAAAGAGAGAGAGGACACGCGGCCAGACAACCTTTTACCGAGGAAGTGAAGCTTTGGTTACGGATGTGACGGAGGGCAGCGGGTCGGGGAGCAATCATCTCCACGACACCGTCGCACAGCAGGTGGCGCCACTTCCTGCCAACGAGGGGGTTTGACCACGAGGGGTCGATGGGAGGAGAGGGCGGGGGGAGGGGCTCGATGACACAGGACGCCCCTCCATCGACAACGGCCGACGGGTGCTTCTTCCTCTGGCCGCTGACGGCCGCTGTCAGCGTACAATGAAAATATAAAATCCAGGGGGCCGAGTGTCAGAGAGCATTTGACATCCGTCTTAATCAGGTAGAGTCAAACTATGGCCAGGTGGTCATATGTGGCCTGTTAAGCTTTTTAATCAGGCCTGTCAAACTTGAAGTAATGATGCTAATACTCCGTAAGTCATAAAATAGCTGTATTTCTTGATTTTCTTGTGTGTTTTAAGAGTCATTGCAGTAAAGCGCTAAATACCTGGGGGCTTCAAAGACAGATATTTTGTTGTAACGCTTCTGTTCATTTTCAATTGACGCTACTGGCGGCGGCGTGAGGTGCAGGCAGAAGCAGGAAGGCAGGTGAGTCGGGAAGGCGAGCACGAGGGCCCCGTCCCTGGCGTGATTCTCCGTCCCCGGCGAGGAGCTCACGCTAATTAGCTCAGAGGCTAATTAAGATTAGCGCCTACGTCGCTCACCTCCCAACTCCCCCCCCGCCCAATCGCTCCCTGCTGACCCGAGAGCTCTCCCGTCGAAGCGAGGCGGCGGCCTTCAACAGAGCGGAACATGCTAGCGTGCTAAAGCTATTAACCCTGACCCCGGCTACTCAACAGCCCCAGACCCCCACCAACCCCCCCACCCCCCGGCTTACATCTGGTGCAGCACTGGACCAGTACCAAGTCTCTCGGCGGGGCAGGAAGACGGAATACTAGTGAGCCCACAGCTAATGATTCGACTAATCAGCCCCTATTAGCTCCCGTCTCTGATTCGCTAATGCGCCAACCTTTTACCGCTTTTTTTTTTTCTTTCTAATGCTTCTCACGCAGCTGCCTTTGACTTTTAAGAAAAAATGAGGAGAAGGGAGGGGGGAGGAAACGATTCTTTTTTATTTTTTCATTTTTTAAAAAAAAGGGCATTAGAGACTCTTTTTTCCTCGAGAGTCCTCGCTTTTTTTTTTTTAAAGACTCCTTCATTATAAAAACTGTTGTCTGTTTTTGCGCAGCGTGGTTCCATGCGCTGTGATTACCGGGGAGCCGCCTGTCACATCCAACTCTCGCTCAGTGCTTGTCAAGGCCTCCCGCTGATTGGCTGCTGCTGCTCACATGAATGTTTCCTGGAAAAGAGAAAGACAACAACATGATCATTTCAAGGTGCGAAAAAGAGGGAAAAACAAATTCACTTCGCACTATTATGAGTTCCAATTTTTTTTTGTTTTTGTTTTTTTTATATTTTGGCTACCTTCAAAGTCTCTGGTTCAAAGTTGCTCTTTGTTTTTTTGTTTTTTTATGTTTCGCTTTTTGTTTGGTGCTTCAGATTGGCGACGGCAGCGTCTAAAAAATGTCAAACGCGCAGCGGCGTCCCCACAGCGTATATCAGCATTACATTAGCGCCGACGACACGTTGTGAATGCTAACAAAGCTACGTGACTGTCAGCAGTCGCAGCGGCAAACGCCAGCGCCGCTGATGATGCGTGTCAAGTTTTACACGGCAGAGACACAAAAAAAACACACATCAAACGGTTCCAAATAACACACACACATATACCAAGCAACCACCTCCCACCCCCACCCCACCCAACACCCCCTCGGTGACGGGTAACGGGTAGCGGCTAGCGCAAATGGTCATTATCGCAATTCATCCAAGAGTGTGTCAGAAAATAAATAAACAACTCAAAAAATACATATATATATATATATATATATATATATATATATATATATATATATATATATATACAGTTAGTTCATGACAGGCCGTCTTTAGCCACGTTAGCATTGTTGCTAATAAAAGCACTCTTTTAGCTTGGCTAGCAGACAAAGAAACCTAGGTTTTTGTTGTTGGTTTTTCATTTTTTTTTACGTTAGTTCTTACTGCTGTTCTTACTTTAGTAAAGGCTACTTCCTGTTAGTGTTAGCCATGCTACAGACTCTTTAACAGCAGCACGCTAATGGGCTCAAACGTGATATGGTTGCGTGTCAATATACAGTTAACCGCATTGTGTCCGCTTGTACACTCAAACCCTTGAGGCTTTGCGTCTTGAATCACAATTACGGAAACACTAACGTGCTGTTCGGCCAGTTCACACTGTAAAACTGCAAAAATTATCATTTGCTCAATAAGACGAAACAAAGAATGTTTTATTAAAAGGTCTTTCTGTTGAATACAAAGGAGGATTTTCTTTTCTTTCTCTCTTTTTTTCTTCATTTTATGTATTTCTTTGCTAAATCAAAATGAGGCACATTAAGCAAATTAAAGCAGTGGTACAACGCCGTGCGCGTTCAGATGAGAGCGCGGAGGGAGCGGCTTTTGTTTGCGCGTCTGTTTGATCAGGTTGAGGCAGAGGACAGATTAATATTGTATAAATGAATTTATTGTGTAATGTGAGCGATCAAATTAATTAAAGGGGTCCACAGCTGTTGGAGGCGAGCGGGGCCATGAATTTTTCAGTGCTACCACTTCTCCCTAAGATTTTACAATAAATATTTCTGGAGGTCTTGGATGAATTTTTCATGGCTGAGCGGGGGAGATGAAAGGCGAGCGAGGGATCCGGGGGACGGCGGCTCGGCGCTGCTGACACACCACAGAGAGGTGCATCGGCTCCAATCTTTATCAATGGGGGCCCTGGCCGGCGCTATTGCTTTAATTAGCCTGCTTTGTCAAGCACTCCTCCATCAATAAAGAAGACCTTGGACCATGTGTTTGGGCTGAAGGAGGAGGAGGAGGAAAAGGAGGTGTGTGTGTGTGTGTGTGTGTGTGTGTGTGTGTGTGGGTGGGTGGGTGGGTGGGGGCTGATATGAAGGAGACCTTCTTTTTTTCTTTTTTTTTTCACGCTCTCCTACTTTCAGAGAGGAAACGCGAACGGAGCAGCGGGACCAATCTGGTCACGCAAACAAAACCTACAACTCTGCTAACATTCGCTACCAGGGGATTTGTGTGATGATGTCACACGCAAGAGCGTATCCACCCGCCCCGCCCCCCGCCCCCTCTTCCCCAATTCCCCCACCTCACCTGTTCATCTTTGATATCCACTCTGGTGACAAATCAATAAATTATCAATTTCTGCACGCCTGCGTCCGTATCGTAGCAGCCGAGCGTGCTGCGTATTTACTGATTTGCACGCAAACAACTTGTGCTTCACCCTGGATTTGGAATTCTAGGGTGGGAGCATCCTGCAGTGTAACCAACCCAAGAGATACAGACATCTGTTTCGGTGGCCGATGTATCAGCAATACTTCCATGTGGAATTGCATCGTGTTTTGGGTTTTTTTTGGGGGGGCCTCGCTGTGCTAATACGTAGGTAGCAGAGGTGCTGCTCTCAGTGCTCAAGGTGCTCGAGGTGCAGAATCTCAGCTTTGTGCTAAGTGCGACTGAGACTTATTTTGGTTCCAAATAAGCCGTGAAAGAACTGAACACACGGCCGAAAAAGAAGTCTGGATGTATCATCCGCATAGTTAAGAACTTCAAGAGTCATGCTAGTTAAGAACTAGCATAACTTCACAAGGGGGCAGCAGACAGAAGTAGCGCACACCCTATTGACCCGTAATTGCCTAATTGAAGAAATTAAATGAGGAAAACATCATCATCATCATCATCATCATCATCATCATCATCATCATCATCATCCCAGGAAAGGATCTAAGAAGACACCCGGAGTGAGACGCCTTCTCACCCCGCTGTTTTCCAACTCTGCTGCCTGTTTGGTTTACAGCGAGCGCAGGCAGCGAGATGCAGCTCCAGGAACCAAAACAACGTTCTTGTGAGGTTTGTAAGGGGAGGGGGAGAGTCTCGACAACTCAGGGAAATTGTTGTACAAAATTGCAAAATAAAAAAATAAAATAAAAATAAGTTCTTAGCCGTGTTCCAAATAACATTCGGTGCATTGGCAGACTTCAGTGTGTGGTGCACTAATCCTGACATGGGTACCAGAAATGACATCCATGATTTTTTTTTCCCTCTTATTTTATAATTTTAGAGCTAAAAGGAGCATCGCTGACATTTTGTCACATACGATAAAACCTGCACAACAAATTTGTCAGCTCAAGAAGATGTTCCACTCTAGCTAGGCTTTACGGATACTAAGGTCAGCTAGCAAAATGCTAACAACACTGTGCAAGTGGACTCTTTGTGCTAGTGGACATCTTCTTCTTCTTCTTCTTCTTCTTCTTCTTCTTCTTCTTCTTCTCCTGTCTGTGTACTCCCACAGTCAGGACAAAGGCCCAGAGAAAACAGCTCCAAAATACAGGAAATGGGAATCATACAGACGTCTCCACAGTAGCTTGATTGTAGGAGATAAGCAGTCATAATCAGGATGTTTTCTATTTATCATCTTTTTCTTAAGTGCAACGTTTTGGTTTTTACATCAACGTCTCATTTGCTATTGAACGTAGAAAAATTGAACTTGCACAGAGCAGCACCTCAAACCAGAGCCTTCCACGTCAATATGCTAATGTGCTTTGCACCCTCAGCATTCTTCCCCTCTTCTTCTTCTTCTCCCTCCTCGGATCTATTCAGCCGACAGAGAGAAAATAAAGGGGCGGCTCCAGCCAGCACTTAGCACCACCGATTGTTTAATTCTGTTATATTCTGGCCCAATCAATGAGTCTCACTTCAAAGCCATGGGAAGAAGGAAGAGGAAGGAGAAGGAGGAAAAAAAAACACTCCCCGCATCCAAAGTCCATTGATCAGCTCTAATACAAGTCATTAACATACAAGTTGTTAACAAGTGGAGCCTCTGTACTGTATCTCAGAATCAAGAGCGCCATCGATGAAGCCATTTTAGGACTTTTAACGTCTTAGGAACTCCTCCGCTGCAAGAGCGGGTTCACCGCCGCCTCCTTCCTCCTTCCTGCTGCTGTTTCCTTCCCTCCTCCCAGCCTCCAACCCTCACCCACCGCCCCACACAGCCACTCAGCCTCAAACCCATCGGCCACTTAGCTTGACGTAGCGCAAGAGCGGCCCGTGTGCTTTGCTGATGATAAATTCATAAGCCCAAACTGAGGGGAAAGGATCCTACAACCTCGCCAATGGCCGGGGTTTTGCTCGGCGGCTGTGGCGTCCGTATCCTTTTCACCAACAGAAATAACCCGGCTGGCGGTCGGTCGGTCGGTTGGTCGGTCCGCTGGTCCGTGGTCGGTCGGTCAGTCGTTAGCGTAAAAGGGCCATTTTAGCCCCGATGGTGAGGACGGTGAGGAGCCGGGAAGGGAGGGCGGGGCTGGTGGGTTGGGGGGAGAAACAATCCAGCAGCCTGTGATAGCCCCGCCTCCACACACACACACACACACACACACACACACACACACACACACATACACAGCACTTGCCAACGCAGCAAACGCATACGCGCATCTCCGCCCCTGCAAGAAGACGAAGAAGAAGAAGAAGGAGGAGGAGGAGGAGAAGAAGAAGAAGGAGAAGAAGAAAAAAAGAGAAGCTAAATCAAGGCTTTGAAAAACATACAGCGTCTTTAATAATTCAGGCATCGGTGGGTTTGAATGGCCTCTTTAGCCAAGAAATATAGCGGCTCCTGATATAAGATCGCTCCCTCAGGGGCCCCGCTGAAGCGCACTCACTCCTCCTGCTGCTGCTGCTGCTGCTGCTGCTGCTTGAGATGCAACTACCTGCCTGATTACATTGGACAAGGGGGGGGGGGGATGGAATGTAAACAAGAACAAGAGAGTTAGTTAGGGAGGGGTGTGTGTGTGTGTGGGGGGGATAATTAATTATATATTTTTAAATGGTTGCAGGATTTAAGAATGAAAGAAAAAATGTAATATGCATATTTTCTATCCGGAATCTCTGAACTTGCAGCGCAGCCGGCGAATCGACAGCAAAGTTTTGCAGCGGAGCAATTATTGCAGCTGACGAGCATCTTTACTGGGGTTGTGGACGAAACACGGGATTGTAAATATTTAACAATCTTTGCACCCAACGCACATTCATATTTCATCAGGTTTCTTGCAGTTTATACTCTAAGCAAAGTGTCGGGCTGCATAATTATTTCAGTTTAGCAATTTTTTTTTTTTTTTTCACGCCCCTCTACCCCCCACCACCACCCCACCCTCGAAAAACCCACCCTTCCCCCACCCTCCCACCCCCTGCAACACCACCACCACCACCACTTTTCTCTCCCAGCCTATTACTTTCATAAATACAGGAATTTGAGCTGCGGCTCCTCGGAGGGCTAATTTGAGGAAAAAGCAGGCATTAATTAACGGGGGGGCGGGGGGGAGACGGAGGAGGAAGAAATCCCTAAGTAAGCGAGCTGTTGGCAGATATCAAGGATGATTTTCGCCTTCAAAGGAGGCGGCGGATGGATTTGAGAGGATGCGGCGGTTTAATCAATACTGTTGACTCCCGAGGTTGGCAGGTGCGCTCGGCCGGCGCGCGTCTCAGCGGAGACATTTCCATCATTCAGGAGGAAGGAGGGAAGGAGGGAAAAAAGAACGTGGAAACCGACCAACCAACCCCCCAACACACACACACACACACACACACACACACACACACACACACACACATTTCTTTTTAATTCCCTCCCCTTTAATTCAAGATTTTTCATAATAATAATAATAATAACAATAATAATAATAATAACAACAATAATAATAATATATTATATATTCTTTATTTTTTCGCTCTTAGACGAACACAAATCTGGCAACCCTGCTGAAATATTCATCCATTTCCCCATCTTGACCCACAGTCGTCTCAGTCATGGTGTACAGCGTGTGTGCGTGTGTGCATGTGTGCGTGCGTGCGTGCGTGTGCCTGCGTGCACGTGCACGGCCTCCGAAACCTTTTGTTGTAGCAGGACCTCCATCTGCGTGTCGGTCCATTCTCACATCCAATGTGTGCTATAGTGAAATAAATATCAAACTCCTAAATATTTCAGTGCGTTCTAGGAGTAAAGTGGAAGTGTTTTTCCTGACAGGAGCCGCAGCCGCGGCCTCCTGCAACCCCTCCCACCACCACCATGCCCCCCCCCCCCCCCCGCCCCCTCCCCACCACCACCACCACCCTCAACCCCCTCGCCACCGTGAAATGCATTGTGTGCAGCGGCCGAGCCGATCCATCACTCGGCATCTGGCGGGAGAAAAAGCACTTTCCTACGGTGGCGGCGGCAGCAGTGGTGTGTTTGTGTGTGTGTGTGTGTGTGTGTGTGTGTGTGTGTGTGTGAGTGTGTGTAGTTCTGCCAGTGTTGCTGTTTCAGCGGCACCCCGGAGACCTGACTGATGGACACTCTGGTCATCACTCTGGTTGGAGCTCTGGGACCCCCCTCCTCCTCACTCCCACCCCTTCCCCCATGACCACCTCCACCTCCTCCTCCTCCTCCTCCTCCGTCGTCTGCAACCTCCAGCTTGTTTCACTCACCTCTGCTCCTTTTGTCCCAGCAGTGTTGTTGTGCACTCCTCTTTCACTCATTTACTCTTCCTTCACTCCTCCTCACTCCTCCTCACTCTTCCTTCACTGCTCCTCATTCCCTCTTCTCCCTCTCCTCCTCCTTCACTCCTCCTCTTCCTTGTCCTTTTCCTCTTCTTCCTCCTCCTTCTCCTCGCTAACTTGACAGCCGCGGCTGCTCCACCTGCTCTGCTCTCCTCCTCCACTCCAGGTCTCAGGGCCCCTGTTGGCCCGTTAAGGCAGGAGAAGCTACGGCTAGCAGTCTTTAGCGCCAGGATTAGCTCGGCCTCCTTGTGAAGGGATTTTTCTCTCTCTTGCTTCTCATCCTGCCTCGATTTCACATGACAGAAGTGTGCGCGTGTGTGTGTGTGTGTGTGTGTGTGTGTGTGTGTGTGTGTGTGTGTGTGTGTGATTGGGTGGATGCTTTTGCGAGAGAAACGTGTAGAAATAAATCTGTTTCTCTTTTTCCGGGACAAATTTGAGATTTGATTTCCAAAACGTTTGCTCGTCTCCGCTAAACGCAATGAAGCCGGTGGCTGGGGGGGTGTGGTGGGGGGAGTAGGAAGGGGGTTTGGGGAAAAAAAGAAAAAAGAAAAAGAGGGGTGCAGCCGCCGCTGGAGAGGCAAAGTGGGCCGGAAGGCAAAATCTAGGTGATGCGTATGTTCGCCGCTGGGTCTTCCAAGGGAAGGTAGGATCTGACAAAAGAGATCTGTACAACAGGAAAACCCTCCGCTCTGCTCCAGCATGGGATATTAACCCCCCCACCACCACCACCCCCCAACACACACACACACTCCACCCCAGCCACCCCCCACACCCCAAGATAAAGATTCCTCCCCTTAAAACACGTCTCTCATCTCATCTTTTCATCCCGTCTTCTCTTCTTCTTCTTCTTCTTCCCTCCGCCGTGGCAGCAGAAATTAGCCACTGATAAAGCCAAACAGCCTCTCTCTCTCTCTCTCTCTCTCTCTCTCTCTCTCAGACCTCCGGCTCCCCGGTGCAGTCCCAGCTCGCCGTCCCTCGGGTGTTTGTTCAAAAGGAAGGAACTCGGCGCTGCCTCCGGGGGATGTTTAACTCATTGCAGTGGCAAGTATTTAGAGAGAAACTCAACAAGTTTCCCTGGCTGTCAGCGCCGGGGATCCAACTGTCAGCCAGAATTATGTCTGCCAGCCGTCTGACGTGAGCTAATGACCAATTGCGTCATTTTTAGACAAGAAAAAGAAGAGGAAGAAGAGGAGGAGGAGAGAAAAAAAAAAAGCCGCCATCGATGAGAACTAGGCCAGGCGGCGCTGCGTTTTGTTTTTTGTGTTTTTTTTCCTCTCCCGCCGAGCCCCCTTTTTTTCCCCGTTTGAGTTTGAACCGCCGCAGCTAAGTGCATTAAGTGATGCTGATTAACTGAGATTATCGCCACAGCCGGGACGTGATTCCGGTTTGGATGGCGGCGCATAAATTGAGGCAGAGCAAACAGTTTGAGTGGCTGATTAATAATTAAACGTCAGCCGAGGGTACATCAATAAAGTGGTAATGAAGAATATTTGTGCGAATTATCTCTCCCCTCATCCAGGAAATCTGTCACTCCTTTTAGCAGCATTTAGCGCCGGATCGCCTCCTTTCTGTTGTTCTTGCTGGCGCCACTCGAGGCTATTTTGAGTCCTGATTTTGTTGTTGTTGTTGTTGTTGTTTTTGTATGTGATGTCACTTTTGCCGCTGATGAAGATTTCAAGGGTTCAGCTGTGCACCCTAAAGATTGTGTCTCAAAGCATCTGAAAACTCCTTTCTCACTCACTCACTGGCTCCAGCGCTAAAGCTACGCTGCTAATGACGCTATCACTGCGTTTGCTTCTCTTCATCGACACAATTTCCCCCCTTTCTACCCCTCCTTTGCTTTTTTGCCTTTTCATCCAGAAAACCTTGGCGGGCTGATCCGTGCAACCCTCTGGCTACGCCGGCTCGGGTTTAAAATTACAAAACGCAACCACAGACTAAAACACACAAAGCAGAGCACACACACACACACACACACACACACACACACACACACACACACACACACACACACACACACACACACATAGCCACCGAGCATCCTGCAGCGGCCGTCTCAAAACTGAGTCTCTGGTGCCCTCTACCTTCCAGTCATGGTGGCACTGGTTGAAAACCCCCCCCAAAAAAAACACTAGGGTTCATGAACCAAATCTGAGCCGGCATTCTGCTGTTTCCATTCGTGTTTGAGGTTTCCTTTAATCATTTAGCTGACATTTATTTAAAAAAAAAAATAAATAAAAAAAATCTATGGCAACCTGCGAGTTATTGAAGCAGGACAGCCGTGGATGGACATAGGTTGCAAGACGCTGATGCCGTCAGTGATGCTGAAGATAAATTTATATACTTTTTTTTCCCTCTTTGCAACCGCGATGCACCACTTTTGATATTTTATTTACAACGGTGTCTGCGGGTCACTCTTCTCTGGAATAAAACTGTTCCTTTGTTCTGCCTTTTTCCAACACGGTCTGTGGCATGTTGTGTCCACCCGGAGCACCGTTGACCTTCCACGAGGCAGCTACCTGGTTAAAGAAGTCCATTTTCAAGGCTGCTCCTAGCTCGAATCAAAACTCCATTATAGATTTTACCTCCAGGGGAACCCAGGGCTCACAAGGTCCTTGGCAATTTTACCTGAGGAAGAAGCTAAAAGGATTTGAATCTCCCAGGATGAGCCGCCGAAGAGGAGGAAGGAGGGGAGTGTGTGTGTGTGTGTGTGTGTGTGTGTGTGTGTGTGTGTGTGTGTGTAGGGGGGAGGGGGGTGTGAGGACCGAGAAGAGGGTGGGATACGCACCTCAGGACCCGAGCCCCCTAATCTTTCTCTTGCCAAGCAGGGAGAAAAGGAAGAGAAAAAAAAAAAACAACAACAAGAAGGAGCAGGAGGAGGAGGAGGAGGATGGGGGTAAGAAAAAATAAAAAAATAAAAAATGAAGATTCAGACATGGTTCAGTGGCACTGAACCCCAAACATCAGGGCCTGCAGAAGAAGTGGTGTAGGAGCCAGAGAAATGTTGAAAGACGTCAAGGTGGGGAAGAAGGTTCTGCCGCCAGGGGAGCCGCTCTCCAACAAGGCTTCCAACACATTTAACATATATATAAATATAAAAAAAGGAGGAGCCAACAAAAACAACAACAACAACAAAAACAACAACAATGGCCCCCTCCGTGCTGACACCATCCCCAACCGCTAGCGCTAACAAGACAGATGGAGGCCAAAGATGCAGACGGATCACATCAGGACATCTGTCACTTCATGGCAACAGCCTGCTTAATAAGTGACAAGGCTTCCTCACCCCTGGGCACAAGACGGGGGAGGGAGGGAGGGTGTGGGTGAGTTTGGGGTGGGGGCAGGGGAGGAGCAGAGGGTGTGCGGTGTCTCCGAGCATCAGCCGTCAAAGTCCACTTTTTTTTTTTTTTTTTGCAACAACTTGTACCCAATTATGGCCAGTCACAGCCAATATGTGGCCTTGATTATCAAAGCTTGGGAGGAGCGTTTGATCCCCCTTTTTTTTGCACAATACTGTATGTATGTCTTCATTCAAGGGAGGGCAAGGGAGGTTTTAGTAAGGTTGGACAGAAAGAACGGTGCCCTGCAGCAGGAGTCATCCAAACTTTATCGTGCGAGTCATCAGCAAGCGTTAGCAGCGTTAGCAAGGGCGCGAAAGTGCTGTCGCTGAAAAATCTGCCGCCATTCCTCGGAGGCATCATCAGAGGAGTGGCGGGGATTCAGCACATGAGTTTAGCTTCTTCAGAATATTTTCCACACGGGTAGGTTTTGTTTCCGAGCATCCGTGTTGGAAGGATCCCTTAGAAAAAAAAACCTTTAGGAAAAGAGGAATATTGAGAGAGGGTTGACATGGTGGCGCCTGTTGGCTCCCAGCAAAATAGTTGAGAGTTAGCGAAGAGCATGATACTACCTGGTCATTTGACAGGCGAGGACTTGCATTCAACTAAAATTTAAATGAATTTAAATATCTTTTCCACAGTTTGAAGCCTCTGACGTTATGTCAGAGGCCTGCCCCACTTTCCAGGAGAAAGTACCTCCAGTTCTAACAAAATTGCTGCTTTAGAATCGATGCTAATCCGCCAAACTCACTTCCTGTATTTCATATTCGTCTTCCTCTTTGGTCCTTAAGGGCAGCCTGTAGACGCTCCCTGTTTTCGTCACAACTATAAGTAATTGTATGTTTATGGAATCCTATAACAGACAGAAAATGCTTCGTATTTGGATATTTCTTTGCCCGAGGGACGCGTAAGTTTATCAGACCTGAAACACTTCCAACCATTTTACCATTAGTGTAGCCTTTGTGTTTGGTTGAGTATGTTTTTCAGCCGCTTTGGGTCGAACCAGAAAGCAGACAGCCGGTCGTTACAGCGATGAAATGTCTCCCGGTTGACAAGCAGAAACTTTTACCATCGTGAAACAGGATTCACAAATCTGGCTCGCGTTAGCATTTTCCTCAGGTTGCAGAACGGTCGGATTAGCCTGCTGTTAATCTGATGACCATTTCCTACAAGCGCAGTGTGGCAGTGTCACCCTGTGAGGCGAACACGTGCACTGAGTGTTTGTGACGAGCGCTGATCCCAAGGAAGTAATGAAGGCAGGAGCTACAGGCACTGTTTTTTTTTTTTGTTGTTGTTGTTTTTTTTATCCACCTGATGGCGGATTTCTAACAACCCGAGTGTCAGGCTGCCTTAAAGTCATGTGTCTCCCGCTTCCTCTCAGCCGAAGTGCTGAGTGCCTCAGTGCCCAATTTCCCAGAGGGCCGAGGGGCAGAATGAGACAATGTGAGAGCCTGGTGTGATTCTCTGTGTAAGCCTGAATACCAACAGACCAAAGCAAAAAGCTAACAGCAAGTAGAAACAAACATACACTGTTAATACCCACAATGCAGAAAATAAAAGAGCAAGACATGGTGGGGGGGGCTGCTTCTTGTTCTTGTCCTTGTCTCGGCTATGAACTGAAACCATGTGAAAGGTTCCCTGTCTTTAAACAAAAACATACATTTTTAATTTATTTTTTAAATAAGACTCGTTTTTTTTTTTCTTCTCCTTTTCACCTCGTAATCAGTTCAAGGGCATTATATTTTCAGGCAAGTCATTAAAAATGACTTGTTTAAAAATATTGATAATCGGTTTTTGAAATCCCGGGCGTTCAAAGAACAACGCAGGGAATCAGCTTTTAAATTGTCTTTGTGTAGCTGCACTTTCACACCACTAGGAGGAGACAGCGGTCCAGAATTGAGAGTGATGAAAAGCTGCCAGAAATGCCCCCAGTCAGCAGTTCCACGGTTCATTGTGAGAACATGTGCACGGCCACGAAGAATAACAGTTGGAACAAACACAAAGTGTGATGAGCAAATAAGAACTTTGATCATCACAATCATAACGGTGCCGGCCTTCGTGTAATTGCCTTTATTTTTTGTCTGCCAGATTTCAGAACAAGATTGACAAAGTGCTGAGCAGAGTAAATAGGTAATACACAAAGAGATAATAAATACGTACAACAAATTACACACAAATTACACATTAAATATATGCTCGCAGAAATAAAAACAAAACACTCAAAAAAAAGATCATGAAGAAAAAACTGTTACAGAATGAAACAAATCCATTGTATCAAAATACAAAATGAATCATTTGTGGGGGAGGGGAGGGTACACAGGTCCAAGTGGAATGAAAATGGATTGTAATGGCAACAAGAAGCAGCTGGCACAGGAGATCAATGACTGGTTTAATGATGAAGAGTCAGAGTTGTCTTAGATCAGCGGCAGCAGCAAGAAAGTCCAGGTCCATTTGTGAGGTTTTACGCTTCAAATTGTGTTTGCATTCCAGTTCTTGTCATTGGAATTTTGGGAAATCATATTTCCACTGATGTGCGTTGCATACAAAAAGTTTAGAAAAGAAAAGGTGACCAAACTGCTACTATGCAATTGAAAAAAAAGCCCCATAAAGTAACAATAAATTAGACACATATAAAAACATTTGATAAACGGTGAACAGTTCTAGAAACCATTTCACGCTTCCCCCCAGAGGAGCCAACCTTGTATGGGCTGTGCATTTATAGGTCGCTAGCACTTAATGAAGCATAACAACATACTGTACCCTGAACATCTGTTTCTAAGTAAAAAACAAAAAACATCGTCCTTGCAGCAAATAGAGGCGACTACCGCCCATCACTGAGACATTTGCAGCCGTTAGGAAAAGAGACGCTAGATTCCTGATTGATACTGTCTTTGACCTCCGGGGGCAGCGAGTCGAAGAGGTGGTCCTCCACGATCAGGCAGCTCCGACGCAGCAGACAGCACTGGCCCAGCTGAGGTGGCAGGCGGTCCAAGCAGTTGCCCTTCACCTCTAGGTGCGTCAGCTGCGACAGCTGGCCAATCTTCTCCGGGATGGTGGAGATGCAGTTGTGGCTGAGACACAAGACCCTAAGCTTGGCACACTTGAAAAGCTGCTTTGGAACCACCTCCACCCTGTTGCCGCTGATGGCAAAATGCTGGAGGTTCTGCAGGAAACCCACCTCGGGCGGTATGACCACAATGGAGTTGTGGCTGACTTCCAGGTGTCTCAGCTTGAGGAGGGAGAAGAGCGATGAAGGGAGGGACTCCAGCTTGTTGTGTGAGAGATAGAGCGACTCCAGGTTTTTGATGTGGCTGATAGACATTGGAATGGTGATGATCTTGTTGTGCCAGAGCTTGAGGCACGTCAGCCTCTTCAGGTGTTGGAAGCTGATGATCTCCTCAATGGTGCGGATGTTGTTGGACTTCAGATCCAGCTCCTGGAGGTTGGTCAGGCTGAAGATTGCGTGAGGGATCCTCTCCAGCTCACAGTTGAGGAGCTCCAGTTCAGCCAGATTCATGATCTTCTTCAGGCTGTTCAGCACCAACAGTTTCGTACCATCATTGTGAATGACCAGCTTGATCAGGTGCGGCGACAGATCCGTTATGTTGGTCGGGATCTTTGTCAGATTGCTTTTGAGGTGCAGGACTTTCAAGTGCCTGAGGTCCCGCAGGGACTCCAGTCCAATCATCTTGTTGTTCTCAGAGTTCAAGTTACCAACCAAGTACAGCTCCCTTAAATTTTTCAACATGTAAACCCAGCTGGGAATCTCAGCCACGTCTGTGAACTTGACATGAAGGCACCGGAGGTGATCACGGAGGAAAATGAAAGCAGTCTGTTCCACTTTGGCAGGACAGTGGTAGAAGTGCAGCTCCTGCAGGTTTATCATCTGTGAGATCTTGGCCGTGATTCTGGCCTCAGGGATTAGCTCCAGTTTGAGGATTTCCAAATCGGTGAGATCAAACACGGCATCGGGAACCCCCGAGAGCATGAAGAGGTGGAGTTCCAACTTGTCTTGGGGATTGCGAGTGACGTGCTGGCGCAACTTTTCAAAGGTCCACTCTTGGTTCAGGCTAATCTCCCTGAGTTTGTTCTCACTGACCTCAGAGAGAAAAACCCCAAAGCGCTTTGAGTAGAGCTGGTCGTATTGGTCAACCATGTGCAGCAGGAAAGCAAAGTCATTCTTAACGTCCGGAATATCACTGAAGCTGCTCTCCTCTCTGACTTTCTCAAAGGAATACTCCTTCAGCGGTCTCCGAAAAAGCCAGAAGAGCGTGTATATGCAGATGACGCCATAGACACAAATGAGAGCAATGTAACTAATGAGGAGTTTCTTTAACATAAAAGCCATGTTGTGCGTACACTGGAACTTGGCATAGCCAGTCAAATGCTTTATTTCAGGCTCACACACATGATCAAAATCTATAGAGGCAACAAAAGTCATTGTATAGCACAGAATCAGAATGAATTTGACTGTCTTGATGACTGTCTGCATGGCGTATAGCCTGTAAATCAAGTCACTGTCCTCCACGTGAGCGCGGAATTTACGGACTTTTTCGAAGAGGGCTTTCGCCTGCTCGCCATCTTTCTTGTCCAGTATGGTCATGGAGGGAATTTCACTCACGAGCCTCTCCACCGAAAACGTGACCCCGGATTTGCTGAGTATCGGAGCCGACTGGTTGGGACTCCCCTCCTCGCTGCTGGTGGACAAATGCTTCAGGAGGGAGGAGGCACCGGCCAGACGCTGCTTGTTCTCCTCCGAGTCCTCGCATGCCGTCTCAGAAAGCGCCTTGGTGGTCCACGGGGACTCGAAACACTTTCCCAGGATGGAGACAAAATGTTCGATTTTGGAGCTCGTCTTTGGATACTTGAACCAGAAGTTGCTACTGACCATCAGAACAATGGTGTGGATCAGGGCGAGGTATGGGAAATACTTGGAGTACCATGGTAGAGCGACGTGGTAGCACATCTGATTGACAAAAACATACTGCTGAAAATCCAGCTTGGTCCGGACACCTGTAGGCTGAGGCTGCCCAAAGCTTGTGGGCGACTGTGTGACGTGTATCTTGGGCGTGCTGCTCTCTGGAGGCCTCTTGGCCATCAGAGGAGCAGCTTGTTCTCCAATGGTGCTCTCTTTGTCCCACAAGCTGTCGGCTGTCTCTGGCAGTTTGGGTCCTAAGAAGGTGTCCACCCCATCTGAAGTTGGCTCCAGAATGGGAAGACAAACAACCTGGTCTTTGGTTAGCTGCATTGTTCCCGAAAAGATGGCCAGCATCAGCATGACGATGCCAAGGTAGTCCATGAAGACATCCCACCATGGTTTCAGAATGCGGTAAGTTGGCTGGATGTCGTTCAGCGATGCTACTTCTGTGAGGGTGAACATTCCTGCAAGAAAGTAAAAATATCTTGATTAGAATATCCCTAACAGTGTCAAGACATTTCTGCCATGTCATTGAGCTGCGTCAATACATCATGTTCGTTGTACAAGACTGTTAGCTAACTTTGTAAAACATTTTAACCCATATAAACACTGTGCCATAATGTTGTGTGATAGCATAAACCCCAAGCAATGTAACAGAAACTCTAATACCATATTTAGGATTTAGGTTTGGGGGAAAAAAATAGAATGGAAAGATATGACGTACTGACAAATATTTAATATAGATTTACATTTTCTGCTGGTACACAAATACATTTAGATGATGCAAAGGCAACAATGGCTTAGTTTTCTTGACTGAGCGTGTAACACATGTCTTAGTGTATTTTTATTGTATTTTTGTATTTGTAATCAAACGCAGGACAAATCTAATTAGATAATAAGATAATAAATATTTCACAAGTTATTTTTGATCATTGCATAGCGTTTACACATTGCACGGCTGTAACTAGCTCGCAAAGACAGAGGCCAAGTATGCTTTTGTGCGCAACACATCAAGCCTCACATGTTGTATTGACCGGTTGCACTACTGAGTCAACAGATTGCTGCATAATCATAATTGCATAACTGTGATAATAGAGGAAATACAGAAGTCAGTAAACCACCACTGCTACCACTGGCTATCATCCTGTTGTAACACATTTTGACACACTCACATTTTGACACATTTTGATACACTCCTTTCGTAGAGGATTTTATGGCCACTGAATCTTTCTGTGAAAGCTGTGACATCCATGGTGAGTGACCATGAGTTCTATGACATCTGGGGCAGGAAGAACGGGCTGCCTGTACGCTGCCTGGCTCAGGCGGAGGGAGCTTGGAGAGGACAGCTTTGACACATGATTATGGATTAGACGATGACACATTGGCCCCTAAACTTGGGCGACAGTCAGTGCACACTTGAGGTCCAGGGATAAACCCACAACACACCCATGCCGACACCATTTCTCTGCTGCAGGCCCAGTGTTTGTATGTAAACACAAGCTGACCGCCACCTTTCTCAGGGAAACCCGCACTTGTTCGATATTAATGATGGAGCCATTCCGCACATTACTCAACAACACATCTACTTCAGTGCACAAATGGTGACAAATAGTCCACTGGTGTAACCCTGCTAAGCATAAAGGGGACATCACAGTCTCGTGGTGCTGTTTAAAATGTAGCACATGGTGGTTGTGGGGGTGGGACAACAACACGGATGTGCGCACTCATCGACAGACACACTGGAGTCTTTTGTGCTCGCTGAAAGCATGAAGGTCACTCGGTGTTGAATGAGGCTGCGAAGCAGGCTGAGACCGGCTGGCTGCAGCATATAGACGCATCCATGCAAGCCCCGAACCGGAGGGAGGCAGGGAGAGCCTTTAAACGCAGCACGGCCACCTGGGGTGGGGGGGGTGGATAAGCGGGAGTCGCGCGCACGGCGAAACGTTTAACTGACCCTTTGTGAGCATGTTTAATCACGTCCGTGCACAACTAGCTTGCCTGCTAGCAACACGGGTTGGCTACACAGCAGCGCGTTCCGGTAAATACCGGCGGGTCCGGCGCGATAAAGCCGCAGCCGGTAGTCGGGTGTCGTGTCGTGCCGTGCCGGGCCGGGCCGGGCGGACTCACCTTCAGGAGGTCCGGTCGACTTGGGTCTTCGATGCCGGCGGTACCGATTGGCGCCTCCCGTCACTGGCCATGCTCGGCGGCGGCGACGAAGCGCTCCATTCTTGGCTGGCACCGAGGGCCTGCTGGCCGGGGCTGTAAGCTGCTTATAGCCGACTACCCCCCACTCCGCCTCAGATGGTCGAATCCTCTGCCTCCGTCCTACTGGCAGGCAGCGCAGCAGCACCAGCTGCTGGAGGTGGTGCAGCCCGCCGCCGGATAGATAGATGGATAGATGCTGGACAGGAGCCGGACACTTAGCACCACCACCACCACCACCACCACATAGTGTACACTGACAACAGCCCTGTTTAACCATGAAATATGAGTGGAGACCACTGAAGCACGCGCGCGCGCGCGCGTTCACACACACACACACACACACACACACACACACACACACACACACACACACACAGGGAGCGAGAGGTTGGGCTTGAGTGATCGTGAAGATGTTACTCTAATTAGCAAAACAACTTTATAAAATCAAATGTAAAAAGAACACACAACCCTATCTATCTATCCATCTATCTATCTATCTATCTATCTATCTATCTATCTATCTATCTATCTATCTATCTATCTCACAGAATTGCTCAAGTTCCATGTTGCTCTTTGATTCCACTCAGTGTCTTACATTTACGTTACATAACAGCCTCATTGTTAGGATTCAGAATTGGTGCCTAAAAGAGAGGAAATGAGACTTTTAACAACAACAACAACAACAACAACAACAACACAGTAAAGACGCTGTCATCAGCTGTCTGAGGCCGAGCTGTAAAATGTCATGTGATAGAATCAACAACGGTGATATGTGACGGACGGAGACTGTTGTGTAAACATGTGAGCAGTAGCCTTTTGTTCTTCTGAATTACAAATGATAAATAATCCTAAATAAATCTGTCAGGCCAAAATCCTGCTGAGGCTCTGATCTGGGAAATGTCAGGCAGCTGAGGGGCAGTCCATTTCGTTTTTCCCAAATAACTTTCAGAATGCTTCTAAACTCCTGGGACAACTTTATTTTTCCTTCAAGGGCACTGAGTGTGTTGTGTGTGCATATGACAACACTCTAATCTTCTTTGTTTGCTAATCCCCACCAGGAGCATTTTATTTTATCATTTAAATGAGACTGGACAAAATGTAGACCACTTATACAAATCAAAATCTGTTTACTCTTGTTTTGCATTACATTTTTTTTTTTTTTTTAAGCTACTGAATATGAACATCACTGATGCAGAAGACAACAAAAAGTTAAACATTTGCAGATTTTTATTAATCAATGTCATAAAAATAGTGCTTATAAAAATATGTACTTTTTTATAACTGTTGTCCTTTATGGCGTAGACAGCATTAGCATGACATTGTCTTATAAGGTTTATTTACCCAAGATGTTGTTTTTACCTGGTGAAATACATAATTATATTATTTAATATTTATTTATTTTCAAATAAAAAGCTCCTTGGATATGTTAATACTGCATAGGACTGTACTTATATAGTATTAAAACCTTTTGCTTGCTATGAAGTTGTGAACTAACAGTCCAATCAAGGCAACAATAAGGTAATAAAAATATATATTAAAAAACACAGCAAATCTAAGGCTACTGGCAAACAAATGAGGTCTCTCAGAGTTACATTCAGTGCATATTTTGTTGTTGCAGTAATAATAACAAAACAGTTTGGTAAAAAAATAAAAATAGAAAAAAATAAAATAAAACTGGCCTCATTTTCCGTTGTGCAGAATTTGGTTAAGTGGTCCATAATAGTTACTCACTAATTAGTAATATATCAATTGAAAATAAATCTCCATGGACTGGATGAGGTGAGCAAGAGGCCCAGCAACCTGAAACATCTTCTTAAGAATACAAAACAGCAGTATAAATACATTCAATTTGGTGTGTTAGTTTAGACTGTTTTAAAGGGGACATGAGGTTGAATTTAATTCCGCACAAACCCAGAACAGTTTTCAAGCCACTCCTACTTCCAGTCTGAGAGCTAAACTCTGGGTTTATGCTAAGCTAATGTCCAGATACAACTAAGATAGATTAAAAACTACAATTGCAAATGATGGATAATTAAAAAAAAACAAAAAAAAAAAAACACACAAATTTTCTTCCTTACATCTTTTAAAAAGGGTAATTCTAATCTCAGGTATTGAAACAGTACATCACCAGAAGTAGATCAATCCATTAAAAAGGCTCTTTATCATTAGACAATGCCAACAGCAGGCACTGACAACAACATCATCATCAACAACAACAACAACAACAACAACAATAAGGCATTTCACTCTGCCTTCATTTGGTCCCTGACGTCCGAAGGCAGAGTTTCAAACACTGTCTCTTCCACTATAAGGCCGCTGCGCTTCAGGGCGCGACAGCAGCCAAGCTCTCGGGGCAGAATCTCAAAGTGGTTCCCCCTGAGCTCCAAGTGCGTGAGTAGAGCGAGGTAGGAAATCTTTGGTGACAGTATGGACAGGGAGTTTTTGCCCAGCTTCAACGTTTTGAGTTTCTTGCAAAAGAAAAGCTCATCTGGCAGATTCTCAATTTTGTTATACGTGACGGAGAAGTACTGTAGACTCTGCAGGACGCCAATTTCCGGCGGGATGAAGCGGATGTCATTGTTGGATAGGTCCAGATAGCGCAGCTTGTTGCACAAGAACAGATGTGAAGGCAAGATCTCGATCTTGTTATGGCTGAAGTAGAGGCGCTCCAGGCTGCTAAGCTTCTTGATGTGCTCCGGTATGTACATGATGCTGTTGTACCAGAGTTTAAGGCAAATGAGTTTCCGAAGATGTTGGAAGCTAATGATCTCCTCTATCGAGCGGAGATTGTTCTCCTTCAGGTCGAGCTCTTGCAGATTGGTCAGGCTGAAGATAGCATGCGGGATTCGCTCCAGGTCACAACGCACCAGCTCCAGCTCAATCAGATTCGACATCTTCTTCAGGTTGTTGAGCATGACCAGCCTGGTGCCATCATTGTGGAGATAGAGTCGCTGCAGATGACTGGACACATCCACAATAGACTGCAGTATCTTGGTCAAATTGCTCTTTAGGTACAAAGTTTTCAGACACTTCATCTCCCGCAGTGACTCGAAAACAATGTTTTTGGAGGCATCAGGGCTCAGGGACCCGATGAGATGGAGCTCCTCCAAGTTGCGAAGGCCGTACATCCAGTTGGGAAGCTCCCTGTTGTCGTCAAACTTCACCCGGAGCACTTTAAGGTTCTCCTTGAGGAAGGAGGTGGCAGTTGTGTGCAACTTTAAGGAGCATTGGTAGAGAGACAATTCTTGGAGGACCTCCAGCTGCGAAATGGAGGCAGGTATGGTGACATTGTTGATGATCTCCAGCTTGAGCGACTGCATCTCCGTCAACTCGAACACAGTGTCAGGTAGACCAGGGAGCATGAAGAGCTGCAGTTCCAGCCTATTGTTGGTGTTAGTCTGAAGCTTTTGACGCAACTTGTCGGTGGTCCACTCGTGGTTGAGGTTGAGCTGTTTCAGTTTGTTCTCACTGACCTCCGACAAGAAAACGGCGAATCGCTTGGAGTACAGCGGGTCGTACTGGTCGATCATGTGCAGCATGAAGGCAAAGTCGTTCTTCACGTCCGGGATGTCGCTGATTCCCGTCTCCTGCCGTACGTACTCGAAGGAGTACTCTTTGAGGGAGCGGTAAAACAGCCAGTAAGAGGTATAGAGGCTAGTCAAACCGTAGACCGCCACCAAACACAGATAGCAGTAGGACAGCTTGGAGAAGAGGTGAGCCATGGTGTGATTGCACTGAAAGACTCTATAGCCAGTCATGTCCTCGATCTCCACTACACAAGCCACCCCGTTCTGCACTCGATTCACGAGGGAACTATTGTAAGCGATGATCAGCAGGAATTTAAACACCTTAAAGACGGTCTGGCGGACATACATCAAATACAGGATGTCCCCTTCCTCTACGTGCAAACGGAACTTCTTCACCTTTTCAAAGAGAGCTTTAGCTTGTTCACCCTCCTTTTTGTCAAGCACGCTTGCCGATGGCTTGTCAACAACAACTATTTTCTCTGGGATGGACCGCAAAGACTGTGTCTTTTCCAGGTTTCCCTCCCCGGGAGACATGGTTATGTATGATCTGGAGGCGCCACCCTTCTTTTGATCCTGCTCTTCAGGGTTTTCTCCAGACACCTCTGACAAAGCACGAGTGGTCCAGGGGGAGTCAAAGCATTTGCCGAGCATCGAGATAAAATGCTCTATCTTGGAGCTAGATCCCGGGAACTTAAACCAGAAGTTGCTACACACCATGAAAATCAGAGTGTGTATCAAAACCAAATAGGGAAAGTACTTGGCATACCAATGGAGAGCCTTTTCATAGCACATCTGATTGATGAAACTGTACTGCTGGAGGTCCAGGTCTGTTTTCAGCCCAGTCATTTCTCTCTGTACCATGGGTGGAATTATGTCGATGGCACTCGAGTTTTCTGCACCCGCTGGATTTCTCTTTGGAAGGCAAATTATCTTATCTTGCATTACCTAAAAAGAAACAAACAACAGTTAAAACAGAATTTTATGCAACTGAAAACAAAAAAGCGGCCAACAACAGTCATACCTGAAGTATCAGAAGACTAGTTGGTTCAGTCACAATTTGACTGTTCCGAGCGGTGCATTGCAAAAGTAATGAAAAGCCATTATTTGTTGCCCTGGACAACTACAATACCACAATAAGTATTGTAGCATGTCCTCGCACCTGAGGTACTATCATATCAGGTCCATAGGTAAAAAAAAAAAAAGAGAGAAGCCAGTTTCCGAGTATACTGACTATATCTTAAGTACTATGCAATGCAGTAAGTACAAAGATTGGACAATATATCTTGTTATAATATATTGTGTATGTTGTGACAAGGAACTTTTTTAATGATTTCCTCCAAAGCTGATTGTTTGTGCCTCCTCTTTTAAATCGGGATTAAACATCAGTAAACTGCTTTCTTTCTTAAATCGTTTTCACAGTAAACAAGACGAAACAAGATACAGTATGTACATTATCTCCTGCCACTTAATGTCCCTCAAAATACTGAATTCTGCAAGCATATGTGGGAGGAGATGTTGAAACTGAACCCAGCTGGAGCTCAAAGATCAGATCGAATTCTGTAAACTCTCCTCTCTAATTGTAAGTGGGGGGATTTTTATGCACCGTTACTAAAAAGAACAGCATGCCGATGGTACTTGACTTTTCAAATAAACTATTTATCCTTTCTGTTAACAAACTGTCTATGCTAAGTCAAACCATCCGATCGACAAAGTGGTAAATGGCTGCTCACAAACAAGACAAACACCGAAAATGTTTGTCTTTGAAAATGTTTTGGTGTCCTTTCCAGCGTTTACTCTACCGGCTGCATGCAGGGAGCCAAATAATGTTCCTGCTCCACACTTTGGAATCCTATGTTTACGAAGAGGGGCTGGGCAGGGAAATGTTTCCACCGCCAAACTCCTGACGGGGCTCAATGCTTCCTTTGCTGCGCCGGCTCCAGGTTGTAAAAGTGGAGAATGGGCGGCTGTGAGCTGCTGCCAAGGCAGGATGCCGGGCAGAAATGCTGCATCACTCCAGCCAGGATACATTAATCCATCTGCCTGTAATGGGAGGGAGCGCGGCGGAACGCTAACTTTACCAGCACTGATGGCATTATAACCCGTTTTGAAAGGCAGACAGGCCATTATTCAATCTTGTGAAATGCAGTGATTTGGAGCCCCCTCACCCCGTGCTATACCGACCTGAAGGGTGCAGCCAAAGACACCAATCATGAGCATGATGACAGACAGATAGTCTGTGAACACATCCCACCACGGCTTCAGCACTCTGAACGCTGGCTGCTGCTCAGAGAATTGCCGGAATTCCATAACAGGAATCATGATGCCTGCAAAGAAAGATAGAAGAGTTAACACGCGTGACCCTTGAGCCACACAATGGAACAAAACAACTGTCCGAGGGACCAAACAATGGGTGTGAGAGCTTTGGATTTCTATTTTTCGTCTGTGATGAGTTCAACACATCCTTTGATTTAATGCCAAGTCAATTTTGCTCTTTATCAAATGCCACAGTTCCTAAATAAACACTTTCACGCAAGCATGAGTTCACAATCTTGAAGCCAGGGCATCGTTTGCTGCGGTAACTTCCTGCCATTGTCACAACTAAACCCCGCCTCAAGTTCCCGCCTCTTTCTCCACAAAGGATGCTGATAGGTCTGGTCATATATTAACTGGATGAAAGCAAACCAGATTCAAGGTTTCCTGTTTTAGACTGATTTAAAAACAAAAACAAAAAAATTAGGCATAGAATAAAAAAAATGTCTAGTCTTTTAAATCCACAACACCTTTGCTTTACCTGTGAAAGACCTTTTTTGCCTTAACAGCAGTCACTACAGAAGACAGACTGTGCGGACGCCGCTCTTCCTGCACACCTTGTGTGAAGTGCTCACTCCAGGCGCCAGCTTCCTGTTTGCAGGATCAGCAAGGCAGCAGTTTGACTGCAGTGCCTCTGTTGCCCTACATTATAATTTAGTGCTTGTCCTGTAGTTCACCAACCAGGGGTGACGCCTGAGCTTTTCCTGTTCACTGAACTCTTAAGTTTCATTTTAGCTTTGAGAAGTTAGACACTTTCACTTAAAGGTACCATATTATGAAAAATTCATTCCAGCAGTGTTTCATTCCAATAATCGGTGTCTCCCTGGTAAAGAGAAAAGTCAACCTTTCTGTTCAACTGCATGCTCCACTTTTCATAAAACGCATGTGTATGTGTGGAAACGACCCCTGCCTGTGATGTCACAAAGGGTCTTTCATTTGATTCCTTTCCAGAGTTACAGTCCCAGCCAGATGTTGGCTTCGCTCTGGTTTTGCCCCCTTCCAACAAAATGTTGATTTATGCAGGAAGCTGGAAACGGAGCTAAATGTGCTGTTTACTGGAGATCTACAGAAGGTGCTTTTTAATTATTCAATATACAACCACCCCTTGGGAAAAACACAGATCTGAAAATGGGAAGAATCCAGATCTCTAAAATATTATCCAATCACAGACTGTTATTGTCTCAAACTCTTGCAGACAGCTCAGTACCTTTGTCGCTAAGAGACAGCAACAGTCAATAGCCCGACACTTCTCTGAACTTACACTGTGGTTCATTATTAATGAGTTGAGCTGCTGCTATGTTTGGATGAGAGCAGGCAGGATCTTTGGAAAGTTGTTATGACGGTTCTATTAGAGTTTGTGATACCAAGTATCGCAAAATCCTCCCATTCGCCATGGCAACAGGGTGGACGGAGGTAAACCACTTTGGGGATGTTTACTGTGAAAAATGTTAAGCGCTGCTACTTTCATCATAGTGCAGATTCAGCCAAATTGCTGCAGCTGTTCCTCTCTTCAGTCTGCTACATCAATCTGAGTTTGTGCTCTGGGTCTCAGAAAAAGAAGAAGAAGAAAAATGTCTCCTTGGGAGTAGAACAGCATGACTTTCTGAAGAGTCTTCATAAAAATAATTACAAGAGAAACTGCCAGCCTTCAGTATTTCATTTCACTGCCTCCTGAAGATTTAAAAGGTTAAGACATGAATTCATTTAATCACTGGGGTGTAGGCGGAAGATGGAGGCCCAAAGAAAGAGAGAACATTTCCAGACATTAATGACTAATGGGCTAAAAAAAAGAACTGACTACAGTAGTCCAGAAATCACCCTAATTGTGATGAATCTCTGCTTAATTCACTGCACTTACTACAGATTTCACACACACACACACACACACACACACACACACACACACACACACACATATATATATATAAGATGTATGAGGTCACAGGGGCTGGTAGGCGTCAAATGTTTATCTTTATCCTCGTATAATTCAGCGTCCTGTCTGCCTCAGACATCCCAACATCTCATAAACAGCCCACCTCCAGTTTACAGTGTTTACGGCTCCCGCCAACCAGAGTTTGCTCTCAGCGTAACCAGCCTAATTCAGCTGAGCTGCTTCAGTGGCACGTTTAGACAGAAAAATAGAAATAAATTTAAAAATGAAAAAATCCAGACACCTTCTAAAAACCAACGGTACTTTTGAGGGTAAAATAAAAGGAGGAGGCGGGGAAAAGGTGGGAGCTGAAAGCGCCACTCTGTATTGGCTACACTTAAAAACACTCCCGTCTTTCCACTGGATGAGTCAGCCACTGAGCCGAGCTGACCAGGCCATATCCTTGCCCCCCCCCCCCCCCCCTTTCCTGACAGGAAATTCGTCTGAATCCCAGATATCCCAACGCAGACATGTTTGGAACACACCCAGAGCCCAGGGCGACCACACACATCCGCGTTTAAAGGAAAGGACACGGAACAGGGCGAAAACTCTGCAATGCAGAGGGGAAACTTTGATTCAGCACTTTCCACATTAGAAAAAAGCAGCGAGAGGACCAGAGAATCAGTCTGAGATGACCGCGGACGAGTCAGCGAAGCAGCCGGTTCAACCGTCCAATAAATAAATAAATAAATAAATAAATAAATAAATAAGAAAAAGAAAAGAAAGAAACGAAAAGGAAAGGAAAGGAAAGGAAAAAAGGGAGCCCTGAACGCGTCCCATGTGACATGTAGTTACTTAAAGCGCCGCTTAATGATAAACTCAATGTATTCACCTGATTAAATGATTCGCCCTCTGGATGACGTCCTGGATGCTCCGCGTTCATGCGCCGACGGCCGGGATCATGATGTGTCCGTCCTGCCTTGTCCTGTCCGCTCCGCTCCGCTCCGCTACTCACACTCGCACTCTCACACGTACGCACACATACTCCTCCAGGATGCCGACACACACTGACCACACCAGCGGCGTTGTGTCAGAAACAGGGGGGCGTGGACCGACTGAAGTTAGGGATGATGTCACAAGCAGCGGGCGGCAGCTCAGACACCCTCTGTGTTGTTGTTGTTGTTGTTGTTGTTGTTGTTGTTTTTTCCTAACGCGGATGGAAAGTAACAGTTTCACAGCAGTGTCGCAGGCAGGAACAATGCCCTTGAAAACGAATGCAGATAAACTGAAGGGCAAAGTGAGGAAAACTGTAACTGCCAGAGCTGGAGCCAATACTTCTCCATAGTTACGGTTGCTAACATAGGATTGGACAGTGTTTCAGGGAGGGTCTTGGAGACTGTAAATAGGATGACCAATAAAATACATTATTGCAATAACTTGCAAGAATTTCCTTTTGCAACTCTTATTTAATTCACAAAAAAATATATATTTTGCTCAAACAGACACACCCAAGTGAATCAACCCAAGCCCGTTACTGGCAGCATCTCTTAATCAGAGGGTTGAGTGTACTGTTTTCAAAGTGTCATACTCGTGGAGACAGCCAGACACTCTTGGAAAATGGAGACTGGGTTGCTGAGGATTAAACTTAAAGTGATTGCAGAGGCGGTCCCGGCTAGTTTTGCGCCCCGCCCAAATTTTTGGAGGCCAGGGGGTGTCCAAGGTCAGTGAGAGGGTGCAGCTGTACTGAAATGTACGATGGAGAGGTGGGGGGGGATTATGTCGGACAGAACGCACTTTTCTTGTGTTTTTTTGAAGGACGCCCCCAAATAGATTGCGCCCTGGGCGGCTGTCCAAATTGCCCACAGCAAAAACAGCCTCTTCGTGACTGATTATTGTATCACCCTTGCCAGACTGCCTTTGGTTGCTAAGCCATGAACTGACAGCGATTCTTGTGTCTTTCTTGGACTTCACTGAGGCTACAAATGAGACAGTTTTAAACCCGCCTGTAGTCTGGCTTCCCTCTGCACGTCACCCTTGCACTGCTAGGGGCACTTTGAAGCCTTTACACTGACCTTTACACTATCATTTCCATCTGACGCTGCTAAACGGAGCACAGTGCAGGCCTATGCCTTGTAAGTCATAGGAAATGTAAGTTGCTGCCAAAACAGGTAAATGTGTTTTAAGATGTCTTTGGCACAAACCCTTTCAAAGACACTCACCGATAAGTTTATATTTACTTTGAACCTCAGTTGGGACAATAAAGACTCTCATCTTGAAATAATTTGACCCACATAAATTTACATATTTTCTCACATTATGAGGTAATTGCAGTGGTGCTATTAATTAGGACATCTAATGAAAACATAACTTTCCACAGTGCTTTAACAGATTTACAAAAGGACAAGAAATTCAAGAAACATGACACAATCGAGCACACAAAACAAACAGCCAAACAATTTAATTCAATTTGTATTCCATATTCCATTAATTATATGCTATTAATCAATTGACATCCTTAAAGAATAAAACAACAACAATAAGGTACTTTGCAGTTTGTAAATTACGTCTGGTTTTGTCAGTATAGCCATGGCAACTCTAATTTCCGATATCCCATTAACGCTGCACCTTTGTCTACGCCCCGTCGATGACGTACGCCTCTCTCGCTGCAGCTGTCTACTACTCTGCAGCCGGTCCAGCGCAATTTAAACAAGTAAGTCGCGACTTCTTCCGGCGCGTGGCTTCAGTTCGAGCGGCTCATGGTATGTGATTTTCCCGGAGAAGGACGGCTGCAATCTCGGCTTCCGTCCTTTCTACGGCTCCACTATCCACAGGGACAGAACCAGTAGCGGTGACCCAAACGTAGCTGCATTTGGCCATAAAAAAAACAACAAAAAAAACGACCAACTAGCGCGGTATGCTAGAGTCAGCAAAGGTTTGACTTGTTGTGACGTAATCAGCACGCGAAGCACGTGGTTTACGGGCACCACGCGTGTGTCGGCTCATAGCAGGAGGACCGACAGCAAAGCGGCGCCACAATGGAGACAAAATCAGTGTGTTGAGAAACACTCACCCAAGAGTTGCCTCTCGAGTAGCCAAGGGCACTGGTAGCCAAGATGACGCACAACGGCACTCAGGCGTCCCCTGTTGGCGTGGTTGGGAAGTTAATAAATACATACATACATGCATACTTCCACGCACCACCGGTTTGTTTTGTAAAACCAAACTGCTTCTATTCTCTTTTTTTTTGTCTTGGCTGCTTTATTCTTTTAGCTAGTTATTTTGTTCAGCAAACCCAGGAAATTCGTAAACAGTATTGCCTGCATTTGTTTAAATGAAAGTTTGTGTCTGTCTTGTGAATTCAATCCCGTTTACCAGGCACATATATGTGCGTATTTTATTTTGGATTTTTAAGGGACAAGGAGGCCACGAAATCTGTGTTGTTATAATCAAATGAAATAATGAAAACACAATACTCTCAATTGATAGATGTTGGATTTTTTTTTCTCTTAATCTTCAGTTTTACAGTAAAAAAAAAAAATGAGAAAGAGATGAACATGAATAACACCGACACAGCATGCCTGGAAGAAGTGATCGTGTTTACAGATGATTTGCATTTTATATCTGTCTATTTGTGTGTGTGTGTTCACGTGCAGCATGAGCTTCGTGCGGCAAGTGCTGAGCTGCTCCAAGTTGCTGCGACAGTCTGTGGACATCAGCTGCAGAAGAAGAGGGTTCTCCGCCACTCAGGTGAGCTACGGCGTCAGGAGCTCAGGTAGAACTTGACAAACACGTCACAGTTCAGTCACAATCTTTAAACAAATACTGAATATATGCTACCTCAGTATACTTGTCTTTAAACTAACCTTTGAGTCATGTTTGTATTGGAAGAGCTTCCCCTGTGTTCTGCCTTGTGTATAATCACAGAAAAAAAAAACTCTTTTTTTTTTTTATTGAGATCAAGAGTGAGTTTATTTATTCCATTAGTTTCTCTTTGCTTCTTTTCAGTTGAGACAGTTATCTCAGGATCTTTGGGGCCGATCACAGAGACTGTATGCAGCATAGATATATACAGAAGGCTAGATGTCTTATCCGCGCTGCTGGCCAATGGAATCGAACGTCCGCACTGGCGGCCATCTTGCCACAGTCACCTCGCTCCGCCTCTCTCACTCAGAACTATGTATTCTTATCGTGCATGTTATTTTAAATAGCCCTAAATTGCTCTATTTTCACCGGAATTTCGAGCGGTTTGGTTTGTTATAAAGGTTATAAGCATCGTTATGATACTGCATACTTATTAATGATTTATAACCATAGGCTTTCATGTGAAAAGAGCAAAAACACGCACACACCCATATTTAATAAAAACGTATATGCTAAACGCTAAACTAAACAAACCAGCACTAAATTGTAACATTAATCAAACAGCTCCAACAATATCTTACAGATGAAATGTGATCCTACGAGCTTTTGTTTCTGGACAGCGATGATTGCTGCACCCATAAGCGGCACAGAAGTTCGGCATTTTTTCACCGATTTCCTGTAGAAATCATAATGCATGATGCTGTAACAAAGCAATCCAATTTTAAATCATTTGCGAATTAAGTTAAATTATATTGAAAAGAAAAGCTATTCTGTCTCTCCTAGGGTTGCCACCTCCCACAGTTACAAATCCGGGACATCTCGGGTGAGTCTCTCGATATGTCAAATTGCTTGTTTTATTTATTTTTATTTAAAACAACTAAAAAGACTCTCAGTTTGTCACCGTTAGACTCTGAATCAAACAGGTGGGGGATGAGATATCAGCAGCTCTAGTCTCTGCTGCATGAACTGATGAGACTGCGTTCATGCAGCAGCAATGGATGTAGGCTAAGTTGCATTAGCTTGGTTTGCAACGTTATAGGAAATGCACCTCAGCGAATAACTACAACCGACACCACAAATATTTTATATGAACAAAATACTAGTTTGTCCTGAAATAGCTGTTGGCTTAACTTAACTTAAGAAATGAAAATCTTTGTGGTCTCAGTCGTATGAACTAGTGCAGATAGGCTGCCTTAGCACCATTATGCTTTTTTTCTAATAGAAAGCTCCACTCTCAACATGTTCTTCACCATCCAGAATTATTGCTACGTTGTGGACGTTTGTAAGAAAGCAGACCGTGTGCAAATCCGTCAGGTTTTCAGCGAGATCAGAGTGTTAATGCTTGTTCAGATCACTCACGTTCCCTCACATTCAATACATCAGACAGTGACTGCCTGACTGTGGAACAATGGCGGCCAGTGCGGACGTTCGATTCTGCGCCGTGAGACATCTAGCCTTCTGTATATATCTATGGTGTGCAGGATCAGAATCAGGATGTTTGGTTGTTACAAGTTAACAGGCTATTTAAGTGAGCGTTCTTGTTTTTTGGGGGGTAAATGATTCACTGAAGCATTAAACAAGTGGGCAAAGTCCCAGGATATTTTCCTTTTTCCTGAGTTCCTTTCAGAGAGGGGAGTTTTACATAACTTTCTCCACATGCTTCAGCGTAGACTTCTGCCTCTCTCAGAGGTGTCGATGGAGGGATTTATCTTTATGATGTCATCGAGGTATGGTGGGGCTGTCGAGTAAGCTACGTAAAACCCAGTTCAGTTTATTTCATGGCCCAAAGGGCAAATTGGGTTGCTGCTCACAGGACCCCACGAAGTAAAACATAAAAAACATACAATGACACAATCACACGTCATAAATACATATCGTACAGATAGCGATATCTTTTTGGAAAAAACTAGGAAATAAGCAACATATCTAAGAAACTGAAGACATTATGAACACCACTGAACCGAGGTCCCAGAATGTTTCTGAACGTCCGTCCGGCTGGTTGGACGAAAGAATATGATGCAAAAGTGAATTTAGTTTAGAGCACCTTGTATTTGTACTTTTTAAATTCACTTTTCCTTGTTGTTTATTTCTTCTTGTTTGCAGCAAACGATGGCCTCTCGGCACACTCACTCCAGGAGGATTGAGGGCCTGGACAAGAACGTGTGGTGAGTGTGTGTGTGTGTGTGAGTGTGTGTGTGTGAGAGAAGTTGTTTTTCTCTTGTCATCGGCGTTGTCCTCTCTGTCTGCCTGCAGGCCTTGTTTTTTCCTGACAGGTTCAGGATGATTCTCGCTACTTATAATAGACAAACATCAAATTAACATCAGATATTTATTCATAACTCTTTAATGAGCTCTATCTAGTTCCATCCTGTTCTGTCTTAAAACACAGCAGACTCTTACTAGAAGTCCATGGTGAGGCTCTGTCTCTTCTTCTGCTCAGGCTCTTTATTTCTCTTTGTATCTCAACAACCTGTAAAAGAGAACCACACCAAGTATATATTATAATCAACGTATTTCTGTCGACGTATTGTTTTTTTAAAGGGTGGCATTCACATCGCTGGCGGCCGACCCGTCCGTGGTGAACCTGGGTCAGGGTTTCCCCGACATCCCGCCGCCGTCCTACGTGAAGGAGGCGCTGGCCAAGGCTGCGGCAGTGGACCGGATGAACCAGTACACCAGAGGCTTTGTGAGCAATGCTGATTGGGTTTTTTTTTTATTTATCTCTCATAATTTGGCCAATCTATTTTTGTTCCATCTTATTTAGTTTGCTCTCTGTCTCCTCCCGGTTGGGCTGTGCAGGGTCACCCTGCCCTGGTCAATGCTCTCTCTCAGGTCTATGGAAAGGTGTGCGAGCGCCACATCGACCCCATGAAGGAGATCCTGGTGACGGTGGGAGGCTACGGCTCCTTGTTCAGCACCATACAGGGCCTGGTGGACGAAGGCGACGAGGTCGGAAGGGGGGTGGGGGTGGGGTGGGGGGTCACGTGCTGCTGTTGCTGTTGCTGCTGCTGCTGAGTCGCTTCCCGGTTCCTGAACATCAGCTCTAAATATGAATACAAGTATTTTTCTGCATCCTGCGCCTCTCTGCAGGTCATCATCATCGAGCCATTCTTTGACTGCTACGTGCCAATGGTCCGGATGGCCGGGGCCAAGCCCGTCTTGATACCGCTGCGTCTTGTAGGTCTCATCCTCAAAGCGGTCCAGATTGTTTTATAGTTTTAAAAAAAACAACAAACAAAAAACCCGTTGCCCTGGTCAATATTGCAGAAGGCAGGAAAGGGGGCAGGAGAAGTCACGAGCGCCGACTGGTTCCTGGACCCAGACGAGCTGGCCAGTAAGTTCACCTCCAGGACCAAGGCCATCATCGTCAACACTCCGAACAATCCCATTGGGAAGGTGAGCCGGCCATAGGAAGCACCGTGGTGTGGGTCTGTGTGTCGGAGGAGCTCCGTTCCACCTCAGTGTTTCCTGTCCTCCTCTCGCAGGTTTTCACCAGAGGCGAGCTGCAGATGATCGCCGACCTCTGCGTCAAACACGACACCCTGTGCTTCAGCGACGAGGTTTATGAGTGGCTCGTCTACAGGGGGCACCAGCACATCAAAATCGGTACTATCGCGGTTCACATTAGCGGTCTAATGTACTTTAGAAGTCCCGTTCTGAGGCTGCAGGCGAAGGAATCGCTCAGATCTACGTGGTCATGTGACTCGGGAGCCAGCTTCAACCAAGAAAAATCTCCAAGAGGACAGAGTGTAGTCAGGTGTCCTTGCCTGAATGTCATGACTGTTCAGATTTCTTACAGTCTGCCAAACTGACAGTTATTGTGGTATTCTAGCTAGCCGACCACATGCTAACTCTAGTCAATTAGCACAAAAACTGCAGGGATGGGCTGATTGCTAGTGTGATTGTTAGTCTCGACTTATTTGACGTTCAAATTATATTGTTACGTCAACACATATTTGATTTTTTTTCTGCTTCCTGGTAATATTTTAAGTGCAGTTGTACTTAATATATATTTTTGTCATCTGTAAATTGTTTTCATTTTTTTTTTCTGTGGCCCTGTTACGATTCCTTCAAAAGATTTGAGGATGAACTGAGCCATGGAAAAGTCAACCGCATAAAACACACTATTTTTTTTATCATGAGAGTAAACTTGGTGTTGGTTTATTTATTTTTTTTATTTTAAAAACGTTTTTTTTTTTGTTAATTTTCTGAGGTTTCTGACACTGCCTTCCTTTCCAGCCTCCCTGCCGGGGATGTGGGACAGAACCATTACCGTCGGCAGTGCAGGGAAGACGTTCAGTGTCACTGGATGGAAGGTGAGAAGTGTCGGGAGCAGCAACGCGGCTCGCGTCACGTCACTGTCAACAAGCAGCTGCTGAACTGCTTATTTGTTTCTTTTTTTCTTTCCCTCGCCTCAAAGCTGGGCTGGTCCATCGGACCCGAGCACTTGATCAGACACCTCCAGACCGTCATGCAGAACACTCTGTACACCTGCCCGACTCCTCTGCAGGCGAGTGTGCATCCCCACCTCTCCCATTGCTCCGCGTTGCGTCTAACCCAGGCGTCTGCTCACCTCAGGAGGCCGTGGCTCAGGGCTTGCTTCACAACCTGGAGCTGATGGGACGGCCCGATTGCTACTTCTCCTCTCTGTCGGAGGAGCTGGAGGGAAAGAGGGACCGCCTGGCCGCCATCCTGAGAGAGGCCGGAATGACCCCGGTCATCCCTGAGGGAGGCTACTTCATGCTGGTGGACGTCACGCCCCTGAGTGAGTGATGCAAGTGCTTCAAAGCACTTTCACTCCACTTCTTTTTCTTTCTTCCCGCTGCAAGTTTTATCAGCTAAAGACTAACTATTGGAAATGGGGCTGCAAGCCCCATTTCCACTGCCCAAAAAATGTGTTTTTTTTTTTAAATAATCGGCATTTGGTGGCGGTGGAATCTGCTCACCGAGCCGCGGGACAAAACGGGTCACACAACCCGGCAAGCGACCCGGGTCAAAACCGACTCCGTTCGGCTCCGCACCAATCGGCTTGCGGTGGAATCTGTAAACCCGGGACAACGCCACCTTTTTTTACCTGCCGCACGGGGTGACGTTGAGCGTAACGTGCGCTGAATCATAATATCGCGCCAGTCGCGTCGTATATCAAGCACTGATGCAAAAGTTTTCCATCACGTTCCATCAGCGCTGGATAATTGTTCATTGTCCTGTTCATTGGTGGGGGGTGCAGCTTGCCGGCCGGGGGGGGGGGGGCCGACACCCCGCTGGGTTTGGTGCGTGGACACGGAACTCAATGCCGATTGCTTCCGCAACGTCCCGCGTCCAAAAACATGGTGACGTCCCGCTAATTTTAGTGGAACAGAGGCTTAAGTAACTAACCAACTAACCAACTAACTAAGTCACGTGCTTCCCTGCGTCGCAGATCAGGACCTGTCACACACGGGCGATGAGGACGAAGCTTATGACTACAAGTTTGTCAAGTGGATGATCAAAGAAAAGGTGAACAAATAACCGTTGTCTCATAAAGTTGCTCTCAGGTTGTTTTTGCAAGCCCTAACCAACCTGTCTGTCTGTCTGTCTGTCTCCAGAAACTGGCTGCTATTCCAGTCACGGCGTTTGTGGGGGATAAGTCAAGGAAGGATTTTGAGAAATACATTCGCCTCTGCTTTATCAAGGTGACCACAGAGTTCGGCCGCGCTTGTGTTTGGTTGCATTTTGCGTCCTCGTTTTCATTAAAATGCCGTGGTTTGTTCTCTCAACAGGAAGACAGCACCCTGGACGCAGCGGGAAGCATCCTGAAGAACTGGAGCAAGACTTAAAAACTTTTTTCAAGAAGAGAAAAGTGCTGTTTTACACGGGTGCAACAATCAACATAATCAATGTGAATGTGAATAGAATATTTGTTTTTACCACAAAGAGAAACATTCTCATCAGGCTAGACGGGTTTGACTGATTTTGTTGTTATTTTTCAAAATTTGTTGTTTTTTCTGTGGTTGATGATTTTTTTTCATAGATGCCTGCAGTAAATCTTCAGAAATGACTTTTGATACCTCAACTTTGAGCCAGGAGTTATCAATAATAGTCATGATGATGATATAATAATAACAACAACATCAACAATAGTGAATATGATGACAATGATAATAATAGTAAAAACAAAAAATTAAAATAAATATCATTTTTGATGTGTTGAGATGACTCTGCCTCTCTGTGATGTGGTTTGAATTATAATTATGCTCCCCTCAACCTTCTGACTTCGTCACCCTCCTCGACAAAGCAAAAACATTTTGGCCCGAAGATGAAGTTGCAAAAAAAATGACAAAACCGTGCGCGTTGAGTTTGGTTCCTATGGGGGTCCAAATCGAGCAGCTGTGTGTGGCCCTGCTTCTTTCATCCATTCTGATCGAAGGTAACCAAAAGTTGTTTTCTGAATTATTCTCCAGATTTTATGACGCCTTAAGAATTATTTGGTGTCCTGAAGTTAATTTTTCTAACTTCTATCAGAACAGAGTGAAGCTGTAATTGAAATAAAATCGACTTTGGCTCGCTCAGAAGCCTTGTTTAGCAGTTGGCTTAAAGACGAGCGAAGGAAATGTCGATAAACACGTTTCTTCTTTGGTTTCCTGTGGTCGGAGGTTCCGTGGTCTCGGCAATGAAGGTTTAATAAAAAAGTAATGGTTCTACTTAGGTTACCAAAATAAAACCGGACTTCTCAAAAGAATCCAGGTGACAAGCTAATTTCGAACGTGAACCTTTAAAAAGTAATATCGCTGAACCTTGACTGAATGAGTGAATGTGAAGGATTAATGAGTGAATCGATGGAAGTTTGACGTGTAAGGCCAGAATTCAACTGCGTACCTGTGATTGAGAGTTTAAACTAAAAGATTCACCCGTTTGAAGGACAACAAAAGGACTTCATTAAGCAGAGTGTCAGCTCATGGAACAAACCCAGATGCATGTCTCGCAGGTATTCCTTGTCATTTTAACCGCACGCAATAACTGAAACTCAATTTTGCTTTGCAAAAGTTCAATTTTTTAGGAATTCAAAGTCAATCATCCGACACACTGCGGGCTGCCGTCCTTGCACTGGCATTGTTTGACCACACGAGGGAGACAAAGTACACAAGAATCAAAGCGACCCAGCCAAAGAGCACGTTTAGGATTTGCCAACAACGGAAGTCTGCTCAGTTTGCGCAATTTCCTCTGTAAAATATCAGAAGGTTTTGCGTGTTGTATAAACAGTAGTGACTGGTAGCAACAGAGAATTGCGGCGACTCATCCAACAAACCCAGACACTTCATACTTCTGCTAAAGGGATAAAGAGCTTATTGCATGCACACAAATTGTAAACAACTGCATTACAGTTACAGGTGAAATTGTCATATTGTTGTGGTTTAATGTAAACTTTCAGCCGTCAGTCAAAACCAGACAACTTCACATTTCTATGCTGTGCTGTTGCCTCAGCTGACGTCAGCAACACGTGCGAGCCGCTACTCACTGTCGCGACTCAGCCCGCTCCGGTGCAGCGGTCAATCGCTGTCACGTGCTTTTTGCGACACCTACTGTACTTTACTTCCAGCACAGGTGATTTCTCGATGGGTCATCGAAGCCGGAGATCAGGTAATGCACTGGACGGCCGCTGGGGAAACCAATCGGAAGGTGTGTGTGTGTGTGTGTGTGTGTGTGTGTGTGTGTGTGTGTGTGTCTAGTCTACGAACGCCGGCGTCCCCCTGTTGCCATGACAACGTCGCTCGACCGATCCAGCAGTCGACGGCTGCTAGCTCCAAAGGTCGCGGAGGGCACGTCCCCCCCCCATCACCTACTTTCTGTTTTCTCACAGATCACTGAAGCTCGCCGCAGCACAGTCTAGTTTCACTCCCCCCCCTCCCCGCAAGGCCGCAAATATATTAGCAGGCTAAATTGTAGCCATAATCCTCATGGCCTCGTGCGGAGTGTTGTCTTGTTTTATTTTTTTTCTTTAGTATTGGAAAACTAATCATGTGAGGCCGCTCCACTGAAGAAGCAAGGGATGAAGAAGATGTTAAACTAGGCGTAATATGGAATCTTTAAAATGGCTTGGATGTTTTTTGTTTTTTTTTTGTTTTCTTTTTAAATGAGTTTAACCAATGTTTTTTTCCCCCTCTTATTATTATTATTTTTTTAATGACAGCTGCAGTATTGTGTTGGTTTGATTCCAGCATTCTCCCCTCACTCTGTCTCTGCATAAGCATGCCATTGTGATTGAGTGAATTTTTCATGTGTAGGAACATCCGTTGGTCATAAATATTTCCGGATTTCCAGTGTGGGAAACTGGATCAGGGAGCACAGTAACTGCACTTCATGAATATGAGGGGGGGGGGGGGATTATTGTGTTTGGCTGCCGCCGGCGGACATATGTAGCTCGCCGTTAGCAGATCCCCGCTAGGATTAGCTGTCTGTCGCGGTAATACCATCATAATTTATGTTAATTATAATTATTGTGCCAATAATCTTAATGTCGTGATCCTGTTATGACGGGAGGATTCGGGTTATATTGTTGCCTATGACGTGAGACCAAACGGTGGTGGTGGGTGTTGCTGTTGCACCTGGCGTCCTCTAGGTGGCCACGTTGACGGCCTTCTGAAGTGGAGTTCTGCGTCGTCGAAACTTTGTTGAAGGGCTCTCAGTGAAAGTTTCCACCGCTAAATGAGTGGATCCCCCCCCCCCCCCCATCTCCCTCCCCTGTTAATGGAAACCAAAGGTTAGATTGTTTCTGCTGAAACCAACATTTTATCCTTGAAATTACTTTTAGTGGAAATGACATCAGCACGGCAGCAGACTGCTTTGTGCGATGGTGTTGAAAAACTACACATCCCATGATGCAAAACAGCTTTTTACGTTGCAGCGCTCGCTGTTTTGCAGGGGTAGTGCAGACTTATAGTAGCTGGAGTTTAGTAATGAGCGATTCTTCCTGGAAATGACAGGTAGGTCGTTGGTGCGAGACAAAACAAGGCAAAACAAAGCAAAACAAACAACCTGCCGTCGTTTGAGACACTAAATGCCATTTGGTGAGGACGAGGGAAAGTGGAATTTAATTTACAACAAGGGTGGGGTGGTGGTGGTGGTGGTGGTGGGGGGGGGATCACAGATGGGTGAAAACAAAGAGCTAATCTTCATTAAACACACACACACACACACACACACACACACACACACACCACAACGGTTCTGCCGGACTTATTCCTGGGCCGCTTCTCTAACGACATATGCCGCAATATCTATGGAAAGCGAGACATAAATATCTGTGAGAAAGAGTGCGCGGTTCCGCGGCGGAGCTGAAACCCCGGCCGAGGTCCGCCCTCGCACCGGCCATATGGCGGCGTTCGCTCGGCTCCCAGCGCCAGCGCCGCCTCTGCGCACACGGCCCGACAGCTTGGTGGACACATAATTAATTTGCCCGGGCGTCTGCCATTTATTTTCCAACCTACTTTTTTTTTTTTTTTTTTACTTATTTATTTATTTTTTTGGTTAATTGGGCAGAGGAGGTTAAAATCAAACGAGTGTCTCTGGGTTTGTCGCTGACCTGCAGAGCAGCGACGGCCTGCGGGGGCGCCAGTGTCGCCGGAACAGCACTTTGTTTATTTATTTTTTTTATTAATTTATTTTTAAGTGTTGTGGATGGAGTCAACTAATCAACCCAGACCAATTCTATTTTAACATAAATAATGTTTTTGCAACTTATTGAACCAACTTCCACTGAATTATTTCACAATGAAACAACAACACGCCAGCCACACTAACGTAGCTGCTAACGTAGCTGCTAACGTAGCTGCTAACGCTGCTAACAAGCGATTGATTGATGAATTCACCACGTCGGCCTGTTGTTGTTTGCAAAGTTTACCGTCGCTCTTTTTTTTTTTTTTTTGGAAGGCTTGAACAAAAGGCCACCTGATTGGTCCTCATATGAAGCATGTGACCTAAGGTCACTGTCGGACATCTTAAACCTGAGAAAAGGGGTCGAGGAAAGAACTTCCCTCAGCCTGACGCGACTTACATGAGTATGAGTGTGTTGTTTTAGTCATTCAGACACACACACAGACGCACGCACACACACGTTCGCGCACGCCTTCCTGTGTGTTGCGTCATCTCTCGCCCCGTGTTGCCGTCTAGTTCACCAGGCAACAGCCACACAGTTGAATCAGGCTGGGATGAGATGAATGTAATCAAGTTAATTGACTAGTAAATGCAAATGTTATTAGCCGCCGCCGCCGCTGCGTAAATGTAGATGACGGCGCCGATGCCGGTTTGTTTTTTTGTTTTTTGTTTTCGCTGCTGTTTGTTTTGTATTTTGTAAACATCAAACGAGGAGGATGATGAAAGTTGTTATCCAAATGATCAGAGAGATAGAAATGTGCGCGAGTCGAGGAGAGAGAGAAGCCGTTAATTAGAAGTCCTGAATATGAAATGGGTCCCTCATTGTGCTCCGTTTTCATTTTCGCACACTTCCTTCCACTCGTGGTAATTAAAAATGGCAGCGCCGGCGCCCAGATAGCAAATAATTAGCCGGGCGAGATTAGAAACATTAAGGAATGTTACGGCAAAAGATAAATAAATAACTGAATAAATCCAAAGCCAAACTGACTCATCACAGTGAGAAGATCAACTGTTTTCAGTCCCATCGCACAACTTTAGGTTTCTTCTTCTCTTCTTCTTCTTCTTCTTCTTCTTCTTCTTCTTCTTCTTCTTCTTCTCCTGCTGTGTTTGTGCGACTGTGTTGCGGCACTCTGAGTGCTGAGGCACGGCGGCAGCGGGGCGCCCGAGGTTAATGACAATACAAATGATTCGACGTATTCAGGCAGATTCTGGAGGGGAGGGGGGTGAAGAGGGGGAGGGTGTGTGTGTGTGTGTGTGTGTGTGTGTGTGTGTGTGTGTGTGTGTGTGTGTGTGTGTGTGCGTGCGGGGGGTGGGGAGGGTGGTGGTGATGGAGGTGGCCGGCGCCTGCAGCAGCAGCTGTGTGTCCGCGGCGCCAGACCCTGCTGTTGTTAATCACCTGCCCCCACCCCCTCCTCACCCCCTCCCTCTCCCCTCCCCCTTGTTGATCTCTCTCTCTCCCTCTCTCTCTCTCTCTCTCTCTCGCCCTCTCTCTCTCCTCTGCACTGATTTGCAAGCGCAGATTAATCAGTGCGGCGGGGCCTTGATGAAATTTTGCTGTTATTGTTCCCAATTTTAGCAACATCTCTTATTGTCTTCATCACTCATTGGGAGCAAGAAGGTGTGTGTGTGTGCGTGCGCGCGCGTGTGTGTGTGAATTATGCAAATGACGTTGCACACTTTTTCTTTTGCGTACCACTTCATTCACTCAGCATTGCTGCTGCTGTTGTTGTTTTTTTTTCTCCCCCTCCGATTTTAATTGTTATTAAATTTTTATTACGCTCA